>NC_039283.1:21831618-22204118 GCF_003368295.1 Carassius auratus
GCCACAATTGTTTATAATTATAAATAGTTTAATTATATTATCTTGATTAACTTATATTATCTTTTTAGTTTGTCAGTCAAAAAAAATACAACATAAATAGATTGCTCTGCAGCTAATTCCATTTCTACACCTAAGGACATTCTTCTGTCCTGTACTTAGACAGTATAACTTGTTTATACTTTGATTTAAATTGATAAATGAATGGGCACTGCTTGAGTTGGGCTCTCAGGTTATTCCAGAGCCTGGCACCACACACAGACACACACATACTTTTCTTCGTCGTTCTGAAAGCCGGTACTTTAAAATGACCATAACCTCTCAAATTGTAACAGCTATCTCTTTTTATGAATAGTTTTTGAATATTTGCAGGTAGTAGGATCCAATTTGCTTTATACATTAATTGTACTATGTATACTGATAGTTTACTAATTTAATACTTTGTACACTTTGAAGTATAGTTTCAGTAAACTACTAGTTTAGTAGCTTTATACTGCAAGTATACTCATAAGTTTCTTTCTTTAAGTGAACTTTAGATCATACTTTAAGTATTGAATTTTGAATTTGTATATATTATGAATATCTGAACATACAACACATCCAAAGGAAGAACAGGGTATCTGCATGTAAACAAAAACATTTTATTCTAGCTTCATGCATTCTTTTTTTAAACACTTTAATGTGTTTCATAAAAAATAAAGAAATAACATTTTGAACAAAAAGCTGAAAAAAGACTATGAATTGGATTCAGAATGATAATCAAAACGTAGATGGAGTTGATCAACACCCCAATGCTTGACTGTTATTATTACCTCTTCATCGGTTGACATTTTATTCCATAATGTTACAGTTTTGATGCTGTATTTTGTCAGATGATTGTGTTACATCTGGTTTCTTTTTTTCTTCACTTGTGTTTTTTGGAAATTCTGTATAGAGGATGTGTACTAGCGCCCTCTACCGTGTAATAATGAAAACATGGCTTCTAGGAATAGAAGTATAGCTCAAATATAATTAGAAGTATAAGTCAAGTATACTTAAATGTCATTTTAAGTTTATTTCTGAGGAGTACATAAAGCCCGTTTCTGAGAAGTGCATAAAAAGTAAACTACAAGCATACTTTCCTATTTTATATTTAAAAGAAGTATACTAATAGCACACTCGAATAAACTTCTTTTTCGTAAGGGTTGTAGTCACTATTTACACAATGAGGTGTAAATAACTAAACATATAAATGCTGTCTAACATAATTTGTACTTAGTGTAAGCATGTATTCCTATTTGTACTTCCTCTGCCTTTTTGTTATGTCTGTTCCTCAAACCCTTGTAAGGATAAAATTGTTCTCATGTAGGTCACAAACTACAATAAAGGTTTTCTGTTTTCTAAATGTGAATTATTATTATTATTTATTTTTTATTTTTTATTTTTTGCTAATTGGAAGGAAACCAATCAATGTTAATGGGGGACTCAATTTAACCCCAACACAAAAGCCGTAACAGAATTTGTATAGACTTTCCAAAACACATACGTGTCAAAACTTTGCATGCACATAAAAGACCCCAAATGAGAACTGTTCACAAACATTCAAAAATAAACAAAAAGTTTAAATCAGATTGACCCCAAGTTACACACAATACTGATGCAGCTAATGCCAAGAGCTTCAAGAAGTCATGAAATCTGTTCACCTTCCCTTCAACAATAAGCTATCAGTTTACTGTTAGTGTGTTGTGGCCACGATCATAATATATATATATATATATATATATATATATATATATATATATATATATACACACACATACAGTACAGACCAAAAGTTTGGACACACCTTCTCATTCAAAGATTTCTTTTTTATTTTCATGACTATGAAAATTGTAGAGTCACACTGAAGGCATCAAGGGCTATTTGACCAAGAAGGAGAGTGATGGGGTGCTGCGCCAGATGACCTGGCCTCCACAGTCACCGAACCTGAACCCAATCGAGATGGTTTAGGGGTGAGCTGGACCGCAGACAGAAGGCAAAAGAGCCAACAAGTGCTAAGCATCTCCTGGGGAACTCCTTCAAGACTGCTGAAGACCATTTCAGGAGACTACCTCTTGAAGCTCATCAAGAGAATGCCAAGAGTGTGCAAAGCAGTAATCAAAGCAAAAGGTGACTACTTTGAAGAACCTACAATATGACATATTTTCAATTTTTTCACACTTTTTGGTTATGTATATAATTCCATATATAATTCCACATATATATAATTGTTTTCTTTGCCCACTTTTCGTGAGCATCCTGTTGAGCAAAACCAAAAAAAAGCTAAAAAAAAAAAAAAAAAGATTTGAAACTTGTGTTTATTTTTTTAAAAGGCTTACAAAATACGCACAGACGTTTTTCTTGATGGTTTATACTGTTTGTTACACATAATGACACACTCTTGCAGTTTAAATCTAGATTAGGGAGACATCTCTTTAACCTGGCTTACACATAACACACTAATGTGATTCTAATATCCAAATCGGTTAAATGATTTTAGGCTGCATTAATTAGGTAAACCGGAACCTGGAACACTTCCCATAACACCTAATGTACTTGCTACATTATTAGAAGAATGACATCTACGCTAATATTACTCTGTTTCTCTCTTATTCCGAGGTCACCGTGGCCACCAGATCCAGTCTGTGTCCAGATCAGAGGGTCACTGCAGTCACCCGGATCCAGTACGTATCCAAACCAGATGGTGGATCAACACCTAGCGTGGACCTCTACAGCCCTGAAAGACAGCGGAGACCAGGACAACTAGAGCCCCAGATACATGTCCCCTGTGAAGACCTTGTCTCAGAGGACCACCAGGACAAGACCACATGAAACAGATGATTCTTCTGCACAATCTGACTTTGCTGCAGCCTGGAATTGAACTGCTGGATTTGTCTTGGCAGAGGAGAACTGCCCCACCACTGAGCCTGGTTTCTCCCAAGGTTCTTTTTTTTTTCCATTCTGTCACCGCTGGAGTTTTGGTTCCTTGCCACTGTCACCTCTGGCTTGTTCAGTTGGGGCCACTTAATTTACAGCGATATTGTTGACTTGATTGCAAATGATTGCACAGATACTATTTAAACTTAACTGAGATGATGACATCACTGAATTCAATGATGAACTGCCTTGAACTGTCATTTTGCATTATGGATGCACTGTTTTCCTAATTAATGTTGTTCAGTTGCTTTGACGCAATCCTTTTTGTTTAAAGCGCTATGTAAATAAAAGTGACTTGACATAATGTGCCAATAACCGCGTACTTGGAGTCAGCTGTGTGGTGACGTCGATGACACTCCGCGCCACCAGAAGGCGCTGTGGAACAATCGGCGTTTGCAGCACTTTTCCCCGCTGCTTGTTGGTGCGATGATGTAATGAAGTAAAAGAAGAGTAAAGATGGCGGAGAATAGCGGCACGGACCCTGCCGTGGAGACTAACACTGAGGAGAATGCCGCCGCTAGCGTGACTATCATTAAAGTCACCGTCAAAACACCGAAGGATAAAGAAGAAATAGCCATCGCTGAGGACTCATCTGTCGCACAG
The DNA here is from genome assembly GCF_003368295.1 of Carassius auratus. Lineage (NCBI taxonomy): Eukaryota > Metazoa > Chordata > Actinopteri > Cypriniformes > Cyprinidae > Carassius > Carassius auratus. Next base: position 21,835,174 of record NC_039283.1, read on the forward strand.
GTGATTGTTTGGCGGCTTCTTGTTGTTTGTATCACCCGGGCGTTCGTTACACCAGCGGCTAACAGCTTTAGCCGAGGAGCTAACGGCTGACGACGAACAGTCCAAAGCCGAAAATCGTCTCAGGGGATATTTAGAATGACTTCCACTTTTGCTAATACCCAAATTAGGTTAGTTTGAGCATCTTGTTAATCGTTTCTGGTCTTTCAAAACACCTGCAAAGTAAGGCTTTCTAACTAGCCGTTGTCGTTAAAGAAACGGCCTGCTCAGGCAGAAGGTTCTAGTGTGTCATCTTTGCTCGCGCGCGATCTTTCTGTTTTGCTTTATATTGTTGACTTCAAGAATATATGGATAAATTAAGTAACGAGTTAGATAACATTTTCTGTAAAGGTGGTGCAAGCAGTGTTTTTGTCAGTTCATTTGATCAGTCGCTGGTTAATGTTTACGAGATCAGTTCTAAGAAAAGAGACCGTGATGTTGCCTAAAAGTGAGGTTGATTTCACGTATAACATCATAAGCGCGTGTTTTTGTCCTCACGACAGTTTAAAGAGGAAATCTCCAAAAGATTTAAGGCAAAGCAGGACCAGTTGGTTCTGATTTTCGCCGGTAAGATCCTGAAGGATGGAGACACGCTCGGCCAGCATGGCATTAAAGACGGACTCACGGTGCACCTGGTCATCAAAACCGCACAAAAGTAAGATGACCTGCTTTTAGGGTCAAAACACTCATGGGATTTTCATATGCAAAGCCACAATGTGTTGTAGGCTGATGCCTGGGCATTTGAAATGTTTTGTCCTTGTAGGAGTTCAACTGGTAGTTCGCAGACCTCAGCCTCTTCTGGCCCTGGACCATCTCAGGGCAACACGCCTGGAACCGCTGACCCCAGCCCGGCCGGCAACCTGGGCACTCCACGGGACACTGGGCCATCCCCAACCCCGACACAGCCACCAAATATACTGGGTGAGGAATATCTTTGTTTGCTTATATTAGATGTCAGTAGGGTTGGTTATTGCTTGGGTTATTTACGATACCGGTGTCATTTTGATACTTTTAAAACAGTACTGGTCCCTAAACAGTACAAGAACCGATACTTATCAAAAAATAAAACAGATCCACGAAAAACTATGGATAACATTAAAGAACATTACAAAATATTTAAAATAAATCCATAGTTTTCATACACTCCTTGGATGCTATCATTTTCCAAGCTTCCCATACTCTAAGCCAAATAAATGTATATCATGATCTGGGTCATTGTTTAATACAAAAGCACACATAATATTTCTACTGTATCTCTGTCAATCACTCTGATATTTAGTTAAAATGAGTGCTGACTGTCACTGTCTTTAATCAGTTCTGTTTATGACTGTATGGTCATTCTTTATAAAGTAGCAACTATGTTGTCTTAAGCACATTAGTATTTTCACCCCAAAAAAGGGTTCTAAGCCAGTTATTTATATATTTTACTGTAATATGTCAATAGGAAATATTAGTTGACATTTCCAAACATTCATTTTGCCATTCATTTTAATAATAATTAGTGAGATTTTTGAATGGACAAGCAGATCTCTGTGTGGAGCACCGGCTGTTGTCAGACTGCTTGTGCATTCAGAAATCTCACTAAATTATTTTTATAATGAATGGCAAAATGAATGTTTGGAAATGTAAACTGATATTTCCTACTGACATACTACAGCAAGAGATATAAATAACTGGCAGAACGACATTCTTTGTGGTCAAAATACTAACGCGTGTAAAACTTTTGCACAATAGTGTGTGTATTAAGTACGTATAATTAAATTAGTGTAATTAAAGTATGCGTTCATATGTGTTAAGGACTTGATTGTCGCTGGAGGAAACAGCTGTGATGTGATGAGCGGTGAACGGAGAGAAAACTTTACAGTAGACGAGAAACCGATTGCTCCCTCGTTACCTTTTAAACTGTTTTTATGACAAAGTATTCACAGAACTTCACAGATACAGATATTCTTACTAGTGTTGTCACGGTACCAACATTAGAGATGTTCCGATACCCTTTTTCTCTTCCCGATACCGATTCCGATACCTGGGCTCAGGGTATCGGCCGATACCGAGTACTGATCCGATACCTGGGTGTGTATCTGTATATACAGCTGTATATACTACTAGCCCTGTGTAAATTGCTAGAATTCTTTTTATGGTGTGCTTCAGACAGATCCCTCAATAAAACATGAACAAATACATGGTGAACTACTGTATTTATTACAGTATTTTTATTATCTAACATGAATTTGACAGTATTATTTATTTTCATATGCAAAAAAGAACTTGCATATGCATATGCAGCCAAAAATATAACACCGCAAACTAAAAAAGGTATTTAAGTTTTACAATATAACTGTATAAAAAAACTGCAACAAATAAGTCTAGGAATATAAAAAAAAGATCTATTAATCAGATAATCTCTTTACAACAAAACAAGTAAAAAACAAGCAACCATCTAGGCATAATTATTATTATTATAGAGACGTATTATTATTACTGTAGGCTACAACAGTAGCTTTATATATTGTCAATTTACTCATGTAAACCAAACATTTATTTTAATGGGCTGCCATGAAGATCTTTGTGTGTCTGTGTTTATGATATGACAGTATTCTCAAATGAAACGGTAAATTCTCATGAAGTGACGGTTTATGCGTTCGTGTCCTCATGACACACAGCAGAGACTACAAAACAGCGAGCTCTCGCGCATCTGTGCCAGTCACCCACAGAGATGTAGATTTTGCGGGAGTAATATTTAAATAGTATTTTGCAGTTTAATATTCACAGACACTAGTATATATTCGGCTACTGTCTGGAGCCCTGCGCTTTGACTTACACGGAAGCGACTGAACGCAGCTGCCGGTACTGAATATACTCGAGAGTCTGTAACTACCGGTACTACAGAGACATACTGCTAACCACTGATCTATAATATAGTAGCGGCTTCACTGTCTTTTGGCAGTTTAGAATGTGATGAGTGATCCAGTCATATATAGATAAGGGCTGCTAACGCGTTTTCATTTCTTCTTCGCTGCTCTAAACAGGGGTTGCTTGTGGCAACACAGCACAACTTCCTGTGTTTTCAATGCATTTTGAGCAGCGAAGAAGAACCGTGCAGCGGTTAGGCAAAGCTTGCGGTCATAACTAGGTCTTTTTTAAGAAAATGGTATCGGATCGGTATATGGGTTCATGTACTCGCCGATGCCGATGCCAGAATTTGTTGTGGTATCGGAGATATTTCCGATACTAGTATCGGAATCGGAACAACTCTAACCAACATTTCAGTATTCAGTACCGATACCGGTGAAAATCCATGGTTCTCTGTACCAATTTCGGTACCAAAGCAAAACACAAAAATATCCTAATAAAAAAAACACTTTATCACTAAAAATAAAAACAATGCCAATTTTTTCAACAGTAGTAGCAGTATCACATACATTCTACTAAATAATAGTAATATTTCTAGCACAATGCCTTAATGTAAAAAATTTACTTTTATTTTGACGGGTTGACGTGAATACCTTTAAATTGACACTGGTTTTACTCAAATGAAACTGTAAAATGCTTGTGAAGTGACTCAGAACAGTTCTGGTGATGTTGTTTATGTATTTATGTCCAGTCTATGTAGTAAACAAACCCGCACGTCTCTGTCATTTATATTTCAACCAACTTTTGAAGCTTAATATTTACAGATACTGATCTATATGGAGTTTCAATTTGATTAATTTATGGTTAATTTTGACTAACTTTGACCAATTCTGTGACTCTCCATATTAAAATTTAAGTTTCATTTTCATGACTGCATTTTGAGATTTCGTCCATGTTTTCTGCCTTGGTAGAAATCATAGCACTCTGTGTCAAGAACTGGGTTGACCGGGTCCTCAGTACCAACGGTACTTAAAGAAACCTGATACCGTGACATTTTCATTTTTTTTAGTACCAACTTGGTACCGAAATACAGGGTTTTTGACAACACTAATTCTAACAATCTATCGATAAACACACACCTGTCCTCTGTTTGTGTTTGAGCCCATTCGTGCTGCTCCACTGTGGTATGCAGATTGAAGAGCGAGCTGAAAGATGGGAGGACACAGGTCTGCCGTCATTTTCATTGAAATTTAAGGGGACTGACTCTGAGGCGATCGTGAATTTGGGTACAGTTTATGGCTTATGCTATAGTCCCGTTAAAAAGAGTAGCGACGACCCTGCTTCTTGTGTACATTTCAGAGAACCAGGACAAATATTTCAATTGATCGCTCAGGCAATTTAAGAGGCACCGAAATCTGCGTTCTGATTTGGTTCTGTGCATACCGGTTCCATAGGTACGGGTTTCGGTACCCAACCCTAGATGTCAGCCCTTTGTCTCTTTTAAATGTAATTAAATTATTTAATCTTAAACCTAAAATATATTAAATGATGCCTTGTAATTACTGATACTAAAACTAACATATTTAAGATCAAATAAATATATATAAAAAATAATAATAAAAATGCAAGGAAAACATTGACAGAATGTACATATTTCCTAACCTATTCAAACTTTGACTCATTGTCTTTTATCAATGTAATTTTACAGTGGTATTTTGTTGCAATTTTGTATTCAAGTATACTATTTTATTTTTCTAAATTAGTTTATTTTCTAGTAATAATTGTTTGAATTCAAACATTGTGAATCCTAATGTAGTATTTTTGTTCTTTGTAAGACAGTTCTGTCATTTTTTTTTTTTTAGCTTTGGTTTTATGCTGGTTCTCCTTGTGTGTTTTCAGCTGGGTTTGGTGACCTCTCAGGCCTGTCTAACCTTGGGATGGGATCTGCCAACTTCATGGAGCTTCAGCAGCAGATGCAGCGACAGCTCATGTCCAACCCTGAGATGCTGTCTCAGATCATGGAGAACCCGCTTGTGCAGAGCATGATGTCCAACCCTGACCTGATGAGGCAGATGATAGTGGCAAATCCACAGATGCAGCAACTAATGGAGCGCAACCCAGAGATTTCACACATGCTTAACAACCCCGAGCTCATGAGACAGGTATGTTCTTGGACTTGTACTACAGAATGGAAATTTACAAGATAGTTGATTTGCTTGCAATAATAAAATGCTTAAGTTAGTGTGCAGTTATATTTGTCGTCTTTATTCCAACTTGCACCAATAAAAGGTGTGCAATTGCTTCATTGCTGAAGGAACTGATTTGTTTTTAGTAACATTCTTTTTTTGTTTCTTAAGACAATGGAGTTGGCACGAAACCCAGCCATGATGCAAGAGATGATGCGTAACCAGGACCGCGCGCTTAGCAACCTCGAGAGTATTCCCGGGGGTTACAATGCTCTTCGGAGGATGTACACAGACATTCAAGAGCCCATGTTTAGTGCTGCACGTGAACAGGTCAGACACACTTATTGATTTGAAAAAAATATTTATTTTAATTAGAAAATAATGTAATTTTCAAGTAAAATATTACCGGATTGATCAAATTTGAAGTCAAGTCTCAACACTCATTTGAAATGGCTAACAGTAAGTGTTAGGCAGGGTTAACACCGCAAGCATTAGCTGAAGTGATGGTTTCGGCACAGAGTCTATTTCTGCTGCGCCGCTCACGCTCAATTAAAGTGACAGAGCACTTTTGATGGACAAAATAAATTTGACTTCATACAAAATGTGCTAAAAATGCACCCAATTTAACAAGAATTGGAATATGTTACAAAAAAAAAATGAAAATTCAAAAATATATATAGAATATTTACCCATTTAAAGCTTCCAGTGTGAATACTCTTGTGAGTGTGACAACGTAGTTACTCTGACATGAAGCTGACACGAAGCTCAAGCTTGCATTGTGAAACAGGCATTATATTGCATCATCTTATTTTGAACAGTTTGGAAATAACCCCTTCTCGGCATTGGGTGGAAATACTGATAACTCTGGAGTACAGCCCTCCAGGACAGAAAACCGAGAGCCCCTGCCAAATCCCTGGGGTCCCCCTGACGCTACTGCCGCCCCCACCACCACATCTGGGACCGCTACCACCACCAGCTCCACCACAAGCTCAACCACACCCAGTGTGTCCAACCCTCTGGGCATCAGCTCCTCTAGCCTTGGAAACGGTAATAGCCTTTAATGTAAACGTTTGGCTTTAATTTTAAAACCAGGTCTATGATATGTGCGTGTAATAATAAATGAATGAATGAATACATTTACGTTGAACCATTGGAATATGCGTTGGCTTTTAAGTGGCACTGCACAGACCAATCGGTGTATGACATCAAAGTACCGCGAGAGCGGTTCAAAAGCACAAGGAGTCGTCTGATCTCTAACACTTTTGCGGTTCTTTGATGTCACACACCGATTGGTCTGATGGTGATGATGCGTTTCAAGTCGAACAAGCCTAATGATTCAGTGAACCATTCATAAAAAACCATTTACTTCACTCCTGAATGAATCAGCCATTTGAACGAATCAAACCAATGAATAAATGACTCGATGAGTTAATCATTAAGGCATTTACCACCACCTACTTGCAGTTTTATTTTATTATTGAGTATCATTTCATTAAATTAATAATTTCATATTTTCATAGTAATAATAGTAAAATTAAGAAAATTAAGTATTAGTTATAGTTCACTCAACCAAAAATGACAATTCTGTCATCATTTACTCACAAGGTCCAAAAGAGTAGGATATTATGTAATAAACTTTATCAAACAAAATATTTCTTGCGGAACCTACTTTTCGTAATCTTTGTTTGATGCTTTACACAACAATGACTTTACATTATCGTTTGTGAGTAATTTCTCCAAATTTGATGTGCGATTAATTAATCACCACATCATAGTCACCACACCATGTAATTAGATGTTAAAAATAAAAAATAAACACACACACACACACACACACACACACACACACACACACACACACACACACACACACACACACACACACACATATATATATATATATATATATATATATATATATATATATATATAGTGTGTATGTATGTATGTTTTTTTTTTTTTGCAGATAATGTAAGAGCACAGATTATTAAATTTGTTAATGTAAAAAAAAAAAAATCTGCATTAAAGGCTTTACATCATTTATTTATTTTACTTTATTTTATTTTCATTTTTTGTGGTTTGTTTTTAGGTATGTTCAACAGTCCTGGCATGCAGAGCCTAATGCAACAGATCTCTGAGAACCCTCAGCTAATGCAGAACATGCTCTCTGCTCCTTATATGCGCACCATGATGCAGTCACTGGCCCAGAATCCTGATATTGCCTCACAGGTTGCAAGACCATCATTCCCAAAAGTTCAAGTTACTGTGATGATCTGTTATTAATATGTTCTAAAATCTAAACATTCTTTCAGGTATTTATGAACAACCCTCTCTTTGCCGGAAATCCACAGCTACAGGATCAAATGAGACAGCAGTTACCTGTATTTCTACAGCAGGTGTGTCCAGTTAGCGTTGTTGTAGATTGTCTATGGGGTATAGGTTTTATTTACTGACTTGTTTTTCTGACACACTTGCAGATGCAGAACCCAGAAGCCCTTTCTGTAATGACAAATCCTCGAGCCATGCGAGCCCTAATGCAGATCCAGGAGGGACTGCAAACCCTTCAAACCGAAGCCCCTGGTCTCATGCCCAGGTGCAATTCCATTTGTCAACCACTATAGAAACATGCAGGGCAAATGGATAGGATTATTTTTTTGTTAAAAAAAGTCTCTTATGCTCACCAAGGCTCCATGTATTTGATCAATAATAATACATTAAATGGTTATATTATTATAAATATTTAAAATATAATTTATTAATGTGATGCAAAGCTGAATTTTCAGTAATGTAATTTAGTTGACAGATCCCATAATCTAAATAAGCAGACTGGCACAATCTACACTTTCCTTATTAAATGTGTCTGGTCTCTTCCTAGTCTGAATCCTGGTGGGATGGCTGCTGGTATCCCTGGTGCCCCGGCTGCTGGTATCCCTGGTGCCCCACTGCCCACAGGGGTGAATGTGACTCCTGAGAACCCTCCACCCTCAGGCCAGGGCCCCTCCCCAGCCCCGGCCCCGGCCCCCACCCCCACTGGAACAAACACTGCCCAGCAGCAGCTCATGCAACAGATGCTACAGATGTTTGCCGGAGGGAATGCATTGGTACTTAAGTTTTTTTTGTTGTTGTTTATTATAACATTATTAGTGTTACTCGTTAATTACCTATATTCTGGTGATTGGCCGAAAATCAAAACTGTCCCGGCAGTCTCATAATTAAAAAAATATATTCTTAAATTCTCATAATAGCATAAACTGTCTTGTTTTGTGCCATTCTTTTGGCAAAGAATCTGTCAAGTGAACTGAAATGGAATGCACAATATGTCCTAGTACCCTTACGAAATTGCAAAAGGCTGTGATTTAATAGTCTGTTGTGCAAGGCGCTCACGGTCAGCGTGTGATCCACATTTTCTCATTATAAATCCCTATTTCACCAGATTTGCAATGAGACTCATTTGTGAAGCTGTTTTCACTGAAACAGCAGGTTTTCCGCCAAGATAACAGCTTAAGGGTTTCGCTATTGCAAGTGTAGAAATTAAGACAAAACTGTTGAAATTGTCCCTGTTGTAAAGTAAAATATGCTCATTACAAAATATTTTTCACTTCTACTTATTTGAGACACTATCACAACTAAAAAGATGTTTGGAGTCCAGGTACAAGTCAGTGCAGAGACTTTTTACTCCGGTCAGGTTAGACACTGAAATTGGGCTTTAGCAGACTTTTAAAATGTGCAAAATTTTCTTCTGGAAGGTCTATCACCAAATCTTGTGGGAAACACAGAGTATGTTGTGTAAATTTGATTGTGCTCACTTCTTTTCACCTTGCTTTGCAGACTCAGACTCCGGAAGTGCGTTTCCAGCAACAGCTGGAGCAGCTGAGTGCCATGGGCTTCATCAACAGGGAAGCCAACCTTCAGGCCCTCATCGCCACCGGGGGCGACATCAACGCTGCCATTGAAAGACTGCTCGGCTCCCAGCCTTCCTAATTCCATCAACTGAGAGCTTGCGAAGGGAGACAAGAAGCAAACATAGTCCTCATCACATAAGATCTGACAAGCCCTATATAGACAGAATTCCAATTACTCTAATCGTATTTTTTTTTTTTTGCCTTTTTTTTATTCTTCAATCAGTCGATCTCTGAATCATCAGCAATGAGGGTTTCAAATGTGTTCCTTTGAACAAAAAAACTAAAACAAACAAACCAGAATCGCTGTGTAATGATGTCACACTAACCCCTCATCACTAGTAAGATGGGACAAAGCTTACAATTGCTGAACCAAGATTAAATTACCATTACTTACAATTAGAACACACTCACCTGAGGCACTACTCAGTGGTTGGGGAATAAAATCCATATGCTTGATTACTGAGGCCCAGAGGTATTCTTGTCTTCTGTGAAAATGCTTGGTTTCCTTAATTTCTCCCTGTTTCTCCTAATTCATGCCTGATCAAACCAGTATTTATTGCAGAAACATAGAGCTTACCCTTTACTCCCTTTCCGCCCTCCTGAGTTGACGTTGATTTGAGCGTTCCTTGACATTTTGATGTGTTAATCGAAATCTAATAGACATGAACTTGTTGGAGCACTATAACACCTTGACTCTGATCGCTTACACTTCAGCTATTTTAGAAAGGAATGAGTTTTGGAGATGAGATTTGGAAAAGATATTCAGTCATCTCTTTTGTCGTTTGCCTTTGTGAGGAATGTACATGAATTGACCGTAAAGGCTTGTCATATGGGTAAGGTTGTAACAAAGCATCAATAAAATATTTCTCAGCTTAACAAGCAGTGGCGAATGTAGGCACCATTTGTTTCAACCATATCTTTATGCTTTGACATAGAACTATTCTAGTGCCTGAAACACACTTGTATTGTATACTGGATAAATCAAGTTCATCTGGCAACAAAAAAAAAAAAACAGCAGTTATAGCATGATAGCTAGCTTCTCTCAGTGCTACCCTTCTATTGGAAATCAATTTTTGTGTGCTTTATTGTGAATTTAAAATGTTAAACTAATTTTCTTTTTTTTATTTTTTGCACTGCATGTCCATAATCCACTCTTTATTCAACCTGAATTACATTACAGAAACCTATATTCATTGGTTTGTAGTTCCTTTTCTTACCTCTGATGTTTGTCTTAAATCCAATGTTTTTTTTTTTACTTTGCAGTGTTGGGGCTACATGAGGCCATGCAATTTAATTTTTTTTAAACATTTATGAAGTATTGCACGATCATATTCTCCTCTTACAATCACAACATTTCTGATTATTGTCTAATTAATGTGGAGGTCACACACACACACAAGTCATTTGTTCTTGCTGATACATTACATAACCAATTAATTCCATGATCACAAAGCTTTACACATTATGATTGCTTTAAACGGATACAATAATATAATTTCTTGCTAACGTACTTAAGCACATGATATGAAAATTGAAAACCATAATTTTTACAATTGTGATTTCCAGGATGGGAAACATGGTGAATCCTGTAGTGACTGTTGAGTTCATTAGGCTCAGCTGTAAAATGCTTTTTTGTGGGTGCAATTTACTGTAAAAAAATGTGGGGGTCAAAGATTAAAAAGTCAAGGTTCCAAAGGGTGAAGCCAGATGTTGAAGAACTATTTTTGGTTCCTCAAAGACCCTTTCAGTGAGAAAAGAATATTTCAATAAATAAAAGAATCTTAAAAAAAAAAAAACTTAAATGCATTGGAAAGGTTCTATGGATGTTAAAGGTTCTTCATGTGACCATTGAACCCAATAAAGGATATTTATATTTAAATATGCATATTTACAGTATATTGTAAACAGGTTGTGACTTCTGAGGGTGAACCGGTTTCAGATTTTAGTTCAGATATTGTGATACAGTGATAATTCCCTAACAAAGGGCTTTCTTAACTTAAGAGGTTGTTGCACTCATCTCCCAAAGGAAAGCCAAAACAAAAAGGTTGTGAAATCCCTAAAGTATTTTAGTTCTTACATACAGTTTGTAGACATTTGAACTTGGTAAAAAAAAAAATCCAGTTAAAGCATACTAAGAAGACTATCGACACGATACCGCTGGAGCACTGCCATTATTTACGATATTCAATAACGCGCATATATATATATATATATATATATATATATATATATATATATATATATATATATATATATATATATATATTGCAATTTATAATTAAAATGACAACCTTTTAATTTCTTAACCCAGCAAAAAACAACTTTTTATTTTATTTTATTAATGACCCGAAAAACAAATATATAAATCATCCATGGTACGTTAAGTTGTAATGTAGTCCACGTTTTTGTAGTTCACAAGCACTGTCGTGACACTACATTTCCCATGTACCATCAGCGCGGAAGTCAGCTGATGTTCTTGTTGGGCTGCTGGAAGTTCTTGCTATAATTTTTTGCTAACATTGAAACGTGTATTAATATTATTGGCGTTTTCCTTTAAATTATGTTGCGTCCTAAAGCATTAACACAAGTACTGAGTCAAGCAAACACCAGTGGCGTACAAAGCACGCTGTAAGTATATGAAATCCAGTCTTTGTTCGTATCCGTAGCTTTAGCTAGCAGATAAATTGGTAAACAATATTGTACGTTTATGTTAATAAAATGTTCTCTTAAATTAAAATTAGGTGATTTTGTTCAGTAATGTCGTCTTGCATATGTCGTCGTTAAATCATTATGATTATCATTATAAATCATTAACAATGTCAAATTCATACATGCGCCTTACTTAAAAATCACGAAATATCTTTGCATAAGATTGCATAACAGATCAAATCTGTAGTTATTTTAAAGAAATACGGCATACAGATCTTTCAAGCAAATCATGACTTAAAATAAGTGTGTTAATTATTAGAAAAAGGGGAGACAACTAACATCCACTTAAAACCACAAAACGCATTTTACTTTTAATGAATTAGTGTTTATTGGGCAAAAATTATTAAATTGGTTCTGAGGAATGATGTTTGCAGATGCCATTAGATATTGGTTTTAGTTTTTGGGCCACTTACCAGGTCAAAGGGATATATATGAAGTGGTTTTGTTGTATTTTAGGTTGTTGAATAATGAAGGCTCTCTATTGGCGTATTCTGGATATGGAGACACTGATGCAAGAGTCACTGCAGCCATTGCCAGCAACATCTGGGCAGCTTACGACAAAAACGGACACCAGGCCTTTAATGAGGACAAACTGAAATTAATTCTAATGGATTGTATGGTAGGAATAAAATTGGAACAGTTGGGTTATATAGTAAATGATTGTGAATCCTGATCTTTGACATATGCAATAACATTTGCATTATACAAGATATGTAAAAATTCAGCACAGCAGGTGCTATAGAGCAAGGTGTGTCTGGATTTATAAAACATATGTGCTTCTTTTTTTTTAATTACACCATGCCAGAACTAATGCTAACATGATAAACTATAGTATTGTTCTACAATAGTTTTCTGTATAATTTGCTGCATTTTATTTGTCATTACAGGAGGGCAGGGTGGCCATTACACGGGTTGCAAACTTGTTGCTTTGCATGTATGCCAAGGAGACCGTAGGCTTTGGGATGCTTAAAGCAAAGGTGAGATTTTGTGTATATATAATAACACTTATTTACTAAGAAAAAAATTCACATGGTATGTATTTTCATGAGCAATCAAAGTAACTGTGTTTATGTTCACAGGCTGAAGCTTTAGTGCAGTACCTTGAGGAACCACTAACACAAGTGGCAGCGTCGTAGGATGTACTTCTGTGTATTTGTGTACATTGAAACAGAAACTTCTAAAGATCTAGGCCTTTATAATATATTATCTGTGGCTTTATTTATTTGCATACTCTATATGATTGCTATATAAAATCGTGCGGCTATTAGACCCAGAATGATGCTTTGCATAAACATAAGTAATTACATTTGAACTGCATTTTCCCTTTTTATTATCTTTTCTTTATGTCTCAGTATTTTTGCAGTCAGTGTCAACAATATGAAATAAACGTTGAATACTTTTTTTGTTACATGTTGTTATTTTACCTTTAAAACCAGAACGTGATGCTTTTTATTAATTACATCTGGAATAATATTTGTTGAACCAAAAGTATAAAAAAATAAGGAATACTTTAAACGCATTTTCATTCAGTTAAAATTGTGTGTGTCATAATGTTTATAAAGATGAAATATCACTGTCTTAGTTTGGGGTTCCTGCATTTCTTAAAAAGGTCTTAAAGTCACACTTTTATAAATCAAAGCTGTAAAAGGTCTTAAATCAGAGCACAAAATCTTGAATTTATAAACGGCATTAAATGTTGCATAAACTGCAAAAAATATCTTCCTTTTTGTGTTTTTTGTCTTGTTTTGCAGTACAAATATCTAAGCATCCTTAAATCGAGGTACATTTACTTGAGATGCAAAAAGATATGAAGTCTTGTTTTCTGAGAAACTGAACAAAATTAATTGAGGTTCTATTTAAAACAAGAACAAATATGTGTCAATGGGGTATGAAAACATTTTTGAGCCAGATATTTGTTTTAATCACACTAACTTAATTTTCATCAGTTTCTCATAAAACAAGACTTCTTATATTGTCATTTTGCTTCTAAAGTAAATCTATCTTGATTTAAGAAACTTTAAACTTTGTACTAGAAAAGACAACGAAGATGTCGCTTCAGAAGGTAGGTACAGTAAAAGTAATTTCTATATTCTAGTGTTTGTGAGCAAAAGTATTCAAGCCATAAGCTTGAATAATTAATTAAAAAGTAATGGAGATCAATTGGAAGTTGCATCTTCAATACATTTACATTTATAGACTATACTGATGTTTTGTGTTCCATTCAAATTATTCCTTATATTCCATTTTCTTGGTCTTAAAAAGCATAAAATCTTCACAAAACTCTCTAATATTTGTGTTCAAGCAGTAATTAACCGTGAAATCCATTACTGATCTTGGGAGAGACTGCTTTAAAAGAGCGATTGGTTGCTTATGGTGTTTCACTGGCTGAGCAGGTGCACTATTGCACCCAGTTTCAGATGACTGAACCTGCACTCGCCCTACCTGTCTGACCTGACTTGAGCACACCTAAAGTCACGCCCACTTCCCCCAGGTACGGCACATTTGATAGCGGAACTGCCAGGCTAACTAACAGGGCTAGTTCCTTGTACAAACAACTGAACTGTCCACCATTAAAGGTGGAGATTCATTTATATTCCTTACTGCTTTTTTACTATTTCAGCCGCTGTAGCATAGAGAAGGGGATCATATTCTTAGGTTTCCTTGGAATTGGTTGAGATTTTGACTCATGCAGCACTAATATAGATTAGTCAAGGAAGATCTGCTTACAGGATATACACTATGGGGTCTGATGAGGCCTACAACTTTGTTTTCAAAGGTAAGAATTGACACTTCCATCCCTGATGGAGCTTTGGACTCTTTTAGTTTTGTGATCTGCAATCATTAATTTCACTGTTTTGCTGATGTAGAGTATTGTTGGTATTTTCTTAAGTTATTAAAAAATAAATCAGTAATAGAGGAATATATAAAGCAATTGTGATAAGAGAAACAAGGTGCCATTTGCTTTGCATATTTTTATATTAAACAAAAAAGTATTTATTATTATTTGGAAGTACCTTGTGCAATTTAATTCCTTCTTTTGTAAAGGTCCTATAGGGTGGTTGAAATATGATTTCCACGACCACAAGGTTTAATTTACACAAGCTTACTCTGTTAAGTTATTCAGTAAAGGAGGGGAAATAGTTGTTCCCTGTTAAAGCCCTTTGTGAATCAATGATCCGCTAGTGCATTCTTTAAATATTATCAAATCACAGAGACTGTTTAAAATGACCTGCATTTTTTGTTGGTTTCGTTATGGTTAGATTGAAGCAAAAAGAACAAGAAGTTTTAAGTAAACAATTTAAAACATGCAAGATAATGATCATTTGAAGCATTTCTTCCCAAACCTGTCCCGGAGGCCCCCCTGCCCTGCAACTTTTGTATGTCTCACTTATCTAACACACACTCACTTGTTAGTAGAGACTGCAGAACTAAACTGGGTGTGTCTGATTAGGACAGGTCCTCCTGGACAGGTTTGGGAAGCACTGATTTAAAGGGCCGTGTTTATCACCTGTGCTGGTGGATTAATCTGAAATTATATTAAAATAACAAACACTTTAACTAAAGGAATAATGGAAAAGTAAAGGGGGAAAAGAATTAAAATTTGAAAATGAAAATAGTCATGCCATCCAAGATGAATATGAGTTTGTTTCTTTATGGGTACAGATTTGGAGAAAATAGCATTGCATTACTTGCTCATCAATGGATCATCTGCTGTGAATGGGTGCCGTCAGAATGAGAGTTCAAAGGGCTGATAAAAACATCACAGTAATCCACACCACTCCAGTCCATCAGTTAATGTCTTGTGAAATAAAAAGCTGCATGTTTGTAATAAACTCATCAATATAACTCATCATTTTTTTACTTCAAACTGTTGCTTCTGGCTAAAATATAAGTCCATAATATTGCTTCGTCCAGTGAAAAAGTTAATTACTATAAAAAATAATACTAATAATTTGACCCTCTAGCATTAGCTCATTCTCTTTCCTTTAAATCTACATTTTAGTCCTTGTATGTATTATAAAAAATAAAAAAAATAAAAACTTGCTACATGTGCTGTATTACGCTACCAGGGATTTGTCACAGCACTTATATATTGTTGCTCTTTTGTTGGTTTGATTGCTTCTATTGTCTTCGTTGGTAAGTCACTTTGGATAAGTGTCTGCTAAATGATTAAATGTAAAAGAAAAACGCCTTGATGGATTTGTTTCTTATAAACGTGCCACTTTTCACTTCACAAAATGACAAGTGATGGAGTGCAGTGGATTACTTGTGGATTATTGTGATGTTTTTATCAGCTTTTTGGACTTTGGATTCTGACGGCACTCATTCACTGCAGAGCAAAATTTCTCCAAATCTCATGTACATCTTGGAAGCCTGAAAGTGATAAATTTTCAGGAAATGTTTATTTTGGGGTGATATATTCCTTTAAAACTCATAGGCTTCTTAAATATGCTTAAACTTTAAGATTATAGTTTTCTAATGCTTTTTTATGTACTGCTCTCCTGACATAATAATATGATAAATGAACTACAATCCCAGAAATGTCATAATAATCAGACATGGGTGGAGTGTTGATTTGACTTTTGACCTGTTTGAGTCATTCATGTTTGCACCTGAAATAAGTTTCCATAAGGAGTGCTGTACTGGGATTTACTGTTCATCCAGTGTTGGTTTGTTTTCGACAAAAGAATATGAGGATTATCTGCTGCTGTCTCAAATTTTAATGAACAACAAGCCTGGACAATTTCATAATGAGGATGCAGATTTGTGACTGTATAGTACATGTTGCCTCTTAATGTTGCACTAGTTATTGAAGAGTCCAAGACATTAAATGACATCATGAGTTTGTGAATGGCTGAACTTTTAATCCACAACTAATCGTAGATTTTACACAACCGAATGTTGCTTGATACACCAAGCAGTGGTTTTGGTAATTGGTAGCTTAATACTTCAAGCAGTGGAAGTTTTTCCAGACTCATACGCACCTCCTTGTTTTGTTGCAGTGGTTCTTATTGGAGAATCTGGCGTTGGCAAGAGCAACCTGCTGTCACGGTTCACCAAGAATGAGTTTAATCTTGACAGCCGGACAACCATCGGAGTGGAGTTCAGCACAAGAACTGTGCAGCTGAACGATCTCACCATCAAAGCTCAGATCTGGGACACTGCGGGACTGGAGCGGTACCGGGCCATCACTTCTGCGTGAGTTTAACATGGTAGAATAAAGGATGGTGCTAAACAAGTAAACCTGCCCATAGTTCCCCAAAAATGACAATTTTGTCAATTACACTCAGCATCACGTTTTTGTTTTTTCTTCTGTGCAACATAAAACACTTTTTCATAAAAAGGAATGGTGACCATAGTGTCATATCAAATAAAATAATTTTAAAAAATGTGATCTTGTTTATGTCATAATGTTTTATGACAGTGTTCTGTCCAGTCAAAAAAGGAAGTTACTCCAGTCATCTGATCTGATGTGATCTGTTTTCCTGTATTTCAGATATTATCGAGGAGCGGTTGGAGCTTTACTAGTCTATGACATTTCAAAGCACTTGACGTATGAAAGTATCGAGCGCTGGCTGAAGGAGCTCTATGATCACGCAGACCCTCATATTGTAGTGATGCTTGTGGGCAACAAAACGGACCTGGCAGCAGTACGAACTGTTCCAACGGAGGACGCAAAGGACTTCGCAGGTCATTACTGAAGACGGTTTATTATATTATACCAGTTTACACAAAATTCACACCCAAACTCAAAGGTCTTCATGACACAACTTTGAAATTAGGGTTATAACGAAGAAATTATAACAAATATATTTATAATAAGAATTTATTATAATAAAATGTATTAAAACACACAGAAACTCAAAGCTTTCACTATAGCCTGCCAAAATAAAATGTTTCTAACTTGGAGAAATTATGAAATCATATATATTATGTAATAAAATGCTTCATCTATGTTTTAATGAAACAATAATTATTATTTTGTTTATTAAAAATTAAAAGAATTATTACATTTTTGTTAGACTACATTTTAAAAGATTAACTAAATTGTTAGTTTTATAAATTGATTTGATTACCACCATTTATGATAGTAAATTTATGTTTGATATTCCAGTGTTTATATATATATATATATATATATATATATATATATATATATATATATATATATATATATATATATATATATATATATATATTCTAAGTACTCCTGACAGTAAAATAAACCACTATAAACCAGTAATGAAAAAAATCTGTAAATCAATTTTGCACTGCATTGTGTTTTAGAGTTAACGGAAATGTCAATGAATTTACAGTTTACATTTCTAGTCTATTATCCAGTCAAACCAGTCTATTTTTTTTTAGTTCAGTGAAACCCCCACTGTAAGAAAAACAAAATCTGTAGAAAAATGGATAATGTCCTTGCATAAAATCACCAGTTTATTTCATTTCATTAAACTACACAGTGCAAATCATAATTCAAATGACGGGTTCTTTTTTATAGAAAAGAATGATCTTCTGTTCATGGAAACCTCTGCTTTGGAGTCAGTAAACGTTGAGGCAGCGTTCAACACTGTGCTTACAGGTAGCTACTGTTTATTCTGAACACATAAGACCATATTTACATGTACTCAACATGTGTTTCTTGCCCTCTTGGTTTCTCCTCTTCAGTCAGGCTTGAAACAGTGTAAGCACTTTGCTTCATTATTATAATGATGCTGTTATTGTTTGATCTCTTTTTTCAGAAATCCATAAAAAGGTGAGCAGCAAAGAAGTGACCCGAGGCTCTATCAATGCTGTGACATTATCCCAGCCTAAAGGTCCAGCAGAAAATGGACAGGAGGAAAAGAAGACCTGCTGTAAGAACCTGTGAAAGAACATATTGAATAGAGGAGTTCAGCATGAACAGTAGAGTTATCATAAAGAAAGAATGAGTATGATAAAAAAAAACCCCAAAGGAAATCCATTTCATTGACTGACAGCCGTATTTGTATTGTTAAATATTATGTAACAATTAAAAGGCATTTTAATGTTTTTCAGGTTTGACAAGGATTAATGTCAGTTTTAATTAATTTAAATGTTAAATGTTCCCTCTCAGTACGAGATTTTTGTTTGTATTATTTATGAAATGTCATGCCAAACCTTTCTCTCTCTCTCTTTTTTTTAACTTACATTTATTCACTTAACAAAATGTTTTGACCTTAGAGACTTACAAATGAGAAATACAGCAAGCTTTTCATCTTACTCAAGTTATTGAGATCAACAGATGCTGGACAAATAACCTTATCACTTTAATAAGCATAAGATGGAGGAAAGAACTTTTATTTTATTTTATTTACATGTTCATCCAGACTGTTTAGTTTTTAATTTGATTTATTTAACATGCCTAATGAAGATAACTGAAAACACACACACACGGTAAAGAAAAAAAAAGTATTTTTATTATTTAAGACTGATCAGCACTAGTTTAATATTTTGTGCTATTAAAATCTATATGTAAAACATTTATAAGCAAAGTGTTAATTTGTATCTTCACAAATGAATGTTGATGCTGCATGTACTAGGGTAGAGTGGGGGGGGAAACACCTCCCTACTCTTTTTCCCCGAAATAACCACTAGATAAGTCAAGATACATTTTTTTTGTAAATATGTGCTTCTGGACACATTTAACTTCTGTTTCACAAAGAAAAATTTCACAGCTTTCCCCCCGCTCTGCCCTATCAGTTGCTGCTGTTAACACAACACAAATAAAAATAAAGAGAGCATGTCATTTTCCATAAAGAATTAAAGCAGAACTATGTATGAAACATATCTGAATCCTTTGTATTTTTTTTTTTTTTTTTTTGCACAATGAGTTTCAAGTGCAGTTTGCATACAACATCAACAAAAAAGGGAAATAAAACTGATTACACAAAAACGTTTGAAAAGGCACAATGAATATTCATGAATCATCATTAATCAATAAACAGAATAATAATAAAAATGACTTGGAATATTAATTGATTTGACCAGTTTGAATTGGAACTGGCTCTTTGCAATCATAAATGTTGGATTAATTATGATTATTCATATTAATTGTGAAATACACCACTGTGTGTGTGTGTGTGTGTGTTTATATATATATATATATATATATATATATATATATATATATATATATATATCTTTGGAACTTTATAAGAAATCTCTTATGTTCAACAAAGGTGCATTTATTTGTTAAAAAATATTGTAAAAATAGTAATATTATGAAATATTATTACAATTCAAAAGTATATATATATATATATATATATATATATATATATATATATATATATATATATATATATATATATATATATATATATATATAAAATGTATGATGGTAAAGCTGCGATTTTCATTAGTCATATACATATGACTAATAATCTAATATGTGTAACTCTGAATGGTGCACAGCTCTGCCTCCTCATTGCCTCCTACGTGGCATTTTCATTTCCCGTCATCCTCTGTAAAGCAGTGAGTGAAGTCACGCTGTGAAATGTGTTAGAGCTCACCTGAAATATAGGTCTGTCGTGCTTTTTTTAAATCTATTTTTCTAATGTACTGATGTACTTTAATATCATTATACTCTGTGTTTATATTGCCAGACAACTATAAAAGAAACACCTGTGGCGTAACACACCTGTACGGAAGTTCCATCAAACATTTAATTGGGTCACAGAGGCACACTCGTGTGATAGACAGGTTAGTTGGCCAATAAGATCATTAGGAAGGCGGGCCTACGTCTCAGCACAAATGACGTAAGTGTTTGTCTTGAGATGAGACAGCAGGGCAAAACTTGGTTGACGTAGCGCAGCAACATCGTATCAAAGTTGATTAGCTGTAAAACAAATTTAGCTTATCCGGAACCTGTTTCTCTTAACGGTTACTTTATTTATGACCGTCGACAGAAGGAAATAAATTATATATTTTTATTTTTGGATTCCGAGAGTCTTTAACGCATGAAGCGCACGTAAGAGCAAGTGATCAACTGATGCGTCAACAAAGTTTCCTTGACTTCGTAGTATATATAAGGGCGCCTTGTGGTTCTCCAGAAGAGCATAACGTCTGTATATTTGAAAACACGGACTTGTTTTTAAGCCGGTAAGAAGATTAAAGCCATGACGGGTAGAGAGGACGAGTATGACTATCTCTTTAAAGGTGAGCAGCACTTCAGGAGCAGCTGACTTTCAGAGAAGCTCGTGCATGTTTTCTTCATGTGTTGCTTTGTCTCCGTTTTCATAGGATGTCTTCTTTTTCTATTCTAAAACACAGACTAGCATATCTGTGTTTTAGAATGCTAGACAAAAAAAAAACAGCTGGTCATACTGGCTTTGGCTGGATAAGCTGGTTTTTAGGACATGGTGGCAGGTTAAACAGCTAATGATCATCTTAGAGCAGGTAGAATCAAGTGTCATTTTCCAGAACACAACTGCCATATGGATTTTACAGCTGGAAAAATGCATAAAAAGGCATAGAACATATACATTTTAATAATTTGTAAATGCCATTTTGATTGGCTTCTGTGTCTCTGTGGCAATGTGTCTTGCTTTGCTTTATAATTCTAATGTAGATCAATCATACTCACAACTTAAGAAATGGTAACAGTTTGGACAGGACATTTAATGCTATTGAAAAAAAAAAAAAACACTTTTTTTGTCTTTCATGTGTAAATTGATTTCAATGCTTCCTTTGACCTCTTAACTGTCACCCCCGATTTTTGAACATAGGCTTTAAAGTGCACTATCCAAACATAATCGTGTCAGCAATATAAGCACAGTTAAACTGGTAAGACCTGTATAAATCAGGTCCTTCTCGGGATGGGTTTGAATTCAGGAGGTTTTAAAAACTCTCCTTTGATCTAATAAATAACATCTCTTTTGATTGAGAAGATCACTCCGATAATTCATTTGTTCTGTTTTTGAGATCTAAATAATTATTCAGGATCGAAGGAGATCAAATGTAAAAGTTTGAGAATTTCCCCTAGTAATTGACTACTGAAGTGAATACTAATGATATTATTTGTATTATTCTGACCTCTTTGATGTCTGCGGTGGTTATGTCCATGAATTTGATACTTCTATTAGTCAGAGTTCTGCTCTTGACCTCCGTGTGTGTCTAAGCTGACCGTGCACCTTTTGCTGTTTGATCATGAATCAATCAGTGCTGTCCAGTCATCACCGCTCTGCTCTTTAAACATGTCTGTCCACCAGCTTTAACACAAGCAGTAGTCTTTGTCAAAGTGCATTCCTGTGTGCATGCCTAACTCTGATATTATTAGCTGAGACATCTGTTATGGATTTCATTTTTGATTTACGTTGACGAGTTGGCATGCTACATTAACCCGTTTTATTTCAGGTTGACTACAAATTTTAATTGTCATTATTTAATCAACTTTTTTTATGTTCCAAGTCTTCTGAAGTATCACATCATCTTTGTGTGATGATGAATAGACTGGAATTTATGTCATTAACTAATAATATTTCCCTAAACAAAAGCTTTGAAATAATATTCACTTTCAAATAAAAAATTAAAATATGAGATTTGACGTCCTCGAAGCATCTTTTCTTATTTTACATGTAAGTGTTCCTTTTATCTCTTACAGTATGCCCACCTAGGCTGCACTGATTTCATAAAAGATAAATAAATACAAATAAAATAGATTTTAAAACAATTCACAAATTATTGTAAGATTTTAAGTCTCTTCTGCTCACCAAGACTGCATTTATTTGATCAAAAATATAGTATAGACAGTAATGAAATATTATTACAATTTTAAAATAACTTTTTCTTTTTGAATATAATATTTTAAAAACGATTTTATTCCTGTGATGCAAAGCTGAATTTTCAACAGGCTTTACTCCAGTTTTTAATATGACACGATCCTTTAGAAATCATTCTGATATCCTGATTTCCTGCTCAAGAAACATTAATTATTAGCAATATTGAAAAGGTTTGCTGCTTAATATTTTTACGTTTCTGCTGTTAATAGAAAGTCAAAGTAACAGCATTTATTTGAAATTGAAATCTTTTGTAACATTGACAATTTCATGCATTCTTTCTGAATAAAATTATTAATTTCAACAACAACAAAACAAATTCTTACTGACCCTAAACTAGCTAAACGGTAGTGTAACTGTAAATATAAATTCAGGAATCTTTATTAGTAATAACTATTCCATTTTTGCCTGTGTCAGCATGAGATACAGATGTTCCCAGTATTTCGTGGATGAAAAAGGGAGTTGTTCATCAGTCGTGCCCTTTTCATTCATTGTTAAAAGCTTTGTAGAAACACACCCTTTGTGTGTGAAATATTCAAATCTAATTGCTGTTGTGCAGCGGAGGGAGGCCGGTTCATGCAAGCGCACAAATGAAAGAGCTCTTACAGTGTCATGTGTGTCTCCAGGGACAATAGCAAACACAATAGTGTTTAAAAGCATTATAAAGAGAGCCGGTTGATCTCACGCACTCGTGTCCTCTTCATCCACAGTGGTTCTGATCGGCGATTCGGGCGTGGGCAAGAGTAACCTGCTCTCTCGCTTCACCCGCAATGAGTTCAACCTGGAGAGCAAGAGCACCATCGGGGTGGAGTTTGCCACACGCAGCATCCATGTGGAGGGCAAGACCGTCAAGGCCCAGATCTGGGATACGGCTGGACAAGAGAGATACAGGGCCATCACATCAGCGTAAGTGTCTTCATAGAATCTATCAGGACATCAACTCATTTTAAAATGTCCTTTTGTTTTGTGCACAATTTAATATATGTCTATATCATTTAAAAAAAAAAGTAATTTAAAAATAATGACATCTAATAAAATCTATATAATATAACAAATAATATAAAAACTAAAGTGTGTGCATAATTATTAGTCAAGTCAATATTCTGATTCCCCAAGCATATTTTACCAATTCCAAATCAAGCAATAAGTCTTAATAACTACTATTAATTTTGTACAGTCATTTATAAGTGAAAAAAAAAAAACACGGCTAATATTCAGATTCAATCGTTCAAATTATTAAAGGGATAGGTCACCAAAATGTTTTAATTCCATCATTAATTACTCTCCCTCATGTTGTCCCATTTATCTTCAGAACACAAATTAAGATATCTTTTTAATAAATCTGAAAGCTTTCTGACTCTGCATAGACAACAGTGAGACTGACACATTCAAGGCCCAGAAAGGGAGTAACGACAACGACAAGGACATCAATAAAATAGTCTGTGACATCAGTGCTTCAACCGTAATGTTATAAATACTTGTTGTGAGAGAAAAGGTACAATTTTCTGCAGGTTCAATTATTAAGATTGATGTGGTATGATCGAAGTGTAATTTAGATTGAAAAAACAAACATAAAACATACACTCTCGATAGACAATAATTGATCTTACAATACCGTACTCTCACAATACTTTAAACAAAGCCACATTTTATATGAAGTAGGTACACTCTTGAACTTTTAGCAGTTGGTTACAAAATATAATCTTCCACAAAAAAAAAAAAAAAGTCTGTGAAATGACTGGAGAAAATATTCCCTTGGAATCAAAGCTTTGTTTATTCCATATATATCCTGAAAGTATGTCAGTTAGTGCAAGTAAAGAGAAGTTCATAGATTTCAGTAACAGTTTAATACAAGCTAAACGTGTTATTGCTTAAGTATGGAAAAACATCCAAAGACCTGTTCTTTCACAATGGCTTAAAGAAACGTCTGACAACCTTGCTCGTGAAAAATGAACACATGCAATATTTTTAAAAAGGTATGGTCCCCTTTTAGGCAATTTGTAAATAGATAGATAAAGTGGGATGTTATATAATGATGACTGTAATCTGAAATCCATTGTAATACATATTTATTTTTTTATTTTTTATTTATTACATTGGTGAATGTTATTTTATTATCTTTATATGATATTTTCTGTTTGATTAAATGTAGGGATGGGAAAGTATACTCTGTAATGTTATATAATTGATAATCTGTAGCTTACATGGGGGTTAATAATAAAAATTAATTAAACGAAGTAAAAAAACAAAAAACAAAGTATGATTTTATTATTATAATTATTATTATTATTTCTTCTGAGCCACATGATAACCACCAGTTAACATCAAGTACTGTTCATTAACCAGAATAGAAATATTCTTGATTCTGTTTGGTTAAAATTTTGAATTATGTGAGATGTGCACTTGCTTGCACTCTGTCCCTGACTAGATGTGTAAAAAGTTTGAAATATTGTATTTAATAAATAATAATTGATAAACATGGAAGCTTAAATGTGTGAGGTAACTAGAAGAATAGCAAAGTGCAGTAAATCTTTAAACCTTTTGCGTTCGTGATTATGATCATAAATTAATAAATGTTTTTGCATAGTTAACTGGAAGCAGCTGACACTGGAAACAATGCACATTCAAGTTCAAAATCGCCGTGCCCGTTCTTATGTTAGAAATGTATGGTGGATAATTGTGCCAGATTTCTAATCTTGTATTCTTGCCTTTTTAAAGTATAGTACAATATGAAGACAGACTCTAGTCTCGAATATTAAGAAAACAACATCGTTTGGCCCCTAATGATGTTCCCTCAGATTAGATGAAGACTTTAATTAAAGCTGTTTTATTTCACACACTGTAACTAGATTGTGGAAGAAATGTGTTATTTGTTTGTGGATAATGAATGCGTCTTTCAAATATGTGTGTGTGTGTGTGTGTTCACAGGTATTACAGAGGTTCTGTAGGAGCCCTGCTGGTCTATGACATTGCCAAGCATCTGACCTATGAGAACGCCGAGCGCTGGCTGAAAGAGCTGCAGGATCATGCTGACAGTAATATTGTCATCATGTTAGTAGGGAACAAAAGTGACCTGCGTCATCTGAGGGCCGTTCCTGTTGATGAAGCCAAAGCATTTGCAGGTTAGTTATGTGAGGACTTACTCAAGAGTTTCAATGAGTGACGTTTTTTCTGGCCAATCAAAGTTAGAAAATGATATCTGAACTAACACTAGACTAAAATGTACCCAGATTTATATAAAGGAGTCGGAGCATAGTAATGAATTGTTTTTAACTAAATATTTGACTGTAAAAATAAGACCTAATATTCTGCTTTTGTGAAGACAGCTTGAGAGTTAACGAAATAATTGTTAAATACTCTTGCTAAAAACCAAAAAGGTCACTTTAAAGGAAAACCTTTATTTGAGAAGCTAGATATAGTTAAAACGTCTTTTATATTTTCTGTGTTCATGAGATGTCAAGTACTCCGGTGAACTGTGTGTGTGATTTACAGAGAAGCATGGACTTTCTTTCCTGGAGACCTCCGCGCTGGACTCTTCTAATGTTGAACTTGCCTTTCAGACTATTCTTACAGGTCAGTCCTGAACAAATCAACTAGTAGCATCAGTATCATAAAGTTTCTGGAGGTCAGTCTTATGAAAACTGTGAAGAACACGTACCAGTCATTTTATAAAATTAAG
Source organism: Carassius auratus (assembly GCF_003368295.1). Lineage (NCBI taxonomy): Eukaryota > Metazoa > Chordata > Actinopteri > Cypriniformes > Cyprinidae > Carassius > Carassius auratus. Next base: position 21,861,341 of record NC_039283.1, read on the forward strand.
AACATTTTTATTACTGTAATGAGAGAAGTAGTATTTCAGTAGCAAGGTATTTATGCATAATTTAGTATATTCAATTAGTATCAAAAAAAAAAAAAAAACATGGGCATGAAAATGCTCAAAAGTTAAACATCCAGATGCATTGCCATAATGAGATTCATTTTCAATGATGGTCACTTTCAAATGTTGTACATTTTTTAATTTTAGAGAGAAATGCGATGTTTTATTAACTGGATGTTTCTGACATTCAATTCTGCTCAAATGAATCATATTAAAAGATGAAGAACATGTACAATAAATACATCAGCAAAAAAAACTTTCAGGCTCGTGATTTGTTCCCATCCCTAAAAAGTGGAAATGCATAATTTGTGGAACAATTGTCACTTCTGTGATGCTTTCCAAAAACAAAACAAAATTATTATTGTTGTTCTTGTTTGTTGTAGTTAAATATGAATCATTTATGATTTATTACTAATTTCAGAACAGACTTGTATGGGTAAAAGAATGCAATATATAATTTAAGGAAAAAGAATCATAAAGGAATAATCCAAAAAATTGTATATACTCAAATCATTCAAATGTTTACAGATTTTTTTGTTCATGATATATTTCTTCAAACATTTGGAGGAAAAAAAATTAACAGTTGTCATTGTAATACAAAAATCACCCAGAATGGTTTTTAATTTCGAAATAAAGCACAATTATTACTATTACTTTTATAAATATTATTTCTAGCTTTAATATTAGCATTATTATTTTTGTCACATTACATTAGAGTTTGGGGTTGCGAGGAATTTAAAATTATTAATGACCTAAAAAAACAAGGGACAATTTTCTTTTTATAAAATTATATCTATTTTACACAACACATTTCTTGGGCGTTTTTTTTAGATTCCAAGGTGCTTTTGTATGTTCTCTAGTATAACCTCTAGATGGCGTCAAACTCCACATCACAGATATCCTCTGCTTTTCCTGTGAATGAATGAAACGGTGTTTTGAGGTTTAGAAGTTTGCCACGTAGAAATAGTGAATAATTTTTTTGCCGTTTTTCTTTTTTGTTTGGCCTGGGATATACCTCTCTTCAGCCGCACCATGTTACACTGTTTATTTCTATGTGTCTTAATGAACCGTAACTAAAGCTGTTGCACTGTACATGAAAGATCATGTTTATCAGGCAACCCTACATCACGCCGGACTCTGAATTCTGACTCTCTCTCTCTCTCTCGCACAGAAATCTACCGTATCGTGTCCCAGAGGCAGATGTCAGGGCGTGGTGATGACAGTTTCTCCCCCAGTGGTTCCAGAGTGGTTCCCATTACCGTGCAGCCCACACAGAATTCGGGCAAGCAGGGTGCCTGCTGTCAGAATAACTGAGCTGCCACAGCACCACCGTGGGATCTGGGGAGAATCGTCAGCTTTGTTGGGCTGGGCTGCAAGGTTGACCATGACCATTGTATTCCCTGCACAGTGTGTGCTTAATGTATGTAATGGACTTGCTTAGTTATGCCCAGAATCAGTAAGTAATAATCTTCAAATTTGGAGAGCAAGAGATGTTTAAATTTAATGGATCAAGGATTTCCTCAGAAATGAGAGGCTATGCTTCTTGTTTCAGACAAATTAAGAAACGAGCAGTTAGCTGGGGTGCTCAGACATGACTGCTCTTTTTATTTTATTCCTGCACTTTTTGCCACAGACAGTCTGCTTACAAACAGTGCACTGGAAGAATGAGAAAAAGTGCTTAGAATAAGTGTAATGCCACTTTTAGGTAACTCTTGAATGGTTTCTGATCACAATGGGGATTCAATTGTGAAATTATAGATTCTTTTTCCTTTAGTGTGCCATTGTAGAAGCAGTCAGAAAACTATCATGCATCTCAACACCTGAGAAATTCACACTGTGGTCATCATAATTCTTACACTTTAACGGCCCTCTTGTATTTATTGAATGCAAATATGATCTTGTTATTCTGTGGTGTTTTTGCTTTCTTTTTTTGTCGTGCTTTTATCTGTCACTAGATTATTGATCAGAATTTCTCCAGGGTTTCTCCTTCCAGTCATGGCACTCATTTGCAGAAGCGCTGGGATCAGAGTAATGTTAATGGCTGGATGTGCTGTAGTGTTTCATAAGAATACAGTATGTTCAGATTTAGGGTTGGGAATCATTGACTAGTTCTTAAATGATTTGATTATTTTTTACGACACTTGATTTGGTTATCGTTTCTTGAACTTATGCATTCTAAATCTGTTATTTTATGCATAATAAAATATACAATATTGAGTTGCTTTAAAGTTTTTGTTGTCATGATCTCGTTTGCTCCCAGCTGTGCATTAACATCAGTAATGAACTTTCAGGTATATTATTTTTGTTTCCAAACATTTGACAGTACGAAAACACACCATTTGTGATATGCATGTTACTTGTGTAGTGCTTTTGTCTCCCCATAAAATGAGATCATTTATTATTATATTAATAATATTGTTCCAAATGTTCTCCATTCTTTAATTTCTATCTCAAATTACTATAGATGAATTAAGGTGCCAGAATTATTAAAAAAAAATTGTTCATCCAATCATACCATCATGTAATTTGCTTAAATTAGCACAGTTTTTTATTTTGTAAGAGCTATTTCTTGAAATCGCTATGATTCCCATCCCTACTCGGAGAATAGATGTTTTTTTTTTTTTTTTTTCTGCTTTATGATTTCATGATGTTAGAAATTTGCACGATTCGTTTTGCTTTAGCTGGTTTCTGGGTGTTGTCTTTGACTAATAGCTTTTTTCTGCTTGGTAAAGGAGCAGCAGGTGGGATGCAGTTCTCTAACCGGAGCTTCTGTGATTGGGTACATTGACCATATTATATTGCAAGGCAGGGGAACTGATGGCTTGTGATGTACGGCTGAGGTTTTCTTACTGGAAGTGAATTCCACTCTGGCCACTCTTGTTATCTGCTACATGTAACCCGAAGAGCAGTATTTCTCTTGAGATTTCATTCACTGTCCCGGCTTTTCTGTCTTCTATGGCATTTGGTGTGGTTTTATCTTTGCACATGTGTCCGGTGGCGTTCAGATCCTCCGCGGCTCAGGACGGGACAGCCGGGTCGTGCTATATTTTTATAGTAGTGTTGTCATTTGTTTAAAGACCCTGAATGCCTTGTCTGTAAGATTTATGCTAATGGCATCAGTCTGCTATGCTGAATATCAGGCGTTTAGCTGGAGTCGTTGATAATTACTGCTTTGGGAAGATTCTGTCATCGTGCCTGTTCTTTTCCCAGTGGGACTCTTGAACAAAGACTCTGAACACTGCAAATACATTTCCAGTTAACATGGATGTTTATCCATGGATTTTACGTAGACATTTGGAAACTTGTGTATTTTCCAGGGTTCCCACATCTTTTGACCAGTGACTTCCACATGACCTTTTCAGTCGCTCATGAATACCGGATAAGGGGAAATTCATCGTATAGAGATTGCTCTCACAAAGAGCAGTTTCTTGTTGATGAAATATGTATGAGCTTTTTGAAATGTGATTAATTAAAAAATTCCCTGATACTTCCCTGACCGTGGGAACCTGTAAATGCTTCTGTTTTTAAACTTTTTGATGATTTATTATCCTTTTTTTGGTAATTTGTGCGATACATATATAAATAAAATCAATTTTGTTTCAAACCATCAAGTGTGTGCGAGCAACAGAATTCAGGGGAGCAGTGACAGATTATTCAGTTTGTTTTATTAGAAACATTTACGATACAATTTCTCGAAAATAACCAAAAAAAAAAAATCAAAACTAGTATGGCATAGATACATTGATCAAATATCAAAAATGAAAGTCACAGAGAACATGTTCTAAGGAAAAAACCTGCAGTTTGCGTGCCCCGTGTGGACACGATACTGAATTATGAAATTAAAACGACTCGTGGATTATCGGCTAGCCTCGTCTATGATGTGGCAAACCCCTCGTTTATCAACAATAAATTGAACACTAGTACCAGAAGATGCTTGACCAAACTAATGCACTAAGACCACTATGAGAGCTGTATGAAACACTTCTACTGTGCTGGAAGCTACCAAATACAGACTGTCGGACCGGAGTAACTCATCCCAAGCAGGGTCACATCAGTGACCATCCTAACCCCCCCACCCACCCCCCATGTTCCTGTCTGACTGAAATTGAAACCACTACACAACTATCATTGCCACCACAGAGCCAAAACAAAGTCGAGATGCGTGTTCACCATGAAGTAAGTACTGAGTCTATATATGCTTCTCCGTGTAATCTTGTAAACAATAGTTCACCGCTTTGACATGTTTGAGACACTCTTGGTAATAATGAAACATAGGAATCAACCCTAGAGAGCAGTTTGTACATAAGCCTCATTTACATGTGACGAAACGGGTTGATAGATGTTACATGCAAATAACGGTATTACTGTGAATGTGCTCGAAATCTGTATTCTGTTCACATACCTGCAAACAAATATGATAACAGTACATTTGATTTGCGGAAAACGTTTTTTTTTTTTTTTTTTTTTCTTCATGCATATTGTTAAACAATTGGAAATTGGAACGGCGTTACATGTAAATGATTTTTCTTGTATTACTGCTGTATGCATGTACTATGCACAATCATTTTTTTGTTTCACCCTGTTTTACTTCAGCCTGTTATCACTTCGTAACAATTGCATTAAAAAAAAAAACGCAATTTAAAATAAAAAAAAGGAAGGGACCCTTTATTCACTCAGCTATGATGTGTTAAAGGATGAGTACACAACACTTCTGAGCTCTTCTAATATGCAAAAACGCGGTATTGAGGCACAAAGTTGAGGTGACTAAAATACCCCCAAATGCTATAAAATATTTCTGCCGTTATCCCATTGTTAATGCACACATTACCTAGCCGGCATTTTTAAAATATAAGCCTTTGAAACCCCACCCCACTCGTTTTATGCTGTCAGAAGTGTGGATTTTTTCTAACTTTCATAAATAAAAATTCTATAGTTTTAATCATTTTAGTAGAAATCAACTTCATGCGTTTTAGAAATATATTAACTTTTTAATTTATTAATTAAAAAACAAAACGTCTCGAAGTTACTTATAAATATGTTTGCTTCATTAAAGATATTCATAAATAACATCCAGATACTGACCTCTTCCTCTATGAAATAATAATGCATGTTAGCAAAATAGAATCTTACGAAACAGCTATAAGACATTTGACGTTCCCTTTTAAGTTGCTTTGTATAAATGCTGTGAGGAAGAACCTAAACAGATATGGTGGTATTTCTCTAGCCATGAAATTCAACTTAAAGCTCACTTTTGATAAAGAAACAAAAGGCAAAATTAGACATTGGTTGGGTGGCCATTTTTACATTCAAATACATTATTTGCCCTTTGTACTATACTGAAAGGCATTATAATTGCTTAAGTGCATCACGTATATGTTCTCTGGTGATTCTATGGAATGGACGCTGCAGTGGTTATAGATAAATACATGCAGCTTCACTATCTGCTAAGAACATATAAGGGTATATACTGTTCGCCTAATCGGGCGCATAAAAAAACAAGACTTTAAATGCAAATATATCCATTACAGGAATGCAAGGGACAGTTCAGCTTATAAGTTTGCAAACCCCTTGAAGAATTTTGAAATTGCATTTTATTTTGTTTTAGTACATCCCTTATGCAGATGTTTGAAACAAGGCAAGACACTACAGGCAAAATCATTGATTTTTCATGCACTGGTCATTTTTGAGATTTTGGGCTATCTGGCTTTTTGTTACGGGTGGTTTCAGACTAGTGCAAAGAAAACATGCAAAATTGCAAATACACTTTTAAGTGAATATTGTATTGCAGTTAATGTAGATTTCAGTCACTAGATATTTTATGCCTGATTTTATACATTTACTCCCCTTCAGACGTGAAAATTTGTTTTCTTTTTATACAGACTGATAAAAAAAGAGATCTACAAATTTCCCTTTAAAAACATTTAACACTAATACGAAAGAAGAATTTTTAATGAGGCTTTCTCCAGTGTTTTTAATGTTTGTTCTGGAAATGTATGCACATTTGTTTATTTAATAGGATAATGCATGTGCATATTTAAACCTAACATTTCACAACACTTGAAATACAAAAAGTGTAATCAATCAACTGGAGAAAAATAGTGATTTCTATTGTAATTTTTACATTTTTTATCCTATTCACCTAGAGTGTCTTGCCTTCATATTCCACAAGACGAAATTGTTCACATGCCCTTGTTTATTTTCATGTGTTTCTTCCTCGAGCATCAATGACTGTTTGTATCAGTTTTGAATGCTAAAGCAGCCCACTGTTCTTGATGAACATCATCCAAGTTCTTTGGTTTCCCAGCATGCTCTGCACATTTGAGTTCTTCCCCACAGTGGCTATACAGTGCTGATCTCCAGCTCTGACACTCGGAACAATTGAGGGACTCATGCAGCTCTCACAAAAGGTGGCAAACAATCATTGACGCTCAAGAAGACAACAGAGTGTTACAAACTCCATGTATGCAAATTTCTGAACAGATAAATTATTTGTGTAAATCTTTTAGTATATGGCATCTTCAGGGCAGTACTGAAAATACAATTTTTTATTTTTTATTCTAAGCCCCTTCTAAACAGATTCTGCTTGGGGTTTGTAAACATGAGCACAACTGTATTTATCTGGTATTTGTGCATTAGATAATTAACGTTGGGTAAGAGAAATATGTTTGGAAAAATAAACTGGTGTCTTTGTGCAGCATTACATTAAACACCAGCTCTAGTCCTCACTAAAATCTCTGTAGTACAAGTGGCTCTGTTATATTTTATCTACACAGGCTGTTCAAAGGTTAATAGTGCTCTGTAAAATAATTTCCCAGCATGCACAACCAAAAAGGAAGCAAGAGAAACGGTTGAACTGCAACGGTTTAACAACACCACATAATTACTGAAAAAAAAAGAAAGAAGCAGAAACGGAAATGGTTCACAGTGGTTCTTAATATTAAACTTCACGTTAGATAAAACATTCTTGCTAAACCTGTCAGACTCTAAACCGGACCACTTTTCATGGTGAATCTGTAGTCGTACGTTGTGACCACTCCCCCTTCTCCATCAGAATGGTATTTTTGCACGGGCAGTTATTATTTTGGATTAGGCATAATAATAATACCCTCATCATTCTGAAATTATAGTGAAACTTGCCAGTTTAAAGGATTTGAATGCAGATGATTAGACCATTCTGATATGCATTTGAAATATATCTGTATTTCTTCTGAGCTGCTCTTACATGCACTAAATCCTGTCAATAGGGTATGTAAATATATTTTTGTATTTTCATAACCGTATGCATCAGTATAGGCAAAGCGAAATGCTGTACAACTAATCTATATGAATTAATTTCCCTATTTGATTGTGATAACCCTAATTTTTGGCTATGTATTTTCTGAAGAGCTTTCAGATTTTGGGCATCAATAACATCACACTTTATTTAATTTTCTACTGGGATGACACCTTACGCAATATTACAAACTAGCAAGTAGGCTATTAGAGACTATTACAATATTTTCAGAATTGCTTATAAAGTGAAATATATTTAATGATATGCTTATGGTAGTCAGTCTTTATTATATATCTCCCTAAATGTCAATAAATATAGTCTTATTCCTATCAAATAAATAATACTTAAAAAAGTTTTGCTGTGATTGGCTGTATAAAGTCTCTTTCAAAGCCTGTATTGAATAATATCTCGCTCTGAATACTTCCACTGCTCCTTCTCCATTGATTCAGGCTACATTCTTTGAAGTATATCATCACTCTATTAGAAGTTGTGACATTTGGTTAAGAAACAAAACATTTGAATTGCTGCATTTTCTAATAGGGAAAGTTGTTACTGCTTTTGTTCTCAAAAGGGGCTTTAATCGGGGGAAATACAATGTGCATGGCTTTTAACTATTCTTAGGGTTGTCAACCATTCAGAAGCATTTTTGTAACAGTGCATTTTAGGATAAGGGTTAACTTATTTTATTTAGACAGTTATTGCTGTTTCCTGCATACTGTGACCTAGTGACCTTAAAAGAGGCAGGAGAACGAAATGTGGTATATAGACAGACAACTGTTGTTCTGAATCGGATTCTAAAATTCAAGCTATTAAGGTTTGCATAATTGATTCTGTTTTTTCAAAATGGTTTTGGTTTTCATATATATAAATGGCCGAAATGCACAAACATACATTCCTTCAGTGGACGAGCTTCTGTCCCTGATCAGTGCTGGGGATTTGAAGAACCAGAAATGAAGGCAAGAAAACGCCATCGTATCGTCCCTTCATTTTAAAGTAAATTTAAATTCTATTTCGATTTAGAAATACCACTACGTGACTAGTTCAAAATATGCTATCCGTGCAAATACAACCGACTAACCCAAAATATAACCTAAGTGCAATAATAACGATAGTATTTGCCATTTGAGTTCACTGTTGAGAAATTCACATGCTTTTCGATTGCAAATGCTGTTTGCTTGCTTAAAAATAAGGTGCTTTTAAGAGCTTTAATTTAAGTCTTTTCAGTTTTGTATCTCAAATCTGAGTTACGTAAAGGGACTTGAAATATATTTGATTTAAACAAAGTACCTTATTACACTAACGCTTATAAAAAACAAAAACAAGGCGCTAATGCGGCCGTAATACATGAATTCAGATGAAGCAAACAAAATATATCTGCTGTAACAGTCAAAAGTTTTTCAGAACTAATATCTAAGATGCTAATGGCTCAAAGGTAAATCGTTATAGGAAGTTAAATACAATCACAGGCTTACCCTAGCATATCTTCTAACACCGCGCACATGTGGCAATGGCGCGCAGAGGCTCGATGGGGGAAAAACTGACCCATTTCAATCTGAGTGCATTTTCAGTGGCTCCGTTCTTTTGTAGTTGCCTTCTAGCAAGGGGGGAAAAAAGATAGTTTCCCAACCTCAGAACGCTCTAATCCCCTATCCTGAAATCCCCCAGCCTGCAATGAGACAGGCAGTGGGTGTGTAATTTGATTCAGCATGAGCGGACACCAAATTGGGCGTTTCTCCCCCTGCTTTCTTGTCAATTACAATTGTCTGATTTCACTGTGGAGTTCAAAGTTGTTCTCCGATTGGCTGCTCGTGACCGTGCGCTGGCAGGCCTGTCTCGAGGGGGTCACGGCAGGATGTCCCGCTCATGAAGGAAGACTCCATGGAAACTTCGACGGCCTGCCTCTCGTGCACATTAAACGAGAAATATCAGAAGAAAAATGCTTTGGGTCTATCTAGTCACACTCTCTACTCAGAACGGCCAGCTTTTCTCTTTGAATTTTTTTTTTCCACCCCATGGCAGGACAAAAGAGGCCCCTTTTCTCCCCAATGGGAATACCAGAACGAGAGCGGGCAAGCGATCAACAGGAGGGGCCCCAGCTGCACCTAGTTTAGACCCCTGTGCGGCGTCTCTGTCCTTATTCACGCCACTGTACGCCACCCCTCCTTCCTACAGCAGTTGCTTTGCACCTGGACTCTGATGTATGGCTAATTATCAGCTCCTCCTAGGGCAGGCCATGTCGGGGCGCTCCGGGGATTGTACCACCAATGCGACAAAACAATACACTCACTGGGAGGAGATCTGGAGTTATTACAGCGAATGAGAGGTTTGTAGATTTAGAGCACAGTCATCCCCCGACAAGCCAGACTCTCAGAAAATACAAAAACTTCATCTAAAGTACGATATCCAGCACCTGCCTCAGTACAGACGGACAGTCGGAGGACGCTTTGCACCTCAGGAATGGGTGATTTACATAGTACGGTAGCTCGGAGTCTTGCTTGCTTTTGTCTATTTGGTCTATTCAGGATCAGATTACAGACCCCCTCCTCTCGATCGCCCCCTCTGCTTTTTTTTGTACTTCATCTTATGCCTTATGCTCAGCCTGTGAGAAAGAAAAATTCATAAACATACTGACTGAGTGCAGAAAGGAGAATAAAAACGTTACTGAAAGAACCCGGGAAAGTCCTCTTGAAAACAGAACGCTGGATGAACTCCAAGGTTTTTTTGAGCTGACCAATCAGTTTGCTCAAATAGTCTTCTTTTCGTATTGTACCTAATAAGACTGTTTTAGATGCATCACATAACAGGCTCACTGGAGCAGAAACAAAACAAAATGAATAAAAAGAAACTCCCTGTTTTACTCGTCAATTACCCGTTCAATTTGTTTACAAAGCAGATACTACATGGGTAATTGTGTCATTTAGAATATGATCCAAATTTAAAGCCATCAGGTTGTACATATCAGCCCCTATTTCTATGCCATCTATTCTGTATAGACATCTAGAAATGTAATGTTGTTGTTGTTTTTTTGTGACAATCACTTTACATCAGTTTTAAGGTGCAAAGATTTAAGATTCTAGTTTGCCTTAAAAAAACTATACTCCAATCTTAGGAAATAAACTTGTAATGATATTTTTTATATAATAATAAACCTTCCCAGCAAAGGAAAAGTGTAAAATGTTCACATTATTTCTTCTGTTACCATCCACACACACCATGTGGAAAAAAACAGCACCAGTAAAAAATTAAATAAAATAAAGTAAAAGAAACCAACATGCTAAGAACTACGTTCTTTCCATTTTTAAAAAAACTTTTATAAAATATATATGTATATATGTGTACATATAAAAGAAAAATCTGAAAATACTTCTTCCTCTTTTTTTTTTAGTAAACCAAGCAGTGTGTTCTAAAATATCTGCTTGTTTTGGTTTTGTGTTTTCTTAAAAATAAAAAAGTGAATACTGACCAAATAAAAAAAGATTAAAAGTGAACTGATTCTACAGAGTAAAAACGAGCCACAAAATAACAAAAACAAAGCAAAGCAAACAACAACAAAAAACAACGACGACTTTTTAAGAGAATATCCGGATGGCCTGTGTGACCAGGGTGTGGCAGACAGGACACTCCGGATGGTTTAGCTCACAAATTCGGATGGCGCACTCCATGCAGAAGAGGTTATGACCACACGGGACCAGAGCGGCGGTCACTTTGCTCTCAAAACAGGTCATGCACTCTCGAGCCACGGCAGGCGGAGAATCCGGGACGGGGAGACGTCCGGTGAATGTGGCTGTGACAGCGGTGGGCTCACTGTGGGCACGGCGCGCCTGGGCGTGAGGAGACCCGACAGCGTTGGAGTTTCCGGTGCCGCATGGTTCAGGCAGTCCCGGCGACAGTCTGGTCAGAGGAAGAGGCAGGCCTCCAAAGCTTTTGGAGCGCTGCTGGGCGTAGTAAGCCACCTGTTTGGGATAGTCAGGATCGCCCCAGCTTTGAGTGCCCTCAGATCCGAAGTAGGAGCATGGCTTGTCCCCACTGCCATGATTGGTAAAGTCACCTTTACTGTAAATCCCACTTCCTCCTCCTCCACTACTTCCAACCATGGCGTCTGAGAAATTCTGGCGGTAGCTGCTGGCAAGCGGTTTGCGCGGGGCTCCCTGTAGCCCCCACACCTGCTGCAGGCGGCTCTCCAGACCCCCGTTGCCGCTCTCAGGTCCCAAGCAGTCGTTCTCATTGTTGTGGTCATGCAGGCCACCCGTGCGGAAGGCGATGTGCGCCTCGATTTCTTCCTTTGCCCGTTCTGCATTCCCAGGGGAGCCGGTGATCTCAAAGACAGGGTCACGGTCACGGCTCGGAGTCACGATGTAAGTGCATGTTTGCTGCTGGATGCGTTTTATAGTTGAGCCTTTCGGTCCGACCACCAAACCCACGACGCGGTAGGGAACCCGCACCTGAATGGTGGTCTGGCCAGGTAACGGCGCAGGAGGCGATCCACTGAAAGAGACGCCCAACTTGTTCCTGGAGGCCCGCAGCATGGAGAAGTGCTCCGCAGCTGAGATGATTTCACGTCTGGCCAGGGCCACGTCCTCTTTGCGGCCGGTGATGAGGAAGACTGGTTCTTCGCCTCGGACGGGGGTCTTGATGTAGGTGTTTGTCTTTGCACGCAAAGCTTTGATTTTGCAACCTGTTGAGGGGAGAAGGAGTATTATAATAATAGTATAACTAATATCTGTAAGATAATACTTATTTTGCTTGTTTGTCTCCAGGTCAAAAGGTCACCCATGCTCAGAATCTGCAGCAGAACAACTCATTCGCAAAGTTCTTTATGTGTTGAGTGTCATTTATACATTTTGACTGTTTTCAGTTTTCGGTAAATGTATAGTACTGTTTATTATATTCAATTTAAACAATTTATTATGTTTAAATTGATCATGTTTCATAATTTTACCATGGTTCTACATAAAAAATTCTGCAGATTCATTGCAAAAGTCAGCAGATTCCGTCTGGGCCTGTCCATGCCTTTTTTCTATTGTAACTGATTTCTAATGTAACCAGAATATAATTATAATATAATAAAAAGGACACTGTTTTGCCATTTTTTGTAATTTATTAAAATATACATTTTCTGAAAAAGAAAAAAAAACCCATTGCCTGGCAATTTATTTCTACAAAATATACTTTTGATGATAAAAATGAGAATTATCTTGCAGTTTGTTTTATTTGATTACACCCACTTGACCTTATCCATAGACAAAATAAATATCTGTGTTAATCTTTCTTTCTGTGTCATTTCTTTTCAGAAAACTATTGATTGAACAATGCACAATGAAATTTATTCTGCTCGTGTTTAATGAATGAGGCCCAGAGTGAATTTGGAAATGACTCTTCTCTGCTGTGGTAAATGACCTTTTTTTTCTTTTCTTTTTTTAAACCTTTCACTGTATGCATTACACTACTATTCTGCTGTTTCATTCATAATATAGAAAAAAATGTATTTGCTTTTAATTATTTAGCATAATAAATCCCATTAACATTTTCCATTCTGTGTTGATGTATCCTATTAAAAAAAATACAATAGCGCTTAAAAATCACTGTTATCTGAATGGCGCCTCTTCAGCAACAGTGCCATGTGTTAACTGACAGTTACAAACACTATGATATTCAGCACCAAAGCCCAAATTAAAATGTTTCTGATGTAAATTTCCCAACTATTTTGCAGATGGAGTTGACTTGAGGACAAAGCAAGCACACAAAATCCCCCATAAAGTTATTGTTGAGATATGAATTCATGACGAGGTGTGGTGTTCCACAGCATCTGCCTAGTGTTCAGCACCAGAGTATTTATTAGCACCTCGGTGGTGTCTTATCAAGAGTGGGGTGGCTTTCTCCGCCCAGGGGCATGTTCAGTGGATAGATCTCTGCACACTGGTTTCATGCCTCATTGTGTATGGCAGAAGCTAAAAAAATAACCTGGATGGACTGTCTAGCACTGACAGCGGGGAGCACAGATTCCCTCCCGCCACTGAAACGTACCTCTCTCTCTACAGGAGCACATCTCCTAACAGGCATGATGGCAGCCACTGCAGGTGAACAAAGCACTGGAACCATACAGCTCGAAATTCCAACTAATGGCGATAACAAGGATACATAAGTGTGCTGCTTTCTTTTTTCTTGACATCACTCTTGCTTGTTATTGTGAGGGCAAATGGATCTATCTATTCATAAAAATGCAATTAAATTAACCTTATAAAGGCCAAACGAATGTCACAGGATGTGGCAGTACTATCAGTGACTAATGAGGTAAAGACCCCATTTCGAATCCTCTTAATCAGCAATTTCCAATCCACATGCTCACTGCATCCCAAATTAGAGCCATTTGGATTCTGAAAACACGCAGGCCACTTTACAACTCAACAAAGTCGTCATATGCATGGAACCCACTTGCTGGGACATTTATTAGTGTATAATTAATCTGGGTGAGATATTAGGCTCCTCGCGGATGGACAGCAGAGGCTTCCTGGCCCCCTGCTCTGAGTGCAGGGCTGCTGTACTGGTAGACGGGGCGTGACTCATATACAGTCTTTATAGTCTGTCTCTCCAGGACCAAATGCAACATGGCTTTCCAGGATACTGGAAATGTATCACGAAGTGGCTTCTTAATGGTAATAAGACAACAGGGTCAGCAAAGTGATCCAACAACACATAATTGCCTCCTCAACTTATTCCAAATATCATCACACATTCAAAATGCAACTTTTTCGACAAGTCACGTTTATATATCTCTGCCCTCAAAGCAGACAAGGACTTTTGCTTCTTTGTCTGACCACGCTGTCATATTTCATCACTTTTAGACGCTCAAGACACATTCGGACATCAGTGATGGACTAAAGTTACCCTACAAGTCCTCTTTGTCTGAGGTAGCCCGACAAAACAACGTGGTTCTGCATATGAAAGCCCGCAGGAACTACAGAGGCGCGCGAAGGAGCGAACGACACAATGTATCCAGTCAACAAAGACCGTTGACTGTTACACTGTATCCAGCGAGCGCACCACGCGTTCCATTTTCTGTTTTTTAAAAAGCAGAATTACGCGCGCTCAGACGACAAAGGGAAAGCAGCGTGCTGACATTGAACGCGTGGATGTGGAATGACGCCTTTGTTCTCGTACCCGCTGATAAGTTTGCTTAAAGCTGACAGGAAATGCCCATGTATATGCCATCTACGCGCCGAAACAGAGTGCTGAATTGTGGCTAAAACAGACACGTTAAAAGCAACACCACTCCCTTTTTCTTTGTTAAGACAGCTCCACACTTAGTTTGAGCTGCGCACCCTGGAGAACGAGTTGGAAAGCATGTGAAAGTGCGCATCGTTGTATTTACCTTGCCTCCCCACTATTTCGGCCACATGTTCGGAGCTTGGCACGGGGACGCACTCCGTTATGTTGCAGCCCCGTCCTTTGGTTTCGGTGGGCGAGCTGTCGTACAAGGCGCATAACTTGTTCTTCCCTTGTAACATCCCAGATTCGGCTTGGATGTGATTGTGGTGGTTATTGTTACTCCTGTCTTGAACTCCTCCACCACCACCTCCACCCGCAGGAGCCCCGTCCTCGCCCTCTCCAAGACCCAGCAGCGACAGTTGGCCCAGCGCAACTCTAAGGGCACGGGAATCGTCCTCCTCCTCCTCGGGCGGCACCAGGAGGCCCTCGCTGCCGAAGCCGGAGCCGGCCAAATCCCCGCCGTAGCCCCCATTTTTCTCCATGATCCCTGCTAGAACCAGCAAGCTAGGCATGGCTAACAAAAGAGTGTGAGACAAAGACACTGGTAAGAGACTGGAAGAACAGCACCCTCGCCGCCACCCCGCCCCCTCTTGGTCCTAGTCCCCCCTATGCGCTAGTCCCTCCCACAGACCTGCCCCCTCTCCGGTTCTGAAATGCACAAGGCAAACGGGACACAAGGATGTCTGCGTCGAGAGGGGCCAGGCGAATCGATGCTCCACCCCGTCTGGTTCACTCAGTCCCCGCCTATGGCAAGCCGTTGATGCTTATATTCCCTAGAATCATTTTTTTTTAAATTATATATATATATATATATATATATATATATATATATATATATATATATAAATTTTTTTAACAAGTATGCAGATTGTGCAGAATGATTTTGTTTTTAACAAAAATATATTGTTTAATTTATGTTGAAAAAGCATAAAATGTTAATTAACTAACATTTTATATATTTATTGTAAATCATTTATTTAAAAATTGAATTTAAAATGTTTCAAATATTTATAAATTATACTCGCACATCACACATTTACAAAAATACTAATTAATTTCTTAAGTAATGATAAACAGAATTGTAGTTGAATATTTCAATTTGTAAATATTCACTTATTTATGCATGCTCTGATGCACAACTTGGACACATTATCAGTGTTGATTCTTTTGAGTCATTGGGTGTTTCAGGTCTTTCAACAGACACCTTCTTCCAGGCGACCCAAACGAGGTTGATCAACAACTTTTAAAAAAACATTATTTATAGGTGTATTATATATATATAATAATATATATAACTTTCATTTATTATTAGTAGTAATGTGTATTCGGTTAATACAAAAACATTTATTAATACATATTATTACAATTGTTCTAATTTCCCTTGGCAATAAATATATTATTTCATATATATATATATATATATATATATATATATATATATATATATATATATTAATATGATTGTTTTATTATTTAAATTCATTATAGTAATACTTATCCAGATACACTAATGTGACATTTAACAACATGCTATTTTTATTGATTGATTGATTGCATGGTGATATTTAATTATCATTCGCAAGTGAGTCATCATCATTCATAAAATATTAATATGAACACCAGTAGAAAATTGCAGCATTATACAAAAAGAAAAAGGTTATGTTTGTATTATGTTGAATATATTATTAAGAAATATATATATATATATATATATATATATATATATATATATATATATATATATATATATATATATATATATATATATATATATATTACTTGAACATATTACTTGAACATACCCTTTTATATGTACTTAATATAGTACCCTTGTAATAACTTAATATAATATTAATAATAATAATAATAATCGCGATTATTTTTGTTGTTGTGGAATCTGTTTATTTATTTCTAAAAGGCATAAGCTACTAGTTAAAAAAAATGTTCAAACAGCTTGCCATAACCTGCCTCCCTGAGACAGAGTCACCAGCCATCCATCCATCCATCCCGTTGCATTTCAGACTCCTTTGTAGCAACCAACAACAACTCACTTCTAATGAATAATACAAAAAATGATTTGTATGCCGTAAATATCAGGTTACGACATCATAGTTCATTGCCTTGTGTTGTGAGAAGAGGCGTGCCAGAATGATCACACATGTGCGCCTGAAAACAACAGCATGCAGCTGCCGCTCTGCTTCCTCAACAGCAGCACTTCTGTTGTGATGTTTGGTCAGCTGAGTGTCATAACATGACCGAGAATACGCGGCGAGTGTCGGTGGCTTTTTAAACAGAGGAAGTGAAACATCTGTCCCCAATATTTCCACAGTTTCCCCCTAGTTTAACTGAAAGAGTTAAACTGACATGATTTGGGGGGTCCGCCCACTCTGTTTGCTGCTAGTTGCAGCGGGTCACTGAGTTGTTGTTTTGACTACAGTTGCGCATGGAGTGCTGTTACACTGAAAGGCATTGAGAAGAAAAGACAGGGGGAGTTATCGGACAGACGTTGCAGGATCTGCACTGCACATTTATGGTAGAGAGAGAGAGAGAGAGAGAGAGAGAGAGGAGAGCGAGAGAGAGGAGAGAGAGAGAGGAGAGCGAGCACGTGTCTAGCAACATCGAAGGCAAACCTTGAACAAAGACCATTCGTGTTTCCACCTCAGACGACACTGTCCTCATGATGCCACGCCTGGCGGCAAAGATGAAATCTGGAACAACAACAGCAGCAGCAGCAATACTACTAACACTACTACTGCTAATAATAATACAAACATGTCGTAGTTTGAATTGTATAAATGTTACCAGATGTTGATATATTCATTAAAAAAATTATATTAAGCAAATTGATAACACTCGTAACACTCATAGTTTTAACCTAATTAATAATTTCATTTATTTTATATATATATATATATATATATATATATATATATATATATATATATATATATATATATATATATATATATATATATATATATAATATTTTTTTATATTTTCAAGGTGGGGTTTTTATTAAAACTCACTTAAAGCATAAAATACATGTACTTAAAACCGTTTAAATAATACATTAATAATAATAATAATAAAAACACCATTTTAGTCAATAGAAATTATAATGGAACCAACATATTATAACTTAATACAACATAATAATAATAATAATACAACATTTTTTGTTTGAATTGTATTGGACTGACACCAGCTGCTTATTTTATATATATTTAAATCTATTAAATTGTACAACTTAATTCTTTGAACATTAACATATTTAAAAAATACATGTTCTTATCTACATTTTAATTTTAATTTAGTTAATTTACTATACATTGACCTCAACGTGGGGCATGTTGTCACTGTATTTTATAGGTTAGGTAGGGTTAGGTAAAAGAGTTTAAATACTAAGAATAAAAAAAAACAATGTGTGTTTGTTAAAAAAATATATTACATGAATATATTATTTAGATGATATGCAGTTATAGACTTACAAATGCATGCAATGCATCAGCTACATTAAAAAAATGTAGTTGTGGTGACCACATGAGGCTGTAGTGTAGTGTAATGTAGTGTTGTGTATTTCTTTACCATAATTGGTGAGCATACTTATCTTATTCCTTAGGAAATGCTCATGAAATTCTTCTCTTGGTAAATATAGAGGTGCTTATTTACACTCAATCTCTTCCCATTTACCTCTGCAGTTTTCCATTGTTTTAACTGGTCAGTCAAACAGTTGGTCACTTGAAGTTGCATCAGCATTAGTTGATCAGATGGCATCACTGATATGAGATGTACTGTGCATGACGGGTCTTTCTCACACATTCTGGATCAGTTCCAGCACCTTAGTGACAGTCAGTATGTCCAAATGGTCATTTGCCTCCATTAATGGTGCCCACTGGGAACCCAAGGCCCAAATCAATATCAACTATGGATAAGAGATCATGTTTCCCTGCCTGCCCCGTCTGTCTGTGGGCCTGGGTCTTTTGTTTATTAAGTCCCCTTCTGTCTTTCCGCTCGTTCACTTTGCTTGTTTCAAACAAATCTTCATCTAGTCATTGGAAGCGTTTCTTGAAGTCCGTGCGGAACATCCTCTTTCCTGGCAGAGCCTATATGTTTGCATAAACCCATATACTCATATTGTACTCACTGCACCCACATTCTGTAAATAATGACCTAATATGACATCATCCAGAAGAGCATTTGTCAGTACACACAGATGCCGTAATGTGGTGTCACATAACAATGAAAGCAATCAGTCAGCATTAATACCATCATCTTAAATAATACTGCACTTATTATGGATAACATGATTTGTAAATGTTGTAGATTTGTAATTAACAACTACAAACATTTTCCACTTATGTTGATAATAATAATAATTAAAACATCTTCCCTGTTTTTACCTACAATATTTGTCAAAATGAGTTTCTATGTTTTTCTTAAGCACCTTCTGGAATTGAAGTGCAAATAATAATATGGATTTAATATGGATTGTGACAATAATGTAATTCAAATTAAGTGTGTTTAATTAATAGTTAATTAATAGATAGTATAAAAATTATATAATACAATATAAGTTATCATAATATATAAAATATCATAATAGACTATATAATATATTATATGAATTCAATATAAATTAGTCACACTTAATATGGACTACATGATTGGTAAATATATTTTTTAAATGACAACAAAATTAATCTTATTACTTCATTATAATATGTACTTATATCCACTTGCTTTATCATTTATATTTGAAGATATATTATTATCAATGACCATCACTCAGGTCTTCCTGCTATTGAGCTCTATGACTGTACTGACCCCCTCCCCCCCCCCTCTCTCTCTCTCTCTCACTCACACACACACACACACACACACACTTGAGGTTTACACTGAGTGAAAATGCTTCTCTGAGTTGGGAATATGAGTCAGGTGAGTATGACCTCATCTCTTTTTCCTCTGCTATGAGGTAATGTATCTCTCTGCCTCTCTTTCTCCTCCGTGAGCCAATCATTAGAGGTGCTTCACCGATGACACACCCCACTGATGATCCAGATTCTCACTGTCACGTGATGCTCACACCCTCAGGTGATCTCACTGTACAGATGGATCACTGCAATAGAATAAACATTTATGGTCCATTAAAAAAAAAAAAAACAGTTATAGTTCAACTTCGACATATCCGTTTTCTCTTCGGAATCAGTGAATTCATAAAACAATTAAACCGTTACATCACACACGTTTGACTTGTGTACAAATAAGTGATTTGTGTCACACAGTTGCAACACGTGCTGTTGAGGTTGGAGGTTGCATTATCTAAATTTATTTATCTATCAATATAGGTGAAATTATCTACTGTTCCCACGTAAATACGACTATATATATATATATATATATATATATATATATATATATATATATATATATATATTATTATTATTATTATTTTATTTTTATTTTTTATTTTTCAAATGAATGCACCTTACCAGAGACAATTTATAAAAGGACTTTGACCTTACTAACTGAAAGAAGTTTCTCTAGTTTTTGTTCGCACACACCCTCTGCTGGGTGGAAAAACGAACTGCAAAAAAAGCACTGGAACACATTCAATAGTACAGAATGGAGTTTAACTGCAAAAAAAAGGGTTAGTGCTGTCTTAAGTTTTTGTATCATTTAAACTGTGTATAATCATATTGTATCTTATTTATGCTTGTCGTGGGTTTATAGAAAAGTATTCGACAGTATTCAATAAACCATAACAGTACTTAACTCACTAAACATGATTTTACATATAGCCTAATACAAGAGTAAGAAACCAGAGTAAAGTAAACTGGATCTGTTTCTGTCAAAATTAATGTCATTGAATTCACTCTGATTTTAAACTATAGAACTAATGGACCCACTTTATATTAAGTGGCCTTAACTTCTATGTACTTACATTTTAATTAATAATTTAGTACAATGTATTCTGTACATACATGTTTTTACATTGTACTTATATAAAAAAAAACTACATGTAATTACATCTGTATTTAATTTCTGTAATTACATTTATAATTACACTGTTGACCCATACTTTACACCTTAACCCACCCTTAAACTTACCCATACCTCCAACCCTCTCCCTAACCTTACCCCTATCCCACCTCAATAGCAGCAAAAGTGTATTACAATACAATATGAACACAATAAGTACATTGTACTTAGTTTTTTTTATGTAAGTACATAGTAGTTAAGGCCACCTAATATAAAGTGGGACCGAACTAATGAGTTAATAGACACAGGTGGGCAGGGGCGGATCTAGAAAATTATTGATGGGGTGGCGAGAAGGGGGCAGGAATTTTTGAGGGGTGCATTTGAAACAGTTAATATAAGTGACCATACCCCATAAGCACCACCACACTCACTAATGCATATACTCAAACTCATCCAGGGTTATTTTAGTAAACTTTAATGGATATATAAACTAACTTATTTTATTACAGTTATCTGCCAAGGCAACATTTCTCATTTTCATTAAGTTTATCTTGATTTACTAAAATAACAAAAGTTAATAAAAACTACATACATACATAAATAAACTAATAAAAATGGCAACAAAAAAAAAGTTTTACTGAAATGTAAACAGAAAATATAAACTAATTCAAAACAAAAAAAAATATTCTTTTGGAATTCTTACCAGAGAAAAAGGGGAGGGCTCTTCTTCAGAGTCACACTTACATTTAAACCTTAAGTTTAAAAATTTGTTGTGTCAGAAGTTATCCACAGGTAAAAAACATATTTCTATGCACATCAAAAGTCCATAATTCATCTGAAATAAATACATACGGTAATGATCCATTGTAGTTTTTCTTCAACCCACATTTATTACAGGATGTTGTTGCCTAGTAGTTTGGTAAGAAAAGATCACATCAGCACTCAATCTAAATGCCTTTTATCACAAAAATGATATTTACAACTGCAAGCCTGTTATTTTTTATTTTTTTAATGAGACTGAATGGTCTCATTAATTAAATAAAATAAAAATAGATATCTATATGATAATATATTTATTTTAAGCAACTCAAAGGACAGAATACTGTATTTCATCGTGAATTTTAATGTATTTCATTATTTCCTTACCATTTTCTCTGCTAATGCTCCTCTAGTGACTCACGTCTGACCTAACTGACTAGTTTTCCACAGAGATCTCTGTAAGTTTCGTGTGATAACCGTTCCGCCCATCTGTCAGCAGGAACGTTTCAGAGGAAGGCAAGCAAGAAACAGAAATAAAGGACAAGAATGAGAAACTCATGCCATGAACTTAACAAGGCCACACATTCTCCACAACAGTGTTTTACAAACATATTTTATTTCAGGTAGATAAAATAGAGACTAAAATAGAATTCTTTGGGCGAATGAAAGGTGTTATATATTACACAGTTCAGAATTAACCAAAATTCCACCCCAAAATAATGTTTAGCTATTTACTAGGTAATCTAATTAATTTAAAAAGTTTTTAATAGGTGTAAATACCTTTGAGACTAGAATAAAGTTCTGATATATAATCTCCAAAAGATTGAAACATAATCTCCATTTGCCATATAACCATTCTCTGGCTCTTGAACTTGTTTTTTGGAATATTTTCAAGAAGGAAAAGTGTGACCTCTATTGTCTGTCAGAAGAGACTGGAATATCCAGTTTATTATAAAGATTTTTGACATGTATACAAGCCAATCTTAGAGAAGACATGAATATTAGGCAGAAGTCAATTAGGGTTGTTTTCTGTTAGCTGTCTTTTTTTTTATAGGAAAATATTTCAAATTCTACAATTCCATGAAATGCTGTGAACTGTATGCTTTGATCAAATCACTGTTGTAAGACTGATGAACAACACCCACTATGAGTAAAACAGAAAGGAAAAGCAGCTTCTATGGGCAAAACAAAGATTCATGGTTACATATTTGGACTTGAAAAGCAAGTTCTTTAACCATAACAAAGTACGTCATTACATGGACTACACAGATTTTCACACAAACTTAAAAATGGATAGGAAATTCATTACTAAATCATGTTGGTTGTCCACTCCTTGATACAAGACCGATTTATCAGTGCGCTTAACAGAAGCTCATTATGAGGCCTCTATATGTTTTAGTTGGATTTAAACAGTAAAATAAATGTTTTAAATGAAAAATAACCTTTTAGTTTAGTTTAACAATCACAATGTTAAATGGTTTTGTTTTATCATTAATATAATATTACTTATTAAGTTACCACAAACATATTACTATGAAATTTTACTTTGATCACCTGATATTTGCAGAAGTTCCACACCTTTTATTCGAGTGTACTATCCTTGCTTTTAATTACTGGATACAATTTTTTGTTTTATATATTTTCATTTGGATGTCAAAAACCAATCTTTTGTAAGCATTATTTATAGAAGCCACATATTTCATGTGTTTAAAGACTTCCATGTGGATGCAAAAAAAAAAAAAAAAAAAGAGTGAAAACGACAGTGTGTAACACTGCATTCATTGAGGGAAAAGGAGTATATTTATCATAAGAAACATAAAAAACAACTAGGTCTGATAAGCATTTATTCTCTTTCACCTGTTCATTGTCAAAAAAGCAAAATCAAAGTGGTGTCAAACTTCTTCATCTGGTCTGACTGCCCATGGTGCTGGAGGATGCTCTACCAGGGTTCGCCATTGCCGAAGACTTTGTTAGGCACTTGATCTTTACTTTTTGTGATGATTTCGATTGATTTTAGCTTAGAGCAGTGCCGAAAAGTTGCTATGTGGCGTTCTGTACTTCTAATATGTGAAAAAAAAAACTGACATGAAGATTTATATGACTGATAAACAGACGGACTGAGCGGGTAGCACACATAGGCTACACTACTATCATTGGTCCTTTCCCCTGCATGGCTTACATTTTTACACTTTGCATCACAATCAAATAAAAATCACTCCCTGATACTTTGTGATGTCATAATCTATTAACGTTTATTTTGCATTACTTAACACAATCCCTTATGAAAATTAGCCATGGAATTACTATTGTAAATGTATAGTAGGCTAGCCAGGTTTTTTTTTTTTTTTTTTTTTTGGGGCGTTTTTATTGCCAATTACAGCCTATAACCACTATAAATACCATGGTTAAACTATGGTTAGTGTAGCAAAACTTTGTTTTTACCATGGTTTAACTAATAACCAATAACCATGTTTTTTTTTTTATATTTTATATACAAATTTGCATGTTATATATTCTGAGTCAAGAGGGGAGGAGATAACAAATATGGTCAAAAATCTCATAGGTTTATTTAGCTCTTTTTATTCAACAATTGGTTGAAATAAATTTACACAAAACCTCTGTATTTCAACTGTAGAGTTTTAATTATACATCTGCTTACAACTAAATCTATACCACTGATATCAAACAAAGTAGATACATTTTATCGGTATCAGTCTGAATTTGCATTACAACTTTCAATCTTATAATTTACTTCAAGCTTGTTCTGTCTGACTTTTAATTTGAATAAACAAAGCTGATGTCTTCACAGGCAACAATTCTGCCATTCTTTATAATTTTCATAGAATATGTTTGACTGCCGTTCTCCATATTGTTGTAGTGGTGAGTAAATACACCATTTCTTGGCAGGTGTATGGAACTCTGGATGTTGTTGCTCGCCTGAGATAAGAATAAGAAAAATTATTGATATTGTTGGTTTTATTTTGCCACAAGGCCCTTAAAGGTTATTTTTAAACTAACAGTCCCATTACACAAACATTAAGTAATCCAAACACTTTCTTTCTTCTCTTGTCAGAAATAGTAGTTAATTTTTGCCATTTTCATGTACTTTTCTTCTACTGTTTTATACATACTGAGAATAAGGGCATACTATTCTTATATTGTTTTTTATCTACATTTTGTGCAATACCGCATCTGACTTCCTCTTCCTCTATGGCTGCCTCTACTAATGAAAGATGCTACATTTGACCAAATTCATTCTGATGAGGAAACAAATTCATCTACATCTTGGATGGCCTGAAGAGGTATGAATATTCAGAATCTTTTTATTTATGGTTGAACTGTTCTTTTAAAGTTAGATATCCCACAGACCACCCATCACTGAAAAATTGACCTACAAAAAATTATATAAAAAAAATATATATATATATACAATTCAAAGAAATATTTTATGTTTCAGGAGGTGTGCCTACCTCAAAATAAGGTGCCTCATTTCTCTTACAGACTTGATGGGATTTTGACCGATCAGAAAAACAATCATGCCTTTAATGTAGAATAGAAGAACATTTAAACATGAATTAGATTATGCTGATATATATATATATATATATATATATATATATATATATATATATATATATATATATATATATATATATATATTACAACTGAATAATGTTCTATATTTAGAATTTTGGTAAATAATCATCCTTTCCAATCCAAACTTTACGTTTTACTTCATTGACTCATATAAATAAATAAATTAATTAATTAATTAATTATATATATATATATATATATATACTGACCCACATGTCCAGCAATCAGCTTTTCCCAGTGGATGATGATTAATTATTTTGGACATGTCTGTAAAGATTCAGTAAGCAAAGTTAAAAGTCTATATAAGTAAAGTTTTTACTTTCCAGTAATCCTTTTTATATAACTCAGAATATATTTTTTATAAGAATTATTCATTTATTTATTTTGGATTTCAAAAATGTTTTATTTCTTATTAATTTAAAGATCAAAAGTTTGAATTTCATTTAAGATTTACATGAAAAATATAAAAAAATCACCAATATTAAAGAAAGATGGATGATCGTGGATGATCTCATGGTGACTACATTAACACATTTTCCTTGAAGGGCTCTTCATGAAGGGAATGTCATTTGTAGGGGCATTTAAAAATAAAAGTGAACAAATTTGACCAAATGTAACCTTTTACAAAGGGCCCTTCCAGAAGTCTGTCAGTTAAAATAAATGTGTGATGATCAGTTTTTAAGATGTGATTTCATTGTAGTCATGTGATCTTGGGTTATGAGTTCTTGCTGTGCATTTTGAAGCAAATTTTCAAATTCACATACAAATTTAATAATTTAATTTGTCAAATAATTCAATTTGTCTTTATTTTAATGTAATACAAAATAAGTTTCTTCAGCGATAGACAAAATTAGACAACATTTAGTCTGTCAGTCCCTTTGCTAAGGGAGTTCCAAAAGTTTACATGAGACTGTAATGACCCTACACCCTTCAAAATAAGTCACTTGAAGGGCTCTGCCCTTTGAAGGTAATAGGGCATAGGGATGCTCACTTCTATTTGGGTTTCACCCTAAGAAGTGTACGTTTAAACAATGGTTAAATAATATTATGTGTACTCACTGTATTTGTCCAGTCCGCAATTACCTCTTCAACCCTGTGGAAGCAAACTGGATCAACTTGTGTTCAACAGAGATATAAATCTTAAGACTGAAAGATCATCAGCTCCACCCACCATATCTAAATTGAAACTAAAAGTATTTACTGAAAAGTGCTGGGGACAGTATTTTTATAACTGGACCTCATTATATATTATAAATAGGCCTATGAGATGGGAAGTAACAAAGTAGCCTACAAATACTTCTTAAGTAGTACTTAAGTAGATTTTTCTGGTATCAGTAGGCTACTTTAAATTATTTTTCTGATTACTTTGTATTTTCACTCCTTACATTTTTTTACACAAAAATCTGTACTTTTTTGCTTCTTACATTTTCAAATCAGGCTCGTTACTTTAGCTCATTGCACGTCTCAACCAACGTCTCTGTATTTCATTTATTTATTTATTTATTCTTAAGTCATTTCTCGTCCTCCGTACAACTCATGTATAGGCTAGTGATGGGAAGTTCAGTTCTTTTCCCTGAACCAGTTCTTTCGGATAGTTCGTTTCAATGAACTGGTTCTTTTATGCCCTAACATAGGGTGAGTTAGACTTGAAGAACGGCTACAGATGGCGATCAACGAGAGTAGCTGCTTGCAGTCGGGGGCAGAGTTGAAAACAGACATGTCAAGTTGGACATCTTCAGCTCCAGTTAATGACACTCATGTGGCGTTTGCATACTTTATCACAGATGAAGAGAATTAAATGCAATATTTGTTGTTTTACAAACTTTTTCATGAGCAACTGAAACAGCTTTTACATAGTGCTTAATACAGAGACATATTTTTGAGAATACAAATAGATGTTTCAATCGCTTTAGTAGGAAACTCTTGATAGTAACAATCGGTGTTGAGTGGTTAAACAAAAGGAGGGTAAGGTAAGTCATTGGGAATTCCTAGGGCCTTAGTTGGTGAAAGAAATAATAATAATACAAAAAAACTGAATATGAAAAACTCATAATCCTGAACCCTTTCAGTAAATATTAGGCCTACAGATGTCGTTGAAAACATATTTTGGAAAAGCTATACTAGGACTATACTTTACCTACAGTAAAGGCTTTTTATTATTATTATTATTACTATTATTTATTATTATTTTTTTTATCTTTTTTGCCAAACAGAGAGTAGTTCACTCCATTATTTTATGTTGGTTCAGAAAAGACTACCACAAGATTTTACAGTGCAGTTTAAAGTTCAGCACATCAAGGATATGATATGGCAGTGAAAATCTTCTTACTGTACTGTATATGTGATGCAATTGACAAATTAGACTAAATATATAGCAACATTTAAAATTATTGACTTTTTATTTAATAAAATAAAATAAATGTAATTAATAAGTGTGTCCATTCTTAACTAACCTGAGCACATGTTCTAAATCAAGGGAAATGCACAGTTTAAGACAAACTTGTAGAAAAGGAAGATTTCTTCATAATTTATTTCCCTAAAATACACTCCTTGCATGCTTTGCAAGCTAGTTTTTGAAACTCTCCACAAATTATTTCTTAATCAATGATAACATCAATTACCATTTATTTCATTAGAGAGACAGCCTTTTTAAATTATTATTATTATTATTTTAATGTAAAATGAAGCAGTTAAAACATTTTGTAGTGTATTGATAAAATCAAATCTAATATTTTTTAAACTGAAAATGCAGGAAACATAATTATCAGTTCTGATTATTTTTAAAGATGCAGTATTGTCCTCATATAGCAGTAATTCTAAAACATAAGGTGCATATCTGGAGGAAACATACTGAAATATCTCTCGGAATGAATGAAGCAAATGCATGAAGTGACATTTGAGGTCCCAACTTTTCCAGTCCACCAGAGGGAGCCAAAATATTAGTTCAGAGTATCCTTCCTCTGTATGGCTTTTCCCCCACTTTTGGAGACCGGATTGCCATTATTGCGCAAATGAATTTGAATACATTTCAGTGTGTGATATACACATTATTAATGACAGAAAAATAAATAAACACATTGGTGTTTTTGACATTTTAATGGTTATTCTTTACATCAAATGAAAAAAAAAATACTGTTGAATGAACATAAACAGGATATCAGCAAAGACAAAAACCTAAAATAACACCAACTTCACTATAATAGTTTTCCAGTGGGAATTTCTATTTAAAAAAAGCATTTCACCTGTGTAAAATTAAAGTGCATGCCAACGTTTATAACAACACAAGTCTATTCACAAGTGTTATTTTTAAGAATCTTTGGTTATTTGCACTTTCTCATACTTAACGATTCTCCCGTCCTTCGTGACGATCTCTTTATATACTAGAGCTCCATTCTCCTCGATGTAGCTTTCCTGAGTCACTCTCCCGGTTTCTGGGAGAGGACAAGGAAATGACATCAGGGACAGCTGCTTATTCAAGGCCTCACCCTTAACCGGTACTATTGCCTTTCCCATCTCTCTCTGTTGAGGTGGACTCTGTCGATAATATAAAGCTTGAGGTTTATTTAACTCTTTAGGAACAGAAGGTCCTGCTGGATACCACTTTTGATTTGGCCTTATGTCATTTCCATGTGTCACTGTGATGTCTCTTTTGATGTCCCTTGTAACGTCTCTTGTAACGTCTTGTGTAACGTCTTTTGTAACATCTCTTGTAACGTCTTTTGTAACGTCTCTTGTGATGTCTTTTGGTCTAATGTCTGTTGGTTGAGCTGAAGGAGCTCTCCTGATGTCTGCAATGACTCCAGCCATAGTACTTCTGTAATTGGGATTGGGTTCCACCATTCTGGATACTGGATTACAGTACGGCTGGTCTTTTAGAGTTTCACGAATCTTGACGGGAGAGACAAACTGGGTGGGTAACCTGATCCTGGCACAGAGTTCAGCTATGATTTTGCCCATGGCCCAAACGTCTGAGCGCTTGTCACGAACACCGTTCATCTGTAGGATCTCTGGTGCAGAGTATGCTTCATTGCCCAAGTTTACTGCAGAGGAGAGTCCATTTCGAAAGAATTTAGCAAGTCCTAGATCAATGATCACGGCACGATGGGTTTGATGCTCTACCTGAAATGGGAAAAGAGAAGTAAGTATCTTTTCTGATGTTCTAGGAAAAAAGCTGATCAAATTGAACCTGTTTATTTATTTAGTCAATATACACCACAATGTGTAGAAGATTTCAAGTGCAGAGGCTTTTGAGTCTTTGCAATCAAAAGTCATAGATTTCAATAAGAACTCAAATTTTGCTCAATGATTTCTTCAGAAGACTATTAGGAGCAATATCCAAGACAAATGAAACCTAGTTGAAAACTTAGTTGAAAAAACAACAGCTCATTTTCAGTCTCACCATAATGTTATCAGGTTTGAGGTCTTGGTGGACGATGTCTTTAGTGTGCAGAAACAACAATCCTTCACACATGCCAGTGATGATTGTGGCTTTCACTGCTGGAGTCAGCTGTAGAAGACAAAAAACTGTTGCATTTTGGCTCCACTAATACATAATCTAAAGCATACTTTTTAAAAATGTTGTAAAGAAATAGTTCAGCCAATGCAAATTTTGTCATCAATTACTCATCCTTATGTCACTTGAGATGTAACTGAATGTGCAAAGACCCAATTAAAGTATACAGTAAATTATTAATTAAACCAAGCAAAATTCCAACTGAATTTGGCTAGCTGTTATAGTACAGAAAACATGTCAGCAATACCATTATATTGTATGGAATATGGCACCTGGAATAGCTACTTTCTTCTAAATTATACATTATTATATTATATCAATATGCAATTTTAAAATATAAATACAATTATAGATTAGTATTATATATTTGTTCAGTGCTTTAAGTGGGCTGGTAAGCACTGGTACTCAGTACCGCCACTTCCAAATATAGCTGTTGAGCGTACCACCACCTCTCAGTGCGCCCAGAACATGCTTTTAGCGTACCGCTACGCTCATCTGGACATCTGTTTTAATAGAGGTTTTAATCATTTGCCTGCGCTGCCGCTTTTCAGAGCGCCCTTCACAATGCACGCTTCATAATTCTTCCTAGTTCAGAGTATGGAGCGTGAATCATTTGAGTCAGCTCGGGAGTTCGGAGCGGCTTCGCGGATCATTTGAATCAGTTAGAGAAATCAGAGCGGGTTCGTGAATCATTTGAGTCAGCTCGGGAGTTCGGATCGGGTTCTCAAATCATTTGAGTCAGTTTGGGGATAGCAAATCATTTGAGTCAGTTTGGGAGTTCGGAACGGCTTTGCGGATCATTTGAATCAATTTGAGGGTTCGTAGCGGGTTTGCGAATCATTTGAGTCAACTCGGGAGTTCAAAGCGGGTTCGCGAATCATTTGAGTCAGTTTGGTGATCACAAATCATTTGAGTCAGTTCGGGAGTTCGTAACGGGTTCGCAAATCATTTGAATCAGTTCGGGGAACGCGAATCATTTGAATCAGTTCGGGAGTTAGTAGCGGGTTCGCGAATCATTTGAGTCAGTTTGGGGATCGCAACTCATTTGAATCAGTTCGGGAGTTCGGAGTGGGTTCGCGAATCATTTGAGTCAGTTTGGGAGTTTGAATGCAGTAATACAGTAGCTCTTTCTAAGGCAATTTTTTCAAAATTCTTTTGCACATTTTATTTATGTTCAGTAGTTCTTTCTAGCTCAAACAAAAATGTTTTATATGTTGACTGCTGTATGTAAAAGCCCTTCAATATAGTTGTTGTTACCTCAGGGGATGAGGGGAGTTTCGATATGTCTACATAGTTGTAAACCCATACAGGTTTTCTATCAAATATACCTGACATTTTGATCACAAAGTTACCTTCACATATGTAGAAGAAAAACTTTTAAAGCTAAAGACTAACACAGGGAGTTTGCTAGAAAAGCCTTTGGGCCTGTATTAAGCCTGTACATGCTGCTGGGAAAAATGCAATGGATTGCAAAAGAAATCATAACCCTTACACACAAAGAATATATTCAGACCATGAATCTTTTAGGTTTATGGCTGAATATTTGTTAGCCTAGATTACACTCCTCCCTATACCCCCGGGAAACAAAAATAGTTTTAGTATGTTTCTGGCCATATACTTAGTGTTATGATTATCCAAACGTCACACATACCCTACAGCAATTACACAGACAAAAGAAGTGGTTCCTTGATAACCATAAACCAGACAAAAAAGAACAGAAATCACTATTGCTGACATGAAACATCTAGCTATAATCACTGACCTTTACAATAACACACAACACAATAAGACTGATTCAACTGTCACTGAATTTTCTTACCTGTTTCAGCAGGTTATGTGACTGATGGCAATGAATGTGCTCAAATGAAACAGGAACAGTGATTTTCTTTGCTAATTACTGTCCCTCTATAGCCACACCCTCATATTTCAAGACTGGAAAGAAACCTATAACCAGCCAGATAACACACACACACACACACAGAGAGAGAGAGAGAGAGAGTTTCTATACTGTACAAACTGTATTTTCTATCCCCTTACCCTAACCCTACCCATAAACGTACCCCTAACAAAACTTTCTGCTGTTTTAGATTTTTCAAAAATATCATGCTGTATGACGATTAAGCTGTTTTCCTCAAAGGGACAAAAAACAAACAAAAAAGTCTTCACAAGGTCAAGATTTACTGGTGTTACTACAACGTAGAGTATGCACACACATACTGTATATAATATTCAACAATTTCATATAATTTAAAAAATCATATAGATTATTATGTTATATAAAATATTATACTAATATTCATTTTTAAAAATAGAGACTTCAAATAAAGTGAAAACATGACAGTACAATATTTAGGTTAAATATGTGTTTCCAAATTCTTGGCCAGAAGAGATCTGTGATCACGCAGAGTACTTTTTTCTAGCTGAACTAAATATTGCACACACCTGAAAGAAGAATCATGTCAGTCGAGTCAGAACAAGACTGGAACTATTTTAAGTGTTGGGCAAGATGAGACTATAGTTTCCTCAAAAAAGAAAAAAGAAAAAAAAAAAAGAAAAGAAAAAACAACCTTCTAACATCTGTTCTGTTTCTGTGTTATTAAGACTAATAGTAACTAGTAATTGTGACTGACTAATTTTAGTTATTTTTGTAGATGGACATACAACGCCACTTAGTCCAAAATCTATTGGAAATTTGGCATATATATTAGTTGAGCATGAAAAAAATTCTGCATTTATGTGGATAAGAATCACATCACTTCTGGAGAGCAGAAACGCATTTGAAGAATCTCATCAGACTAATTGGTTTTCCCCTCTATGAGCTCAGAGTAGGTCAACAGAGAGGTAACAGGATGATTTAAGCTCATAATCCAGCACAGACCCTACCCACAAAACACGCACCGTAGATACATACACATACATTTATTTAATCAGATGTGATGCTTTGTCTAAATGGGGTAAAAAAAAAGTTTATAATGTTAAATAAATGTATTTTCAGTATATATGTATTTATACCAATTTTATTTATTTATGCATGCATGCCAGTGGTGTAACTATAGTAGAATTTATTTATTGTAATTTAAGTAGTGTGCCTACATAAAATATAATTAATTTTTATTTATTTACTGTATATACCTGTGTCGCTACATTTCGTAAGCTTAGGATATTTTTGGATAAAGAAATGTATTAAATAGAAAATTTGAGACTTAATAATAAATCCTTGTCTGGTCAAGAAAATCAACGAATATTCACCGAAATTATATACATTTTCTCACAATATTATTGCAATGATGATGTATTCTGAATTTTATGGCATCTATTTAGAATCAGAAGTAGTGATGCTCCATTTGTAAATGAATCTCTACTTTGTTTCTCTACGGTTTTGTTGAAAACGTTGACAGTTTCTGTCAGCATTTATAACCGATGAAGTTCAACACAATTTTCCTGCAGTACACAACATTGCCATGACCTTACCATGTTTTTCGGAACATTTGTTTAAATAGTATGGTATATTAATAAGGCAATCAGGTTGTGAGTGCCAGGTGGCAGGATCAGTGTTGTGATTGTTCAGTCGATTGAACCGTTAGCTTCAGCTGTCTGTTTTGGACTCTTCATTCATCTTCTTCTTCTGTGAACATGAGTCACTGGCTTCAGGCATCACTATGGGACTGTCAGTCCTGCGAGACATTGCCACTGCTGTCATCTCATTTGCCTTGTGATTCTGGGACGGCAGTCTAATCTATCGCAGGCCTGTCACTACGGCCAGACAAACTGTCATTCTCCTCTGGCAGTATTCAGTACTTCTCAGGCCATGAGGATTTAGACTTGGCAAAGAAATTCAAGGAAAAGACACAATTGTTTTTTAGACACAATTGTTTTTCTTAAATTGTTGAAGCCACAAAATATGATGACTTCAGTGTGAAGGAAGGATAGAGAAACTTGTGCATGCTTTTTTAGTACAATCATCTCTTCATATGTTAACTTTGGCTTCAGCTGAGTCATGATACTTCAGGTTTGATCAGATTAAATTAATGGCTTTATCTGCATTACCTTTAGATGGCTATAAGCAATGATGCACAACACAGTGAGAATAGGCCTGGATTAAAACCGGAATCATGGATTCTTTAAAAGAATATAGACTTATAAAAGAGGGATTTGTCCACAATTTGCACATATAGCCCTGATTCTAAGCTGCATAACATGTGTGGGATATTCCTATAATACCTAT
This sequence comes from Carassius auratus, assembly GCF_003368295.1. Lineage (NCBI taxonomy): Eukaryota > Metazoa > Chordata > Actinopteri > Cypriniformes > Cyprinidae > Carassius > Carassius auratus. Next base: position 21,895,010 of record NC_039283.1, read on the forward strand.
AATTCAAAGATGGCTGTTTCCATGTTTTACACATCTGTTTGCTAAACGAGATTTCCTGTACTGAAGGATGTTAGACTAGTCAGTGTGCTTTGGTTTTGCTTAAAAGTGAATGTTGATTAATCTTTTGGGGTGCTGTGTTCTTGTAAAATCATGCATTCTCAGCTCTGTGAAAACTAGCAAATTTCACAAAAGTTGTGTTTTTAGATTAGAAGTCCACAATCATAAAACAGTAGACAAAACCAAATATAATTCTTACTGTACAATATTCACTTTCAGATGCACTGATTGTATTGTGGCTTTTCTTCTGTTGATTTGAAATGCAGAATGAAAAAATACAATAATTGAATAAATGTTACTTGTATTTCTTGTATTTAAATAAACAAAAAAAGTAGGCCAAATGCAGTTCTGTATTTATTAAAGTCATTGTAGTCTCGTGTAGACAGACCTTCAGACTGACAGCAGAAGGTCAGGGAACTCTGGCCACTTTAAATGGCCAAGGACCCCCACAAGAGGCCATATAACAGACAGGTAAAGCAACCAATCACAAAGTTAGTTTTGTGCCGTGTCATACTGTATATATGGGCGAGGAAGTGTCCCCACAAAAACAGACCAGAGTGTAAAACTCAAACTTTACATATTTCACATAAATCCAGAGTTTATCTGATCCTGATAAGCGCTCATTTTCACAGCTGTAAACACGATGGCTTTCTTCTCTATGAGGTTTGGCATCAACGCATCTTTGTTTCCAGGAGGAATGTCAAAGAAAGTGACACATGTCTCCCGAAAATCCAGTATAATTCAACCTATCTGATTAAGAAACTCCTGAAGTGTTTCCAATTTTGTATCATATGCATCAGACTTTCAGCCAACTGTCGGTGGGCATGACGTCTGAGGCTTAATATTTGCATGCATTGCAATATATTCGGTCTTTACTGGCATACTGCTTGATACTCAAATTATAATATCTTGTCACTAGCTATGTTTTCATCCAAAGTTGTGGATTAAATCAGTGACAAAACTATTGCATGTAACATTTGCGAATAAAACAACGTTTCCATCCCAAGTGTTCAAATAATAAGCTGAAGTCATCAAATCATTTTGATGACTTCAGCTCAGGCATTTCATAAAGACTTGGACAATATTTAAGATGGTGTGCGATGAGATTGGTTCCCTAGTTAGTTGATTTGTCAAATGATCTTTTGAGGCAAAACCATGTGAGTTTCTGGTTGTGCATCCAGGAATTAATTCAGTAAATGTGTTTATACTTCAGTTGAGTGTAAACATTATTCAATATTTTATGCACATCTTACCATTTCCATCCAGTGTTTTATTTATATATATTAGTGGTGGTCATAGATAAATTTTTAAAATCTGGATTAATCTCACTGTTATTTTGGAATTAATCTAGATTAATCTACATTAAAATTGCTCATGTGAATTCTGCGTTTGATGTGGTAATTTCACAGTAGGCATACGTACAGGTTTAAAGACTCGTTCTCGCCCCCTACAGATTCGGCTAGGTATACATCTGCACCAAAATATCAAGGTTAAAGTCATCATAGCTCGCGTTGTAAAGACCCAGCTCAAGGGTGTCACTGTGTCACCAAATATCACAATACTTATTTACTTAATATTTGAATGGTTTTATTTTTGTCCATAAAATTGCAGAACACCACAATATGGAACACAACCTTTTTTATCACAATGTAAATTTTTTAAATATAAAAATGGAAAGTTCCAAAACTGAATCAAATTTAACACACCAAAATGGTTGAAGACAACTATAACAGAAATAAATCACAACCTAGATACACCTATTGCAGAGTCAAAGTCAAAATGCAGAATCTAAAGTTTTGTTGCATCATAAAACATAATAAACAATAACAACAGTAGTACTTATCCTATAGCTTCTGTCATGATGATTTATGAACTTCCGGTAACCTTATGATGGATGGGTTGAACTTTCTGAATGAGTTCATGGGTTAACCTATGACCCCTTCCCACGCATCGATCATGTGGTTTTGACAGAAGCTTTTACCCTATTGACCTAGTTAGTTTCTAAATTATATTTTTTTGATGTATGGTTTTGTGCTATAGGAAACCCTCCCCACGCATCGATAATGTGGTTTTGACAGAAGCTATTTGCAGTAGGGTTGTGCCAATAGGCGATAGTATCCTGTATCACGATAGTCAGAGATATCGACATAAGCAGATTTCTCTGTCGATAATCAAGACGATATTAGGCTCATTTTACTATAAATGTATTAGATTATAATAATAACTATTCTTTTTATTAGGCTGCTTATTATAATTCGGCTATCAAACTGCCCAGCAATTTCACTTCAGCACCGCATTTGTCTCTCTCACAGACACACACAGCGAGCGCAGGAGGATTAGAGCTTGTAGTCGCTGAAGTTGTCTGCTTTGACTCGGATAACTCGTTAAATACATGAAATTAGAGGGATAGAAAACAAGGGTTGGATGTCCCACACATTTAATGGCTGCTACACGATAATGTGCTCTTCTCATACATGAGAGATTAACTCTTTCATGGCTTACAAATAAAGTAAAGACAAAATAATAACAAAGCGACAGAGCGAACTTTTCATCCATAGTGATTCTCACGTAGTCCTTCTCTTTAAAGACTGATCACTTAACTTATAACGCACACTATGTGGTGACGTAGAAGGACTACGTGAGAACCACTGTGGATAAGTTCGCTCTGCCACCTTTTTATTATTTTCTTGCACAACGCACTATAATGTGATGCATGCAAAATACAGAGTTTTGGCCGTTACAAAGTCTCCATCCACAAACAGATGTATATCATCTGCAGATAGGTATTTCATTGCACTTTAACAAGTAATCTGGCCTATATATGTGCAATATTTTAAACGAGCCCTCACCATCTGAGTGTAATGCCACAGTTATGTTAGAATGCATCTCTTTGTTGTTTCTGTGGCAGTAATTGGTCTCGTCATGAGGCGCGGTCCCGAGCGCTGTATGACTGATGCATCAGTAGTACAATTGAACTTTACTAATAATATATGAACTTAGCTGTTTTAAATACTTTATATTTAACATGTTCGTTTATGTCCTATATTATTGTTAAACTGCTTGACTTTAAATGAAATCGACTATTGATTTTCACCGTTTACGGACTTTACAGAACATTTAGACTGATAACTTCCAGAAGGACTTATTGTCACAGGACGCGCGATATGACATTTGCACCCGATAATATATGAACTAGCCATTTAAAATACAGTATTTTTATATTTAACATTAGTTTATCAGTATGTTTGAAAGTATATTTTTTCGATTACTGGTGATTCCATAGGCTCTCTCTCAGGCATCTGCTCGGTTTAAAACACCAAATAGTTATGCTATGACGAGAACAAATAGTTTTCTTTTGCTCCACCCATGCACGATAATATTGTGTATTGTCGATCTCATGGGCTGACGATATGACGATCTGAAAAATGACCATATCGCCCAACACTAATTTGCAGGTTGTTTGAACTTTGTGTCAGTTATATGGTTATGTGTGTGTGTGTGTGTGTGTGTGTGTGTGTGTGTGGTTATATTGCTTCTCCCCCTCCCACTACATTCATGAGCAGTATATAAATGGGATCTGTGTGTTCTACATTTATATATAAAACATTCTATAATTTATATAATATACATAATGTAAAATAATTAAAGATTGAAAAACATTTCAGTTATTTCACATTTATATATAAAACATTCTATAATTTATATAATATAATAATTATCATGCTAAAGTTGAAAAAACATTTAGTTATTTCACATTTATATATAAAACAATATATAATTTATATAATCTAAAACATTTCAGTTATTTCACATTTATATATATATATATATATATATATATATATATATATATATATATAACATTCTATAATTTATATAATATAATGATTATCATGCTAAAGTTGAAAAAACAGTCAGTTATTTCACATTTATAATACAATATGTTCAAACTTTTGACTACTTTCTTTAATAGCTACATAACACAATACTTCTACTTTTACTTTCAGTACGTGAGTAGTAAATTTTAAAATAGACTACTTGCAATACTTAAGTACAAAAAATGTTGAATACTTTAGTACTTCTACTTAAGTGTGGTGCTTAAAGAGCACTTCAACTTCTACTCAAGTCACTTTTTTGATAGAGCACTTGTACTTTTACTCAAGTATGGGTCTCTAGTACTTTATACATCTCTGTCTCCATGTACGTCTATGTCTTATGTCTTGTTATTGTCACTGTATGTCTGAGCCTCGTCACAAGCATTTCAATGCCCAGTTTTCCCCAGTGTTAACTATGCAAATGACAAATAAATGCCTCTTGATTCTTGTCACGTCACTTTCACTTTTTTTCACTTTTTTGCTGCAGGGCTTTTTCAGATACACTTACCATTAGCAAAACATAAATTAACATTTAAGAAAAGAGTGAAACTATTAACACATTATTAATAATTTCCATGATTCTTATTCCATGTGGAGTCTGGAAATCAGAATTTCCCTATTAATTTAATTCCATATATTTCCTCATACATCTCTTATAAAGACACTCTCATTAATTCTCAGTTCTACCACCAGAGGTCCCATAATTCCACACACTTCTAAATCCTTGTCTCTCTGAGAAGTCTTTGTAATATTATTGTATTTCTCAACACACACACACACACACACACACACACACAATGTTATAAAGATAGTAAATTGCATTTTTTTTTCTAAAAGTTGAACTAAACAAAGACATATTCTGGAGTCCAATGATAATTTTTAGGAGACATTAATAATTTGAATACCAATCAGTTGCTTCAATCGCTTGGCTATTCTGCATGTTTATATATTTGAAAAGCATCCTCTATGTTGTTGTAATGGTGAGTCATGAACCCATTTCTTGGTACAGTCATGCTGTTACTGTATGATGAAACCATTGATTACTGTGAGAAAAATATGAGGAAACACAACAGTGGTTTCATATTTATAGCCATGGATTAGTAAATAAACAGAGAAAATAAAATGTATTATTTGATTTTGTAGGCCTACAGTATAGACAGTTGGCTCTTTTAGGAAGTTACAGAATTATATAATGAGGGATGTTATTATTGTGTTTACCAAATACACTAGAAAACACTTTTCTTCCTGTTCATTGCTTAAAAAAAAAAAAATAGCCTATTTTGGGACGTTTCAGACAGTCCCGGAAAAGACAGATTAGGTGGTTCCAACTTCCACACATTTACATTTTGGTGTTATAGGTAGGATGGATTTTATGTTGATGCTAAGAAAATATTCTTAAATATTATGGTAATAAAATATTACAACAAAGTGATTTGTTCTGATTTTGGGGTGCATGAAAGACAATACTATATCACAGTTCCCTTTTGCAGTTCCCTGAAAGTTCAATTTCAGTTTTAATGGCAACATGTTAATATATTATAAACTTTCAACTCAATTTATTGACAAAAGAAATCACTGAGAATACACAGTAGATATCTTACAGTATCAAACCAGAAAGTACAAGTATAGTAAAGCAACATACAAGTATAGTAAAGTAAATAGTTAGTAGACAGTATGATCATCTTTAGACAAAGCATTAAGACAACAGTCACCGCACACCACTTTAATTACATTAAAAACTTATATTCTGTATTCTTCAAGTATCCTTTAATTGGTTGAATAAAACCTGTATTCTTCGGTTTCAACAGGTCTGCCATTCTTCATGACTACACGTTGATATGTTTGTATGCCTCGCTCCAAATCGTTGTGATGTCGAGTCATTGCCCCGTTACTCGGTACGACCATGGACCTCTGGACGCTGCTGTTACTGTGTGATGCAACCAACGCATTGCTCATCTAAGAGAATATTAAGAAAATGTAAAAGTGGTTTTATGCTCAAACTCATCCAGGGTTATTTTAGTTGACTTTAACAGATATATAAACAAACCTATTTTATTTCAGTTACTTGCTAACGCTAAGTTTCTAATTTTCATGAAGTTTATCTTGGTTTACTAAAATAACTACAACTAAATAAAAGTTAATGAAACCCACATACATTAGAAATTTTACTAAAATATAAACAGAAAATTTAAACTAATTCAAAACATGAATAAAAGTATTTACGTATTATTATTTTGGAATTCTTACCAGAGAAAAAGGGGCGGGCTCTTCTTCATAGTCACACTTACATTTATACCTTAAGTTTAAAAAATGAGTCGTGTAAGAAGTTATGCATTGATGGAGCTTGGATAATGAATAACTTCACAGGTAAAAAACATATTTCTATGCACAACAAAAGTCCATTATTCATCTGAAATAAATACATACGGTAATGATCCATAGTAGTTTTTCATCAACCCACATTTATTACAGGATGTTGTTGCCTAGTTTGGTGAGAAAACATCACATCAACACGCAATCTAAATGGCTTTTATCTCAAAAATGATATTTACAACTGAAGACTGAATGGTCTTCAAAGAAAACTAGATATCTATATAATTAGAGATTAATTTCAAGCAACATAAAGGACAGAATACTGTTTTTTATCATGCATTTTTTATGTATTTAATCATTTCCTTACCATTTTCTTGGCTAATGCTCCGCTTTACTGTTGTGAAGGCCCTTCGTGACTCACGTCGGAACTGACTAGTTTTTCCACGGAGATCTCTGTAAGTTTTGTGTGATAACCGCTCCGCCCATCTGTCAGCAAGAATGTTTCAGAGGAAGGCAAGCAAGAAACAGAAATAAAGGACAAGAATGAGAAACTCGTGCCATGAACTTGACAAGGCCACACATTATCCACAACAATACTTAATTTTTTTTTTTCAGTTAGATAAAATAGGGATTTAAACAGGATTTTTTTGGGCTAATCAGTATTAGTAAATACAACAGTACTAATACTTTTCTTCAGGACTCTATAATGAAATTTCCAGTTCTGCTGTTCTTAAGAAGTTCTTGGAAAGTGTAGCAACAGTATAACAGCAGACACCTGTTGTGCTTATAGTATAGTATACTGTAGCTCTTTGGATTTCTAGGTGAATATATTGAACATTTTCTGTCAAATCAAATCAAGTCACTTTTATTTATAAGCGCTTTATAATACAGATTGTGTTAAAGCAGCTTTAAATAGTGTTAAAAATGAAAATCACATACTGTCCTTTAGTCAGTAAATATAACTTAAAAAAAACGTATTTGTTCAGTCAAATTTGATTTTATTTGGTAATGTGTAATTAATAAATAATAGCCTTTATATAAATAAATACCTTTTTTTATACTAAAGTTACATTATGCTTTACAGAAATTGGATGTTATCTGTAGTAGCACACAAAAAAAATCACACTTTATGTACAATTGTGTGTAAGACTGATGAACAACACCCACTAAGAGTGAAATAGAAAGAAAAAGCAGCTTTTATGAGAAAAACAAAGATGCATGATTAAATATTTGGATTTGAAAATCAGGTTTCTGTCAGTCAAGCAAATTCTTTAACCATAACAAAGTACGTCATTACATGGACTACACAAAACTTAAAAATGGACAGGAAATTAATAACTAAATCATGTTGGTAGTCCTCTGTTCTGCACTCAACATAAGCTCATTTAAGCCTCTTTAAATTAGTTGGATTTAAACAGTAAAGTGAAAGTTTTAAATGAAAAGTAACATTTTAGTTAATAAAATAATAAAATAATACCATTAATATGATATTACTTATAAGGCTACCACAAACATATATATATGTTTATCTATATGTAGAAGCCAATTCATTCATTCATTCATTCTTTTCCATGTCTGTGGCAAATCAGTTCTTTTTATGTCTTTTTATGTTTAGGAATGCAAAACATAATCATAAACATTCTCACATTAATTCTCAGTTTCACCAGCAGAGGTTCCTGTCATACCATTTGTTACTGTATTTCCTCACACACACCCTCTTCAATTCTTTATAATGAATAACTTGTAAATCCCTTTATTAATGTAAATGTCTTTGCAAAGTAATTTTGATTTCTTAAAGGATTCCTTTACACTTTTTTTTTTCCTGTGCATTCAAAGTCATGCATAGATGGCCATTATGAAGGCCCATATGAGTGGATGAGACCCAGTGCAGTGGTTGTTGTTTTCTGATGACCATAATGGCATGTATTGATATAGGGGTTCAGATATTTACTATTTTATATTTGTTTAATTTTGTCACTCATAATGTGATGACCATCATATTCTCATTCAATATGGATTGAAATACCATTTCAAATTTCAAATTAATTTATAACTTTTCATATGCGTTACATAAATCTTTATTAGGTAGAATATGGATATGTTTTGGGAATAAGTTATTTAAACATTGAGAATACTGCATTTCAATAAACTCTTTTGTTTATACAGATAATATTTATAGAGAAATATTCATCAAAGCATTTTGTATCTCTGATTTAAATGTTCAGAAATGACAAGCATGCAGTGGGTCTGTATTTACTGGAAACACACATTTTAAACTCTTTTGACTTTTGATTAATATCATCAAGTGAATATCAGATGGCTTTTGCCTTTGTAGTTCTTTTATGTATAAAGTTCATATGGCATTTGTTTTCGTGCACGTCTTGTCTAATCATGTCAAGATTTTTGTTTGTAATCAGTCTAAGAATTAAAGATAAGACAACACTACAAATGCTCTATACAAAAGTTACAATCACTTATTTGAGGCTTGTCAGTATGTGCAGCATGAATGAGTCTTAAGATAACTTTTGCTGTGGAACAACATTTTTACACAAAACATTTCCTGTTACCACTGCTTGAAGTTTAATTTAGATGTTAAGATGCTCTGATAACCAGGGTGTTGAAAGCTTAACACAATATAACATGGCATTTTAAAATGTAATGAATGTATAAAAAATGTAGAAATTTGATGTGTGATAACATGTGAGATGTGAGATATGATAACATCCCTTCTGAAAACTGCTTTTCTGCAACCAAGAGTGATGGACAGGAGTGATATTTAAGACACTACAAGTTCCCAGTACTGTACATTTTTTAATTAAGGTTAAAAAGTGTGTTATTTTGAATATTACAGAATATTAAATGATCAGTTTAGCAATCAAAACTTGCATGCCTGGAAATTAAATAAAACATATTTATTTATTTGTTCTGTGTGTGTGTGTGTGTGTGTGTGTGTGTGTGTGTGTGTGCGTGTGTGTGTGTGTGTATGTGTGTCTGTGTTTGATTCTATCACAGACATACTTGTGTACAATTTGCTTTCACGATTATTTGATGAATATAAAGTTCAAAAGAACAGCATTTATTTGACATAGAAATCTTTTGTAACATGATACACTGCCGAGCAAGAGTCTGGGGTCAATAAGAGTTTTGCTTTGATTTATGAAGGATTTAATAAATTGATCAAAAGATGACAGTAAAGACATTTAATTTCTAATGTTACAAAAGATTAATTTCTAATGTTACAAAAGATTTTTTTCTGTATTTTTCTATTTCGATTCTACAATTCAGACAGTCAAGACTGTGCCTAACATTGACACTCTTTTTGTAAAGCAAACTGTACATGACATTACTGATGTAGTTAAAGTCTTGAGTAAAGATTTAATTGCATTGAATTGAGAACATGGTAGAATGTGCCAATCAATCTATCAAAGATCAGCTTATTAAATACATGCACACAAAAGGTGTTTATTGGAATGAACACTTGATGCAAGTTGAATTTGAATACAATACAAATGTACATTCTTCTACTAAACATTCACCTTTCTTTTTACAATTCAGTAAACAGTTCTTAAAACATCTGTGAAGAATATTTTAATAATGTAAATAACTTTTTGCCAACATAGAAGACCTATTTTTCTACGGATGTTAAAGGTTCTTCATGGAAGTCTATCTTAATAATTCAGTCTTTAGTAATGCACAGATGCACTGTCATCAATTCTCATTTTCCTGTCATCCCTTTTGTTCCTATTATTCCTCAAACACCTATCTATTTAAATCTCATTTGAAATTTTTGTCTTTGTCTTTCCAAATGACGTTCAACTTCATTCTTGAAGGATTTGCTTTTTTGTTTTCTTTGGAGTCTTTCTAGAAGTTTTGAGATATTTTTATTTGGCGATCAGGTAATTCTCCTGCTCATAAAGGCTTACATTACTCTTATCTGTATAAAAAGTTAAAGCACAAAAAAGGTAGGATAAAGTTGATATTAATATTTTGGACATTATGAAAAACTATACTCAAATCACTGAGAATACATATAATGTAATGCAATCAAAAAGTCAATACATATGCAAATGTGGTTACTTAGAGGTCAGAAAATGTCAATAAAAAATTAAAGTTAAGTAAAGCAACGACAACAGACTGAATACATCATAACAAAACTCATCATAATTTGATGTATTTTATTCATCATAAAATGAGATGAAACACAGGACATTTTCCCAAAAAGGTCCCAAAACAATTACATTACAAGAAAAAATTAAATCTTACATTTCAATGAGCCTTTAAAAAGTTCATTTATTATAAAAATTCCAGTAAGTTTCTTGGTTAACCTTTAGCCCATTCTGCATGAATATATACTGAAACATTTCAAAACCATCCTGTAAATTGGCATAATGATGAGTCATAATCCCATCTCTTGGTACAGTCATGTTATAGGTGGGATCTCTCTGAAAAAAAAAAAAAAACATCTACATGTATTTGATAAGCAGATTTATTGTTTATACAATAGGTACAGAATAATAACACGAGGCATATTATCCTTGTGTTTAGTACATTTGAAATATTTTCCTTCCATTTCACTGTTTGCAAATACATTTTTTGGGATTTTTCAGACAATCTTACCACAGCAACCATTAGATCACACTTGCACTGTGGTGCAGGCCTAAAGTATTAAAACATGCACATAAGTAATTACACATGACAGGAGCATGAAGTAATTTTTACATAAAAATATGTGACTGGAATGACACATAAAATACTAACCCGAATGATCCATGTGGTCCACGATATGGAAGTAATGATGGACCTTTATTCAACAGACAGCGATTACACCTTTCCTAGTGATGTAAGCAGTGGTGACATGAGAAATCTCTCCAGTTATCACGTTTTCATGTAGGTCAAAAGTATTGTTCTTTGCTTTTGTCTATATAACTTCATTTTAATTTGTTCCTTATATGTTTGAATAGTTAATAAATGTTGCTGACTTTCAGAATTGATAATGACTTCTCTAGTTTAGGGTTGATTATAATTCAGTTCTTAAGATTTAATATGGTTTTATTTTTAGACATATTAAGGACAGCTCAAGGATATTTTGAGAGAAAAAAAAATACAAATGTAATTTCTTATTTTCTTACCATTTCCCCTGTTTAAGTTCCTCTTGTAGAAATGTGACAGTCAACTAACTCCACAAAGATCTATATGTGCCTCAATTAACAAAATCTCCACCCATCTCTAAAAGAAAATGAAAGTATTCATAAAGATGCAGTACAAGAATGGATGGTGTAAAATCTGTTTGAGAAGTGGAGCAGTACTATGTAAAATATTTTCACTCAGAACAAAAGTAATATATTGAATTAACTAGGAAAATTTTAAATAGAAAGACTGAAATGGCATTGTCTTGTAAAACATACTTCAGTAATTTTTGTTTAATTTACAACCTAATTATGTATTTAATTATTTTTTTACAATGTAGTACAATGAGTTTGTGGGTCCTTTTGAGTCTCAATTTCCTCATGATTTGTAGAAGCAACAAGAGCCTTTGTATGGACCAACACAAGAGAAATGCGTTATGTTGAACTAAGCAGTTTATTATTTGTATGTTTTTCATGTATGTTAAGATAACTGTACATTACTGTAATTCTTATAATTATTATTTTATTTATTGATGTTATTTCAGACATTTCAGTCTCTTGTTACATTTTACTAAATAAACAAATCCTGACTGGACAAACCAATTATGTTGTCATTTACAGTATATGGCTAGATGTGTGTTACGGAGGCAAAGAACCACTCAATGTGCAGCTGAGATCTAGCATTCTGACCACTTTAAATCAGACACAGAGATGAAGCAGTGCAGTAAAATCACATTTATATGAATGCAAGAATTATGGATTTAAGTCAATTACACACACACACAGAGAGAGAGAGAGAGAGAGAGAGAGAGAGAGAGAGAGAGAGAGAGAGAGATGAATGTTGCAGACTGAGGTCACTTTTGACTGCCTTTTCTGGTTTGTTATGATACTTTTGTTCAACTTCTGTGTTTTCTTTTGTTTGGGAAGTGTTTGTGTGTGTGGTCTGTCCAGGATTCTGTCCCATTCAAGTAAACTGAGTTTGGTTCTTTTAAAATGACCTGTATGTGAAAATACTCTTTAGTGAAGCAGTGAAGCAATAAACATTAATGTACTGTTTATCTTAAATCTTAAATATTTTAAAGGTTAAAATTAATAAACATCTGACTGTAGCAGGACCATTTATTATTTTCCCTGCATGTCTGCAGTTCCACCTATTTTTTAAGTCCCAAGTCTACTTTAGCGTAATACTTCTAAATGTCCTCAGTTTAATCTTTTATGACTATAACTTTTTATTATTGTTATTGAATATATATATATATATATATATATATATATATATATATATATATATATATATATATATATATATATATATATATATATATATATCAGCACTCTTAATATCAGTGCACCTAATTGTGACGATTTCTAGCTTGAGTGGCTGTGAGCTTCGCTAGAGGGCAGTCCATTCCAGACTCTTGCCAGCCACTTTACCACGGACTCCATTTCCCATAATCCCTTGACCGGATTCATCAGCACTCACCAATTGCAGTCGCCTGTCTCTAATATTTCCTAGTTTTTGTGTTCCTGCCACTGTGTTTGTGTTTTTCAATTGTGTTGTTATAATATAAGGTTTTGCTATTTCCGTGATATTTCACAGTTTTATTATTCATTTCTAATTTTCTAATTCATTATAATGAAGCATTTTCTAATTCATTATAATGAATGATTTGGATCATTTCAAATAATTTTTAATTTCTGCTCTTTATTGGTCTTGAAGTCAGTTTTTCATGTCAATACCACAACCATAAGAACTATAATTATGAATGAACAGTATGAAAAGTATATCTTATTTCAATTACTCAATTAAATTTCCCTGTGTGGGAAAGAAAAACATAGCAAAAAAAGGAAGGCTGAATTTGATATTAATCAGTTTTGGATTTAGGGTTCATTAAGGAGGTGAAGGAGAAAATGTAAGTTTATATAAGGCAACATGTCAAGACAGTATGAACTTCCATTACATAAATGACTTGGAATACACAACAGGTATCAATCCTCATAAGTTCATAAAATGTGGTTGAAGTGATACAATTTTTGTTGTTGTTGTTGCAATTGTGTACAAAATAACAACTTTATCAAAGCAAACTTCCTGATTAAACATTAGAGCACCCTAGTGTGATAAACTCTGCAATTGTACCCCCTGTATTTTAATAGGGTCAAAATTATTCAAAAGTAATGTTTTTTTTCACTCAAAAACTAAGGTGTGTAAACTCCTAAAAGATTATTGAGGCCTATACAACCAATATGACCGACAAATAAACACAAAATCAGTCCTAATTCAAAGAAAACACATTGACAAAATGATTGAAACTAATAGTTGTTGATAATATAGCACAACAAGTGATTTACAAGCATTTTTTTAAAAGGCCAGTCATTTTTGACTGGGAACCTTAGGGTGTTACAGGTATCTGAACACAACACAAGGTTTAAAAACATATTTTCTGTATTTTTCAGTATCCTTTAATTGGTTGAATAAAACCTGAATTCTTCCGTTTCAACAGGTCTGCCATTTTTCATAACTACACGTTGATATGTTTGTATGCCTTGCTCCAAATCGTTGTGATGTCGAGTCATTGCCCCGTTACTTGGTACAACCATGTGCCTCTGGATGCTGCTGTTGCTTTGAAAGAAACTCATCTAAGAAAAAATATGAGTAAACACAAGAAGGAATTTTATGCCCACAGTCATCCAGAATTATTTTAGTTAACTAAAAGTAAACCATAAAACCTATTTGTTACTTGAAATAAAATAAACTTTAATTGAAATAAAATAAAATAAGATAAAATATAAAATAACCTATTTTAATTTAGCTTGCAACATTTCTGTTTAATTTAGTTTATCTTGATGTACTAAAATATCAAAACAACAAAAGTTATACAATTAAAAAAAATCTCAATGATACTAAATATAACATTATAATAATCTACATTTTGCAGCTTGCTAGCTTACTAGCAATTGGGTTTCATAACACTGTGTCCTAGAAACACTTTAAAGATAACTCTCTCTTTGCAATTAATCTGGACTATATTACTTGTAATGAAATATTTTGGAATCTTACCGGAGACAATTGTGCATTCTCAGGGATACACTTGCATCTAAACCTAAGTTTAAAAATGAGTAATGTAAGACATTATGCATTGATGGAGCTTGGAGTATGTTTAGAAACATTCACATTTTCACAGTTAAAAAATAAATAATAATAATAATTCTATAAGCCTAAAAATTCATAACTCATCTGCAATAAATACATACTCATGTGGTCCAAAGTTTGTCCACTGCCAACATTTCGTACATTTTCTCGGTATTGTTGCCTAGAGTTTTGGTAAGAATAGATCAAAGCTCACATAAGAAATCAAAAGGCTGTTTATCACAACTCATTAGTATTTCTGTGACTTTATTTTAGATTTCCAAAACATCATAGCAAAAAATAAATTTATATCTACAACCCAGTACATTAAAATAATTAGGTTGCATTTATTTTAAGCATTATGAATGAAAAAAAAAAAACCTAAATAAATTGTCATATAAATGTAATTGGTTATTTACTTACCATTTTCCTTGCTAAAATTTTCTTTAAAAGTAAACTGACTTGATTCGTGTGAAACAACGATTTATGTATGCCTCTAATAACAATATCTCCACCCATCTGAGTGTCAGCGGAAAGATTCAGAAGACAGCAAAAAAGAAACAGATAAAGTAAAAGAATGAGAGACTTATGCCAGAAACTTGATACGGAAACACAGTCTCCACAACACTGTTTTATAAATGTATTTTATTTCAATTAAATAACTTTTGACTATGGCGAAATTGGCAAGTTTCATTTAAGTGTATTGAAATGATTAAGCCATAGTAATATGCTCATGCTACTCATGCAAAATCCTATCTATCATTCATCTTAACTTTTAAATAAATATATAATAATCTTTTGCAAGAAATGACAGTTGAATTTCAATTATTAATACATAAATAAATAAATCTGTTCACCAATCATGAGTACCATTAAAATACTAAATATAAAGTTTATTGGAAGAATATTTTACTGACTGTGTAGGCTACCAAAATCAATAGAATATACTGTAGCAACACAATTTCACTGCAGTTAATAAATATTTTATATCTTGGCAATTTTCATTTAAATTCATACAATCCCATTATAATGTTTTCATATGATCCTATGCCACATTAATAGTTATGTTTAGTTTTATTTTTTTTTATTTTTTACAAATGTCATCATACAAACTCATTTACTGTAAATGCTTGTGTTTTTGCTTTTGCAGGAAGTGAACCTTAAAGCTAAATGTTGCTTTGTTTACCCACTGCTTTCACATCAAACAGGCATTGCAGTAAAACAGGTTTTTGTTATTGTCTTTCTGGAGAAACTGGTATTTCTGGGGAACTATCCTAAGATGTCCCATGGAGGAGGTCCGGAAGGATAAAACGAGGAGTAATGTGATGGAGGAGAGAGGAACAGGGACCCGTTTCAGAAAGGATGTAAAAGGGTTGGCACACCTAAAAATGAAAATTCGTCCATCTTCTACTCACCCTCGAAGCATATTAGGTCTATGTGACTTTCCTCTTCCAGAATATTCCAATCAAAGTTATGTTAAAATTTGTCCTTGTTCTTCCAAGCCTTTCAACGGAGGTAAGCAGGTGTTTGTTGTTAACAATTCAGAAGACATGAAATAAAGTGTGCGCAACTGTAATAAAACATCCCTCACACATTTTGGATGCCTCACATGCATTTTTTGTTGGATAAATATCCAGATTTAAAACGTAATAAACTTTTTTTCTGACAGTGGCTGCCAAATTTCAAATGAAAAAGCAAAGTCTATTTGCAATCAAGTGGCAACTTCCCGCTCTCTCTCGTGAGGCCAACACGGATATGACTTAAACTGTAATTCATCATAATTCATCGATTGGCCGTTAGAGGCTGGCTGCAGAAGGAAGTCAATCCCATAGACAACCCATGGTAAAATGGCCAACTTTACAGCAGAAAAAAAACATGTTTACAGCCTGGTTCAAAAAATGATTTTGGTCAATATAGCAAATTTTGGCCTTCATGACAACTGTGAGGAGTGTGAATTGTTTTTATAACTCATCCGTTTATAATATATTAAGCCTTAAAGTTCTGCATAATTAAGGGCGTGGTAACTTGAGTGACAGGTGGATTGCTGCTGCTGACACTGCTTTCTCCACAACGACTGGACACTCGGATTGGTCAACAGTCCATCAGTCTTTAAAGCCTTCATCAGTGATGTCCTCCGGGGCATGCTGAATCAATGGGTAATTGTCTATATTGATGATATCCTGACCTTTTCTGATACTTAGGACAGGAAAGTGTAGTCTGTCCTGAACTGGCCACAACTGACCACTGTTAAGGAATTGCAGTGCTTCTTAAACCTTGTAAACTTTTATAGACATTTCATCTAGGAGATAGGGAACTTCTAACCATGATATCTGCCTTTGAAGAATGGCATCACTGGTTGGAGTGGGCCAAACTCCCCTTTGTCGTTTTCACTGACTACTGCAACCTTGAGTATCTCAAGTCAACCAAACTGCTCAATCCATGACAAGCTAGATGGTCTTTATTTTTCACTCACTTCATTTTCAAAGTAACCTATCATCCTGGCTCAAAGAACTCCAATGCAGATGCACCCTCAAGGCAATTTGAAGCATCCCAGATTCTTTCAACCACTGAGCCCATAATCACCTCTAATCTCATTCTAGTCCAAGTTCAATGGGACATCGTGACAGAGATTGCAGAAACTCAGATTAGTGAACCACCTCCTCCAGAATGCCGTCCTGACCACACATATGTCCCTCCAAACCTACCTCTCGGTGTCATGCAGTGGGTCCATAACTCTCCTAGCTCTGGAGACCCTGCAATCAACGCCACCATTCAACTCCTCTCCAACCATTTCTGGTGGCCCACTCTCCAACCAGTAATAATTTGTTTAGTCAGTGCTCCACTTGTAACGTCTCAAAGTCTTCCCACCAGCACCCAGCAGGTCTTCTTCAACCGCTCCCTGTTCCTCAACGCCCATGGTCTCACAATGCCATAGACTTTGTCACTGATCTTCCCAATTCCAGGAACTATACCACAATCCTCACTGTTATTGAGGATTGAGGATCGTTTTTCCAAGGTATGCTGTTAAACAAGCTCCCCACCACCATTGAGACTGCCGAAGTTCTCCTGGAAAAGGTCTTCCGTTTCTATGGACTCCCTGAGGTCATTGTCTCAGACCCTGGCCCTAAGTTCACTTGTCGAGTTTGGTCCGTCTTCTGCCAACACCTAAACATTAAAGTCAGTCTCACCTCTGGAAACCACCCCCAGTCGAATGGCCAGGTATAAAGATTAAAGCAGCTTCACTACCATTCAGACGTTCTAGCTTACTGCTCTGCCCTTTGCTTCTTATTTCTGTACTTTTTCTCAGATTTTTCTAAGATTTTTAACTCAGCAGATCAGCACAGTGCTCAAACAAACACTGGGTCTCATTCACTAAATATGCATAGGCACAGATTTTTGCGTGAAATGTGCGTACGGACGTTTTCACGAATAAATCATGATTTATCAAAAACTTTCGTACTAAAATTTATCCTAAATGTATGAAAAGATTCAAGAACAACTTATACCACACGTACGCAATAATCATGTACAACTGGGGCCTTATAAGCATGTGTTAAGAACCTTATATAATTAGATGTTATTGATAAATTATAATTACAGTTCCAATTTTATATATATATATATATATATATATATATATATTAGAGGTCCAAACAACAATCACCTGATCTATCCTTATATAAAAGGTGATTAATGTTTCTCATCTTGTGTTTAGAGGCATGGCACACTTGGTACTGCTTGAAGACATGGCGGCGCGGCAACTCACTGGAACCACACCTAAGCCACATCACCAACCGCTCTCACCTCATACCACCTTATTTTCAAGCCTGTGTTATAACCCATGCTTCTTTTTTACCTGTGCCAGTGGATACACTTATAAATAACATTTTTCCTGGCTTCCACCTCCGACAGCAAAACCTCACATTCATTATCGTTAAAGTTATTTTTCTTTATCTTTTGTTTCGGTGCCATAATTGTCTTTCTCTGTACAAGTGCCTCGTTGTGGAAAGCCCTTATATGGAGCTGGTTTGGGCGTAAATTATGCTAATTACTGACCTTGTGCACGCGGGCGCTCATTTAGAAGACTCCAAATTCACTAACAGAAGAACGAGTTTAAGAACAAGCTCATATGCGTACGCACGTGTTGTGAATTAGGCGGAAAGTTCTCGTGAGAAGTTCAAATGTGTGTATAAATAAGAAAATTGTACGCAAAAATTAGTGAATGAGACCCACTAATCGATGGCACAAACAGGGAGCGAGACCCAAAGGAACACAAGACATCAGATTGTTAAGGGTTTCTCATATTGCCGTAGCTTCCTCTACCCCAGATTCGACTATGACAAGGCTTGTGAAAACTGGTTTTCTACCACCCCCTATAAATTTTGAGAACCCATTTTTAAGCTTTAATGAATGTGGGTGAGGAATCCCCAAATGTGATTAAACATGGATCGGATCAGCCAGCAGCTAACACCGCTACTAACAGGCGCTCAAGAAAGAGCAGACAGCAGCATTCAGCTCAGCGCAGCCGAGCAGAGGACTCTGATAGTGGGTGACTCTATTATCAGAAACATTAGTAGCAGGACTACAACAACATGCTGCCTTCCTCAAGCAATGGTCTCTGATGTGAACAAGGAAATTCTGATGAAGCACAAGACTACAAATTGAATAATCATCCATGTGGGGAAGAATGATATTCAATGAGAGCAGTCAGAACTCCTTAAGAAGGACTTCAGTGAACTCTTTGAAACACTTAGAAGACTCAAAGTTCAGTCGTTCATCAGTGGACCACTCCCAGCAAGGGGAACAAATATGTTTTCATGTTTGCTTGGGCTGAACACATGGCTACAAAGATCTCACCGATAACTTCAATCTTTTCTGAGGCCATAGACAACTGTTTAAACCAGATGGCCTCCACCCAAACAAACTTGGTGCTAGAGTGCTTACGGATAATATCTACTTTTCCCTCTGACATCCTTCAGCAGAGTGTGTCAATCCATTCAGCACACACACACCGATCATGTGTGTTCATCATGTGGTTGACATTTCCTACAAGGACACTGATAACACCATGCAGTCACAACAATCACTGCGCATTGACACCATCCCGGCTGAGCCCTGCCCACAGAGCTCCTCACAGACAGACTGTGGTTTATCAAAACAGCTCCAAGACTCAGCACCCAAGGATGACTTTCTGGAAAACAGCAAGGGAAGCCAGGACAACATATCACAGTCACCGGAAACACCAGAGACACAGCCCATCTCACCAGACACATTATCATGGATGGGCATGATTAATCGACGATCGATAATTGATCGTTAATAATTTCTTCGATCACATTAACTTATCATCGATTAATCTAATGCATTTTTTTATCTAATGCAGGTTGCGTTGCGTAGTGTGAGTCATGAAGCAATTAAATGAATTTCACTGTGTGGCAGCAATTAAATATTTTACCACCAGGGTGCAATATTTGACATCCTACTCGGTTATCTGTGATCTTCCATTTTGATTTCAAAAGAATAATCATGAAGAGTTCACGGCGAAGTGTGGCGTGGGACCATTTTGATTTAAAAAAACGATATAGTTCACTGCAAACATTGCGATGCCGTGTATAAGTACAACACGGCCACAACTGAAATTATGTACCACTTAAACAAAGTGCATCCGTCCCTTGTTAATGTCGGTGGCGGTGCATCGTGCTCTCAGTCTCAACCTAGCATCAAGTCGGCGATAGCATGGACTCGGAGCTGTGATGCACAACGAGCCGAGAAAATTACCCAACGAATCTGCAAGTTCATTGAGATGGATATTCTGCCCTCAAGTATTGTTGAGGGCAATGGTTTTCAAGAACTGATACATTTATTGGAACCAGCATATCAAATTCCATCATGACGTACCATCACCAGACTGGTAGAAACTCACTACGAAGAACGAAAGCAGCAGCTGTTAAAAGAACTGAGCAAAACTGAGAGAGTTGCTCTAACTACAGACTGCTGGACCGCTTTTACAGCTGAGAGCTACATCACCATAACCTGCCACTATATCAGTGATGACTGGCAAATGAAGTCAGCGGTCCTGCTCACAGAAAGCCTGCCAGGCCAGCATACAGCTGACCACCACGCTGAGAAAATTATTAGAGCTGTAGAGCAGTGGGGACTTCAAGGCCGAGTTATTGCGTGCGTTCATGACAACGCGGCCAATATTGTAGCAGCCAACAGTCCCAACAGAGAGCCCTGGATTTCCATTGCCTGCTTTGCACACACCGTCCAGTTGGCCATAAATTTGCACATTTGGTGCAATCTTTTGCGGGTAATATCAGCGGCTAGTAAACTCGTTAGCCAATTTAATCACAGCTCTACAGCAACCAAAGCACAGCAAAAGAAACAGGTGCAAATGGGCCTCGCAACTCACCGGCTTACCCAGTCGTGTAAAACACGGTGGAACTCCGTGTGCGAAATGTTTGATCGGCTGGTGGAGCAGCGGTGGGCTGTTGTTGCTGTGCTGTCAGACCGAACCGTGACCAAGCTTCAAGATGCCAGGATCCTGGAGTTGAAGGACGAGTACTGGCAGCTGATGGAGGACACACAGCCCGTGCTGTCAGCACTTAAATGTGCCACCACGGTTATGTCTACAGAGAAAGACGTCTCCATCTCGAACACTTATCCCATCACCTTCGGCCTCATTAATATCCACCTCATGCGCAGTGAAGGAGACAGGCCCAGACTCATCGAATTCAAGACAAAAGTGCGTTCATCTCTCCTCCAACGAATGAATGTAAGCTAAACTTTTTGTGATCGTTTACATATACATAAGTACATGGATACTTTCCTGTTATCTGCATGTTACCTTTTTAGATTTAAGCAGTAAGCCCCTCAAATAATAAAACTGTTACTCCACAAAAATATACATTTTAATATTTATTTTAATTCATAAAATAAACAATAAAGAAATACAACGTTGATTCCTCATCATATATTTATACAGATTGAGTCTGGTGAGTTTGTGTCATTCGCCCCCATGATCTCATCAATGCTGGACCCTCGTCACAAACACATGGGATTCTTACACCAACACAGAGACTGGCTGCTAATGTGAAACTGGTTGAACTGGGAGAGGCAGTGGGGACCGATAGGGCGGCTATTCAACAGGCTAGGGGAGACGAGGCTGCGTTCTCTGACACGGACGAGGGGAGCGCAAACACTGAATTCGAGACCTCCCAGCTTTAAGTAGCATAATTTGTGTTAGCGTAATTGTTAGGAAGGCTAATATCTTTTTTTCTGGCAATTTTGAGTTACATTTTGACAAAACCTCTAAGTATTATTATGTTTCTTTTAAGTTATTGTTTAACATGATACTTTTATTATTATTATTATTTTAGAACAAATGAGGTCTCTGTTTAAGAACTCCGGCTCGCAGCTGCAGGTTCCGCTGCTTAAGAGCACCGCATATGCATGAGCATATCTGTTCGGTTTGCCTGAACGTAACTGTCTGCCACAAGTTGATCTTGAAATAAAGGTCTCACCGAGGAAAAACACCAATGTTGTTTTCGTCAACGATGACGACAACTAAATTATTTTGTCAACGCACCTTTTTTTTATGACGATAACGCGACGATGACTAGCTAAAAATGGCTCTAATGTGACTAAAACATGGCGAGACGTTTTCGAGTTTTCGTTGACAAGACGAGATGGAACGAAAATGATTATAAGTCTGACGTTCACAATGCATGTAATTTCTGCTTGTTTTGGAGAAGCACCCGGCTGTAGCCTGCAGATCGAGACGGGGTTGTGCCTGGGGCAGCTCCCAGTCATGCGCCGTTGCCAACAGGCCAGAGGAGGTGCACCGGGCAGCTGGTGTTGACTTCTCCCCAGCTCTGACAAAAGCTGTGGTCTTCACTGGGCAGAGGCTCTTGCTGTGGCTAATTCCACTGCAGATAGAATCCGCTACGGCTTTTAGGACCTGGTCATGCCGCCAGCGGTAACGCCCTTCGCCCAGGGCTTTTGGACAGAAAATCAGGATGTGTTCCAATGTTACTCTCCTGTGGCAGTGGGGGCATGCTGGTGTCTCCACCTTTCCCCAGGAGAAGAGGTTGGATGGACTTGGCAACACGTCATAGACAGCCTGGATCAGGAATTTTATACTGTAGGGTTAAGCCTTCCAAAGCTCAGTCCATGTGACTTTGCACTCCGCTGTTTGCTCCCATCTTGTCCAGGCGCCCTGTTGCCGCATCCCAGCCATCTGGCAAGCTCACTTCTCCTCAACTCCTGCACGCAACTTCTCCAGAATCAGCAACCTCCTCTCTTTCCCTTCCGCCTTGTCGTAGCGAGAAAATACTTCATTTATCAAAACAATGCAATATAATAAAAATGCCTGATGGTTGAAGCTGTCCTTCAGTCTGCTGGTCCTGGCTTGGAGACTCTGTAGTCTCCTCCCTGATGGCAATACACTGAAGAAGCTGTGTGACGGGTGGGTGGTATCACCTGCAATGCAAAGCACTTTGCGAGTGAGACGGGTTCTGTAAATGGAGGGGAGAAGGACACCAATGATCTTGCTCTCACTATGCATTGCAGAGTCTTTTGGCAGGACACGTTGCAGGCACCATACCACACAGTGATGCAGCTCGCCAGGATGCTCTCGTTGGTGGAAGGTGTACATGATGGGAGAGGAAGTTTGCGGAGGAAGTAGAGATGCTGCTTTGATTTCTTGGCCAGTGCTGTTGTGTTGTCGGTCCAGGAGAGGTCCCCTGTGATGTGCACACCCAGGAACTTGGTGCTGCTCACTCTCTCTACATTTGTAGGCTCCTCCCTGTGTGGTGTAAACAAAGTCTAAAATGTTTTACCTCTTGTGAGAAAGTTAATGTGTTGGTGTATTTTTGGAAACACACTCTTTAAATCCGCATGGTTGAAATCCCCAGCTATGATGAGAAATGCATCAGGGTTGGCTGGCTGCTGCTCACTGATGTGCTGGTACAGTTCATTTAGTGCATTGTTCCTGTTGCTGTTGTTCAGGGGAATGTAAACAGAAACAAGCAGTATAGCAGTAAATTCCCTCGGCAGATAGAACTGCCAGCACTAAATAATCATAAACTCTACCAGGTGTGAGCAGTGTTTGCTTTAATGCAGGATCAGGTTAAAGAGGCATCGAAACTCTCTTGATGGTTTTGTTTTTTCGCAGCATACCTGTGTTTACAGTGGAAGTTTGAGGTGGCTTAGCCGGCACATAACACACATCATAACCAAACATTATGTGATTGGCTCAGGGGTAACCAATGATTTTGCCCTCCTACGATAAAGTAAACGGTTGTGAATTATGCCCTTCCAGACTCTGCAGAGTTTGGTATTACCAGGCTAACAGGGTTCCCTTATAGTAATCAAATTGACCCCTGTAAACTTGTGTGTGTGTGTATTGGGGCAAAATGCCCGTTTGAGATTGTGTCTCATATTTACATCACATATTTAAGAAATATCACACGAGAAGTAGGCTAAGTAAAATATAATACTAGTGCAAATGTGATTCTCATCTTATACAACAGTTCATTAAGAAGTAAATATTGTGTTATTTTAGACGAGAGGGATTCAAAAGCACAAGGAGTCGTCTGATCTCTAACACTTTTGCCGTTCTTTGATTTCACACACCGATCGGTCTAATGGTGATGATCCGCTTCAAGTCGAACAAGCCTAATGATTCAGTGAACCATTCATAAAGAGCCATTTACTTCATTCCTGAATGAATCAGCCATTTGAACTTATTCAATTCAATTCAATTCAATTCAATTCAATTCAAGTTTATTTGTATAGCGCTTTTTACAATACAAATCGTTACAAAGCAACTTTACAGAAAATTATGTTTCTACAATATTTAGTAGTAGCTAGTAGTTTGTGCACATTTGACAGGATTTTAGAAAAAATAAAAATAATAATAATAATACAAGACGTAGTCAGCTAGATGATGAACTATCAATATTATTGAGTTATTATATGATGCAGTCACACATTTAGCAATAATTTTTAGTTCTGTTTGTTCATTCAGGGTTAGCATCATCTGAGGTCCTCTGAGGGTCAGCATCATCTCTTCTCAGGTGTTCTGGATCCAGAGTGGAGCTTGTGTAAATCCTAGTTACCACGGGATGTAAAACCCGTGGCGAAACATAGAAACAAAATAGAGACATCATTAGCATAGCTGCTGATCCAACAAAGTAAAATTAGTTTAACCAAAGCTAATGAATAAAAATGCACCTTTGATCAGATGCAACTACACTCACAATTTAAAAGATACATCATTCGTAGGCTTGGCGAAAGAGATGTGTTTTTAATCTAGATTTAAACAGAGAAAGTGTGTCTGAACCCCGAACATTATCAGGAAGGCTATTCCAGAGTTTGGGAGCCAAATGTGAGAAAGCTCTACATCCTTTAGTGGACTTTGCTATCCTAGGAACTACCAAAAGTCCAGCGTTTTGTGACGTTAGGGTGCGTGATGGGTTGTAGCATGTTAGAAGGCTAGTTAGGTATGCGGGAGCTAAACCATTTAGGGCCTTATAGGTAAGTAATGATAATTTGTAACTGATACAGAACTTAATAGGTAGCCAGTGCAGATACTGTAAAATTGGGGTAATATGATCATATTTTCTTGACCTGGTAAGGACTCTAGCTGCTGCATTTTGGACTACCTGTAGCTTGTCTATTGACGAAGCAGGACAACCACCTAGAAGTGCATTACAATAGTCCAGTCTAGAGGTCATGAATGCATGAACTAGCTTTTCTGCATCAGAAACAGATAACATGTTTCGTAGCTTAGCAATGTTTCTAAGATGGAAGAATGCAGTTTTTGTAACATTGGAAATATGATTTTCAAAATACAAATTGCTGTCTAATATAACACCCAGATTTCTGAAGTAACAGTACATCCATTTTTAACACACTCTGTTAGCTTAGATAATTGGGAAGTTTCATCTGGTCTCATTGAGATATATAGCTGAGTATCATCAGCATAACAGTGGAAGCTAATTCCGTATTTTCTAATAATATTACCAAGAGGCAACATGTATATTGAAAATAGAAGGGGAGGACCTAGGACGGATCCTTGTGGCAATCCATATTATACTGATGATAAATGAGATGACTCCATATTTAAGTAAACAAAATGGTAGCGATCGGACAGGTAGGATCTAAATCATCTTAGAGCCTGCCCTTGAATACCTGTATAGTTTTGTAATCAATCTATGAGTATGTCATGATCTATGGTGTTGAACGCAGCACTAAGATCAAGTGAGACTAGAAATGAGATGCAGCCTTGATCTAACGCAAGGAGCAGGTCATTTGTAATTTTAACAAGTGCAGTTTCTGTGCTATGGTGGGGCCTAAAACCTGACTGAAATTCTTCATACAGATCATTTTTGTGCAGGAAGGGGCTCAATTGAGCAGACACAACATTTTCTAAATTTTAGACATAAATGGAAGATTTGAAATAGGCCTATAATTTGCTAGTACACTAGGATCTAGTTTTGGTTTCTTAATAAGAGGCTTGATAACCGCCAGCTTGAATGGTTTTGGGACGTGACCTAAAGATAATGACAAGTTAATGATATTGAGAAGCAGTTCTTCGGCTACAGGTAACAGCTCTTTCAGTAATTTAGTGGGTACAGGATCTAATAAACATGTTGTTGGTTTAGATACAGTGATAAGTTTATTTAGCTCTTCCTGTCCTATATTTGTAAAGCACTGCAGTTTATCTTTGGGTGCGATGGATGAAACTGAAGTGTTAGACGCTGTAGAATCTACATTCGCTATTGTATTTCTAATGTTATATATTTTATCAGTGAAAAATGTATTTAACGTTGGTGGAATATTTGAATCAGGTGGCGTCTGGTAATTTGTTAACTTAGCCACTGTGCTAAATAAAAACCTTGGATTGTTTTGGTTATTTTCAATGAGTTTGTGGATATGCTCTGCCCTAGCAGTTTTTAGAGCCTGTCTATAGCTGGACATACTGTTTTTCCATGCAATTCTAAAAACTTCTAAGTTAGTTTTTCTCCATTTGCGTTCAAGACTACGAGTTACTTTCTTGAGAGAGTGAGTATTACTGTTATACCATGGTACAGTACGTTTTTCTCTAACCTTTTTCAATTTTATCGGGGCAACAGCTTCTAATGTATTAGAGAAAATAGTGCCCATGTTGTCAGTAATTTCGTCTAATTCATGTGTATTTTTGGGTACAAATAGCAGTTGAGATAGATCAGGCAGGTTATTTGCGAATCTTTCTTTGGTGGCTGGAACAATAGTTCTGCCCAGACGGTATCGCTGCGACATATAGTTAACATCAGTTATACGCAGCATGCACGATACAAGGAAATGGTCTGTAATATCATCACTTATCAAATGAATGAATAAATGACTCGATGACTTAATACTTTACCATCACCTAATGACAGTTTTATTTTATTATTTAGAGTATCATTCAATTAAAAAAATAATTTCATATTTTCATAGTAATAATATATATAAAAAAAAAATATATATATATATATATATATATATATATATATATATATATATATATATATATATATATATATATATATATAAATAAATATATATATATATATATATATATATATATATATATATAGAAAGTAGGCTATATGTAATACATTTTATCAAACAAAATATTTCTTGCCTACTTTTTGTAATGCCTAATGCTTTACATAACAATGACTTTAGATTATATTTTGGGAGTAATTTCTCCAAATTTGATGTGCGATTAATTAGATTAATTAATCACCACATCGTGAATTAATAAGATACCAGTCCTAATATATACATATTTTTTTCTTAAATATTTTTATAAATGAAATTATCTATTAGCTATTTTGTCTAAAGAATAGTATTTGCTTATGTTGTTTTTACATACATTGGGACTGAGATTCGTGCCAAAGATTTTCTGCTGGTGGAAGACAAATATGTTTACGTGGAGATTTCCTGATTGCTTTTGATGGTCTGCAGACCTTAACAATCTGAATACTTTTGTTTAAGAATGTTTTGTACAGTAAAACCAGACTGTATGGTCAGTCAAATGTTGTGAAAACAAAACACTTTAAAAATCCTAAGTATCTCATGCATGTAGGTGTACCTGTATTGCAAAAAATAAATAAAAAACAAAATAAGAAAAAATAAAAAAACGACTTTTTTGCACTTTTGTCACACTATAGATGTTAAATTAAAGTGATTTTGTTTTGTGATAGACCCTTGCCTCAGTTTGAATGACTCACTGATAAAAGAAGATTGTAACTTTGTCTTTATTCTTGGCTGGTGATCTCTCTTTCTTTTTCGCTGAGGCCCTGTTCTCTCTCTCTCTCTTTTTCTCTCTCTCTCTCTCAGGTAACATTTTACACACATGCAGGGTAGAATCAACTGTTTATGTTTTACCATAGTTTATCTATTTTGTAACCAATTCAAGAGTAACCATAAAAATTTTTATAAAACAATTTCAATTATAAACTATGTATTTTTTCAACATTAAAATAGACGTGCTACTGTGACGATTCGTGTACCCAGAAAGACACAGGGAGAGCGAGAGATCCAATTGCTGGTATTCAATAAATGGTAATCCAAATCGTAGTTGAATACAGCCAAGGTCAAAAACCAAAAAGACAGTCCAAACAAAACAAACAAATGAAAGGGATAGGAAAAGGGAACTTGGAATGCGAGATGACTCGGAGGACGAGCAGACAGGAAGAATCTCGGGTGACGAGAAAGCTGGACACACGAAGGGTAAGGACTCCATACAAATAACAGGGAAAGACTAGTATTTATTGGGAGGCTAATGACAATAAAGTGACTGCACATGGTGCAATTAACAGGAGTGCAATTACTGTGAAGACAGGACCAGACTAGAGGAATTCTAGTGCCTACGGTGAAGTGCCTAAGGGGAAGTGAGCCCATTAGTGGACACCCAGGGAAACAGAGACTAGACAGCGTGACAGCTACCCATTGCAATACAATTTAGTCACTCAAAAGCAACACTCTGCCGCATATTTTGATATTCTAACAGCGCTTATTTATATATTTGGTATAAGTGGAAGTGGGTGGTAATAGAAAATGTATGTTTTATACCATTGTGCTAATAACGTTTCTTTAGTCTTTTGGCAAAAAGCCTGAAACTGTTGGGAAATCACCCTTCAAACATTCTGATAATAATTTTTGTATGATCTGCTCATGCCACATTGATAGTTATTATTATGATAGTTTAGTTTTTTTTTTTTTTTTACAAATACCATCACACAAACTCATGTATTGTAAATGCTTGTTTTTTTTGTGAGTGAAGGAATTTAACCTTGAAGCTAAATGTTGCTTTGTCTACCCACTGCTTTCACAGCTAACAGGCATTGCAGTAAAACAGGTTTTTGTTATTGTCTTTCTGGAGAAACTGGTGTGTCTGGAGAACTTTCCACTTGAGTGTTGAGACGTTCATATATCACTGGCTTCCAGTGCCATTTTACTTTTGCTTTTGTTCTTTCATGTGAATATGAGCTGAATATGAACTGTTCTCATCCACTGTAACTTAAGTACAATAGATTACAGTGCTTGTAAATTAGTTAAGAAAACAGAGAGATTAAAAATTATTATAAATCAATTCCTCTCTCAGCTGATAAAGCCAAATAAAAATTATGATAACAATAATATATTTTAATCATGAAATATATTTTAACCATACTGAATATATAATAGGCTACATTTTTGTTTACAAAATATTACTACAAGGTTACATATCAAACATACAATTATAATTATTTAATTTATTAAATTGTATAGCATTATTTTAATTTAAACTTTAATTTTTACTTGCTCTTCTAGTGTAGGCTGGTATTTTCCATCACATTGTTGCCAATATATTACTTTTCAAGAAAAACTCATCACCTCAAATTGCATTATATACCTCAATTATTATATGTCTCAGTTATTTATAAAACACAAAGACACAAATAAGTTTGATTTATTCAGTTTAATGTCATGTTATAAACAAAAAAAGTTTAAATAATTAAAGATAAACAGCATGGCTCTCAAGTTTAAAAAAATGTATATCAGTTCATTGACAAAGAAAGAAGTTTCACACCTAAAACAATATTATTTTAGTGATCAGAAATGGATGTTAAGTCAATTGAAAGTAAATCACAATCAACATCTAATAGTGACAAAGCATTAATTCATTAAAACTGCTGAAGCGATGGGTGTGTTTCAGATCTTAATCAGATGTGTAAATCTTGAATTCTTCAGTACCGACAACTTTTCCATTCTTTGTGAGTACTTTTTGATATGTTTGAATGTTTTCCCCAGTTTTGGGGTCATAGCTAGTGAACACAGCATTTTGTGGATTGGAAGTTCTGAAGCTCTGGAAGTGGTGTGATGGAACAATCTCATTGCTGTCCTGATGGATGAGAAAGCAAAGATGAATTTGCATTTATAACAATGTTTCAGCTTTCTTTTCAAAACTTATTAATTACCTTTGAAGCAGGTATTTCAAAGTAAGGTTCTATCCAGTCATGCTGATGTCTCTGCTTGAAAACCTGTAAGTCGTGTAAGCTTGGAAGTTTTTTGTTTTAATAAAAAAAGATGTAATTAATTAGATATGCATGTAATGAGCTCAGTAAGTTTAGATTAAACAAATACTATTCCAGATACAGAATTCTCAAATTCTCTTTCAATTTGAGTAACTGATATATCAAACCTCTAATACATATATACTAACCCAGATTCTCTGTGCTGTCCACTAAATTGTGGAAAGGGAACACGTTGTTTCTTCGACTCCTTACCACTGTGTTCGCGGCTCATTGTTGGAGATGTTCCAGCTGATGTGACAGATAGCGGAAATCTAATAAAATACATGCATATACATTATATAATAATGAATTGCAGCATATTTCCTGCACACTGTGCACACGAAATTCTTTTTATAGCTATATTGTTGATTTTGTTATGCAAATGTGTTCTGCACCAGCTAGACAAAGCCATTTTGATCCATAGGCTTTTCAATAATGCATTTTTTTTTTTCTATAAACATTAGATGGCTAAAAATTAAAAGAAGAGAAATTTTTTTTTTTTTTTTTGGACTTATTAAATGTAATTTCTTACCAAAGTCTTTGTCCAGTGTACCTCTTCAAAGCTGTGAATGCAACCAGATTGTGAGACCTCTTTAAACCTCTGGTTAAAAAATCTCCACCCATTATTTGCCAAAAGGAATTTTCCGGGGACAGGCAAGACTGAAACTGAAAATAAATCAGAAATACTGTTATGTACAAAAGAGAGACACTTAACAATGATTATACACTTGTTTCAAAACTTGAGAACAATAAATAAAATAAAACAAGGTAGTAGCTATTCCTCAAAAGATGTTTATATCAAAAGATATATATATATATATATATATATATATATATATATATATATATATATACACTGTAAAAAATAAGTGTAATTTTAACTGTAAAATTTTGTAAAAACGCTACGGAAAAAAACTGATAATAGGTTAACAGTAAGTTCCCGTACTATATACAGGGAAAAACTGTAAAAGATCTAACAAAGCATTTAATGTAAATTTACAGTAAAATTCTGTTAATTATACAGCTTTTAGAAGTAAAAAAAGAACAAATCAATGTATAATTTACAGTCTAAAACTGTAAACTGATATTCCCAGAATTCCCTGCGTGACACTCCACGTTTGAAAGTATTTTGTTTAAATAATCATGTTTTTAAATAGTTCTTGTTATCAGTTATGTACATTTGAGCTTTATGTTACATCTTCTGTTGCTTAATGAAAGTTTTTTGCATTATTTAAGTATCACGTGTGTTACCATGATGGTGTTTTGTGTTTCCATAAATGTGCACCTTCTATATGATAATATTTACTTCTGCTTGTGGTGAAGCTACTTGTGATGAGCTTTGATACTTCATGTGGCTTTCTCTTATCCAGTACCATCTTTATTATTATGGTGGTTGTCAGTATTTTCAAGGTACAAAACAGATTTAATTTTGTGTGTTGTTGAATTTACTGGTTTATATTCACATTTTCTTGTTTGTAAATTACAGCTTTATATTGTAAAATTAACAGTTTTTGACGTAAATGTGTTTACAGTTTTCTGTATTTTTACAAAATTATTCTGGCAACCACAGCTGCCAAAAAGTTTTTGTAAAAACAACAAGAAATTTTTTACAGTGTATATATATATATATATATATATATATATATATATATATATATATATATATATATATTATTCCTGATATGTTTTCGATCGGCTGTCTAATTATCTTTGCTTAGGAATTATTTGTTCTTATTGAACAAATAAACCAGTCTGGTCAAGATGTCAAATGTTGTACAAAACATGAAAAAATCCCAAATATGACAAGCATGGTTTAAGGTTAATGGAAGAGGTTGACTTTGAAGAGTTTCGGGCCAAAGGTTGGCTGTTGGTGGAAGACAAATGTGTTGATGTGCAGATTTCCCGATTGCCTTTGATGGTCTCCAGACCTTAACAACCTGAATACTTTTGCTTAACAGTAAAACCAGACTGGACGTTCTGGACGTCAAATGTTGTGAAAACAAAAACACTTTAAAAATCCTAAGTATCTCATGCATCTTTTAAGGGAATGTAAGATGCTGAATTTGAAATATACCATAATTCTGTCCTTATTCTTCTGTGAAACCTCAAAAATGTGAATTATGTAGGTCATGTAGGTATTCCTGTACTGCAAGAAATGCTGTTGGAGAAGATTGGCCTTTGCCAGAGGTGGGTAGAGTACCCAAAAACTGTACTCAAGTGGAGTCTCCAGTCTGTTGCAGAATTGCCTTTAACGAGGTTACAGAATGGGTGTGTGATTATTTTATATGCAGTATAAAAATATAATTTTTTATTTTTTATTTTTTATTTTTTTTAAATATTAGGAATACAACTAAAATTGAATCAGATTGATAAGTTTACAAATATATATATAACAGACCACTTTGGTAATGGTAAAGGAACTAAATATATATATATATATATATATTTATATCTTCTGTTCCAGAAAAAATGCCTCTGCCTGGACACAATTAGATTTTTGCCTTAAAGGGTTAATCCAGCCAAGATAAAAAAAAATTCCTCTTTGTTCTCTTTCTCTGTATCATTGTTTCTACACTGGTGATTTTTTTCAACAAACTTTTTTAATCACACCTAGAACATCTGGGGGACTATTGTTTTGAGAAGACCAGACCACTATGGTAATGGTAAAGGAACTAAATATATATATATTATCTTCTGGAACAGAGCTAACACAGTTTTAGAGGGTATTAATTTCATACTCTGTGACAGCTTATTTAATGAAAAAAAAAATGATACATTGTATTTCATGTATAAGTTAAACGTACAACAAACTGGTAGTGTAATATGGGTATCTGTAATCGAAAGTAGCCTGTTGAACCGTAGACAGCACACGTGGTGTTCATCTGATAAAGATCTTCATCGATAGCAAACAATAGCCTTTGCAGATTTGTAGATTTAGAGCCATGTCTTCAACGCTCTTGATGTTCCTGAACTTTCTGTTACAACCAGGGTTTGGCAAAGATACATCAACATTAATTTAAAATAAAATCCCAAATACCTTCATATTAAGTGTATCGAAATAAATTCCAAAATACAACAGCCACACCATCTATCAAAATAAACTATTGTATTTTTGTATAAAAAAAAAAAAAAAAAAAAACCTTTTACAAGGTAGCATTAAATTTCTTTGCAAACCTTCCATCAATTGGCCTATTTTATTTATCCCTTCACCATTACACTAACTCAGTTAATTAAGTACACAATGTTTAATAGTAGCAGCTTTTCTCTGCCCGAGTCATGCAATAAATCTGACCAGTGTTGGGATAGTTATTCAAAAAATTTAATTAGTTACTAGTTATTAGTTACTTCTGTAAATACTTAAACCTTATTTCCTTTTTTTGGGGCACTATGGAATCCATTTTATTTTTTCCTGTCTGGAACGCAGCATTGGGTTAACGTCAATAAACGATAATTTACTACAATTAAGAGCCATTCTATAAGGTGACATTTTAGAACTTGACAAGCGGATAGCGACTCCTAAGTATCGTTTAAAGCACAGCTACATGTGATTGCTTGACATTTGTTGCTAAATGCACATGAAACAATAACAAACGATCATAAAATTACTCGTAGAAAACGTTCTTAAAGCCCATGTTGCAGGTTAACCACCACTGTTGATTAATGGGTACATAAATCACAAAAGATATGTATATAATTTTTAAAATGTCTCAAAAATGGTCTTAAATACCATTTTGTTTTTAAATTTTTTGGTATTAACAGGTTTTTTTACACAATTGACGTTGGGGAGAAGTTCAGGAAAGGTAGCCTCAGTTTAGTATTAGAACTATGGCGACTGATGAGGAAGAGGTGGCAAGAGCCAACATGTATGATGGCCCACAGCCGTATAATTTCGAACCTGCCAGACGTGCGAGGGCAAATGAGGAATTGCCAAAAACTGATGGCCATCAAAGCCAATTAAATGCGTGGTTCGAGGAGAATGAGTGGAGAGTTGGTGAAGTGTCCTGGGTTGCTATCATTTAGCATCGCAGAATAGCACAGAGTGAAAAATCTACATCTTTAACTTATATCTTGTGCCAGTGATCATGACGTTAGTTCAGATAAGTAACGGTAACCTTTGTCATAGTGTTGTAGTACTGGTAAACGTAGTCTTTGTCATCTAGAAATAGAAGGCATCATGCGAGCTATATGGGCGTTTCTAAGCGTTTATCTTTTTCTCCGGTGAAAATTTGTTGCAAACGTAGCCGCATGTCTGTCGCTGTGTTTGGCAGATGCTTGTGTGGGCGGTGCTGTCCCATGGAAACTGATCAAATATTCACATATCCCTTTGATCTCCCCTGCTGCGCGCTCAATCCACTCAGTGTGCTTCATCAGCTTGTGCATGTCAGATATAAGCATTAATACTGAATGTTTAACATTATATTCATTGCATAAGTATCCTACGTAGACAACCTTAATCTCCAAAAACTCCATTCTGCTGTCTCTTGTTCTGTTGTTGGTGTTTCTTTGTCTGTATGTGGCACTCATCACATGCTTTGTGGTATCGGTGTTTGGTATCGGGGCATTTTAACGAGTACGAGTAGGACTACAGGAGCTCAGTATTGGCCCCTATACCAAAACCAGTATCGGTGCATCCCTAAATTGTTAAACTATTTGGGATAGGCTACTAAAACGAACACCAAAACTTAACATGAACTGTGAAAAATTATAGCAATTTATGAAAAAAAGGGTTGGAAAGCTTGCAGACTGCACATTTCTTACCTTAACCACCTTCTTCCATATGCATCAATTTTCTGTTCTAATCTCAACCAGTTTGGACAAACTAGCCTATTGAGTAGGCACCGATCTGCTGCATTATTATGACGTCATCATGTAGACTTCTTAAAAAGTATTTTACAGTATTTTAAAACTACAAAATACAAAACCCTGAAGTATTTTGATACAAAATACGAAGCTATTTTCATCAACCCTATCAAAAACAATTTAAAAAATAGTATTTTGTATTTGAAATACATATTTGAAATAGATGTGTCATAAATACTGCCCGTCCCTGGTTACAACTCTTGAGTGAACCGCTTCAGACTACTCAGTGCACGTGGTAGGGAACTGAACCAATCATTCAAACTGATTCACGGACCAATTTACTGGTTTGCCAACAGGTTTGATCAAACTTTTTAACAGAATTGGCTCAAAAGAATGCATCATTTGCGAATGGGCATTGCTCATTGCCAAGAGGAAAGTAGAAAAAGTAGAGAAATGTAGGTGCGTTAGGACTAAACTGAAGCATTTATAACTTGTATTGCAAGATTAAGCAACGAAAGGATCAGCGCCCACAATTACGAAGTAAAAATACAGATTTCCCCCTCCAAATTTACTTAAAAGTATCCATCTTTAAATATACTCCAAAAGTATTTGTTACCCCAAACATTTAATAAAGTAAATGTAACTCGTTATACCCACCTCTGGCATTTGCTTTAAACACTAAACAAATGCTCTTGGCATATTCTAATGGGCTGTCTTCAGCTTTGATTTCCTTGTGCATTTGTCATGACATTGTTCTGACAACCTTATGCAGCATCACAACTTTTATATTATTATCAAGAGTATTATCAATTCATTTTTGACAAAATTCTTGACAACAGGAGAGTCAAACTAGCCTGCAAAGTTACTTTAGCAGTTAGACGAAGACTTTCAGTAAGATCGAGGTGAGGACTCTGTGGTGGCCAATTCATAGGTGAAAATACCCGACTCGCACAACAAGTTTTGGCATCATTATCCTGGAATATGGTCACTGTATGCATCTTTTGACATTTAAGAACTAACCTTAAAGGAACACTCCGACTTTTTGGGACTTTAGCTTATTCACACTATCCCCCAGAGTTAGATAAGTCCATACATACCCTTTTCATTTCTGTGCGTTCTGTAAGCGTTATTAGACGCACCCACCGCTAGCCTAGCTTAGCACAAAGACTGGATGTAAATGGATAATGGTAGCATAGTAATCCCAATAAGTGACAAAATAATGCAAACATTTTCCTATTTACATGTTGTGATCTGTATAGTCACAGCGTGTACAAATAACAAGGCTATATGAGAACGAGACCATTTTTAATCGTATAAATACTGGGAACTATATTCTCACTAGGCGTAGGAGCACAGCTAACGTTACTTGGGCGGAGTGGCTAATTGGGCAGAGTGATTAGCGCAGCACACGAGACGCCCTGTTGATGGTTCCGTAAACAAAACAAATGTGACTAACTAGCTAGACGTGACTCGTGATCATGGCTGACTTTGAGGAATTGTCAGGCTCAGAGGAATTTTACTGTGTATCAAACCAAGATCCAGAACCATATAGTTTTGAGCCAGAATACACAGACGAGGAGTTACAAACTTTGGAAGCTGTAAGACTGGTGGTGTAATGTGGAACATGCCAACCTATGCCGACAGAAACCGAGTGCCTTTGTTGTAATGAATGGGACGTCAAGGCTTGATGACATCCGGCAGTTGTCGTTTTTTTCCCCCATTGTGACAAGATCAACTGGAAGAAACGCCCCATGCCGAGTGAACCTAATGGTCAGCTGTCCACCAAGTAAGTGATTTTGTTATAATGATCATTCATAGTTCAATGAAATTGTAGTATAGACATTGCATACAGTGTGTCAATTCACAAAATATGCACACGTCAACTGACCCCTATTCACGTAATAGTGTCATTACTAAGGTTATATTACATTAGCATGGCACTGTTACAGTATGGCTAATGTTAGTCATCTCAAAACATAACGGAACACTTACCGCAGCAACAGGTGATCCTATTTGTCCTGTCTATATTATCGATGGGATGGCTGTATCCTTTAGCACACGTTTCATGGTCCGTGTGGCAACTTGCGTTTTTTCAAAATAGTCGTCTACAGTAAAATGTTCAGAGCAAACGAAATACTTCGTGATGGTGTTTACAGGTGTGTTTGGAACAAGTAGCCATCGATTCATCAGGTCATCGTTTTGGTTGGAATTCTATGAAACATCATAGTATTACCTGGTCTCCCCTGTTTATTGTCGCAGCTCTTTACAATACAGCGAATACCCATGATTGCCTTACGCCTAGTGAGAATATAGTTCCCAGTATTTATACGATTAAAAATGGTCCTGGTCTCATATAGCCTTGTTATTTGTACACGCTGTGGCTATACAGATCACAACATGTAAATAGGGAAATGTTTGCATTATTTTGTCACTTATTGGGATTACTATGCTACCATTATCCATTTACATCCAGTCTTTGTGCTAAGCTAGGCTAGCGGTGGGTGCGTCTAATAACACTTACAGAACGCACAGAAATGACAAAGGTATGTATGGACTTATCTAACTCTGGGGGATAGTGTGAATAAGCTAATGTCCCAAAAAGTCGGAGATTTCCTTTAACAACGCCATGAGTCATATAACAACCACCTTGACTAGATGTTTTAATGTATTATATAACATTTTGGGGTAAGTTTTCACAAATGAATTCATATGACTCACGTTGTAATTAAGGTTAGTTCATGTTGTAGTCAAGGTCAAGAACATGCCTTAATTCATTATCCACTCATATTAAAGTAACATTAAAATAAGGTATAAGTACATGTAATGTACTACATCTAAACTACATTACTAAAATCATATGCTATATGATTATTATAGAGTTTCATAAAGTGTTACCATCTAGTTATAGTCTTGTTTGGAAAACCTGTCACTCACATGATATCCACCAGTGGCAAACCATGTCCTATGATTTTTCTTCTTCGAGAAGTTGTTTCATTCAGATATTCATCACAATAGGAAAGAAAAGACGACCACAACTTAAGCCAGGCAGTGTATGATAATAATACACATTTGTTTTGCACATTTTGTACATTAGTTCAATTCCGGAGTGTTTTAGTAAAGTCTTACCAAATCTTACCATATCTCTCAAGGATTTTATAAATGTGTACTCTGTATATGCCTGTTGTTTAAAAACATATATGAGACATTACAGCTATATTGGTGGGGAAAGATGAACCATTCTAATGAAGAAATCAGGTTCTTGTCATTTGTAGTTAGGGTGGGCAAAAACAAAGTGCAATGTATTTATTGAAAGCAACATATTACATTACAGCACACTAAGTTTCAACACTTTAGATTCCACTTTGGATTACTCACTGACAAAAGAGACAAAACCACTGAGGATAAAAATCATATAGATCATCAATTTGATTCCTTAAAATAAAGGCATTGCAAAAATTGTACACTTATGAGTTGTTGTTGTTGATGTTTACATTTAAACTATACTTCAGATAAACAA
Organism: Carassius auratus; assembly: GCF_003368295.1. Taxonomy (NCBI): domain Eukaryota; kingdom Metazoa; phylum Chordata; class Actinopteri; order Cypriniformes; family Cyprinidae; genus Carassius; species Carassius auratus. The sequence goes on from NC_039283.1 coordinate 21,933,418, forward strand.
TTAAAGTTGAGTACCAACAAAAAAAATAAAAATTTAAAAAATCAGATTGAACTGTAAACTAAAAAAAACCCCCAAATATGTGAGCATTCCCCGAAAAAATGCAGTACCTATCATAGTCAACAGTGACACCATTTCTTTTGAATTCCACAGTATAAGATTGAACACCATTTGTTATATCATTGCAATAGTGAGTGATTACACCATTTTGTGGCACAGTCATCTGGACGGTGTTGATACTGTATGATGGATGCATCACGTTGCACACCTATAAGAGAGTCATTGGAAAAGCAAAGGTGGTGTTATATTCATAAACATCTACATTTAATAGCTTTCTAATTAAACCTTATAGAATTACTCATATTAGATACAGTATGTGTTTAAGTCTACTCTCTCCTTCAATGCATTTGTGCTTCAATTACAGTTTTTCACCTTCATTGTTTAATTTTATATTTTGGCATATTTCAGACACTGTTACCTGTGTTTCAGAAGGTCCATTTTCCTCCCAGTAACATTTACAGGGCCGATGTGTCATCCCACAGTATCGACAAGGATGCCTTCATAAATGTATAATTATAAATGATGTGCATCAATTGAGCTAAGTAAGCTCTGAAAAGTAGAAAAAGTCTTTTACAATTGAAATCAATAATATTTTACTGACCCACAATACACAGGATCTCCCTTATATGGTCTCCATCGAGCTGAATATCTCTCACACCCCGGACAGTTCATTGTTGTAGATGTTTTCTAGTGATATGGTAAACAAAAGTGATATGATGTGAAAAACTGTGGAAACAGTTATTTACAAATAATATCTGTAAAACACTTGTGTCCCCTGATTTTTGTAAATGGCTTGGCAGTTGTCTATAATGCTAATGTCAAGTTAGATCTACATTTCTTCAATTTATACCATTTGTATGATCTTTTTCAATACAGTGCATTTTGGAAACAAAAAGTTTTATAACAATGTAATCTAATTTCTTACCGATTATTTTGCCATCACAGTCCTCAAGCTTCTCTTAAAGGTTGTGACAATAAACTGGTCCTGCGTTTCACATAAATCTATATAAAGCTCAAATACCAAAATCTCCGCCTACTGTTTCAAAGGAAACTGAAAGTAATAACTGACATTTTTATCTTTAAATCATATTATAAAGAATAGAGGCAGCTTATGAATCCCATGCAAGAAACTAAAGTTTCACAATGGCAAGGAAAACCATGGCTTGGTAGGTTGAGTGAGAAATTTTGGGAGACTCAGCAAGAGAACCTCTGCTTGGAGACCGCCTTCCCCTTCAGCTGTCCTCCATAGCAGACAAAGAGCTGCTCTGAGCTTCTGAAGCTCTGGATGCGGTCCTCTTATATGCGCAGGGCTAAAGGGACACAGCATTCCAAAAAGCTTGATCCTCTGGGGGCAGTGCTTGGAGGCTCAACACTTGCTGGCTAAAGTGAGTAGTGGGAACTATGGGAACGTATCCTGGCCATGGTCTCAAGACAATTAGCCGTGTTTCCACTGTCAGGCCAGTGCGAGCCAGGGCTAAAAACAGGACAGACAGGCCAGTAGCACCGAGGCCAGAATAGCGCAGCGTTTCCACAGTCGTGCCAGAAGCTCCACTGCGCGTCACTAAAAAACCCCCTTTACACGCCTCTCAGAACAACGTAACGCAACCCCACCATTTCACCAACAAAGAGAAGTTATCAGACAACTAAGAAATAATTCACGAGAACTAGCGTGATCACAAAACGAACATTATAAAAGTGGCCGTTTGTTTGCATGCTTTGTAAAATATTTAAATTCAAAAGCATCAATGTTTTACTAAAGAATAAGTGATACATTGATCATAAAAGCTCTCAAAAGCTCTCAACGGAGGCGGTTGCATTTTTTTCCTCTCCTCCCTGTCTTCCCTGCTTCGCCTGTTCCTCTTGTCTCGTCTACTTTGAGAGACTCTCTCTGCATTGCTATCCTAAACTATCCTAAACTGAAACATGGATTTGATAAATTGGTCTCTCAACGCAATTGACACCATCTTCTCGACGAGAAGCTTGGGTTCGGGGGAACCTGACTGCCCTGCCGGAACGTTTGCAGCTGGCTACACGATGGACGCGTGGGCGAATTGGCGGGTCGTGTGTCTGGCGGCTCTTTCTGTGGAGGACATTGAAGACATCTACCTATTCGGAACCATGATAATAGGTCTTCTGCTGATTGGATTAGGCTTTGCCCTGGGTTATCGGAAAATTCAGAAGACGGGAACAGCTGTTCAAAGCCTCACAAGGCTGCCCGTCATGATTGAAGCAGTGGGCAGAACGGTCAGCACTGAGACTGAAACTATTAACCACAATATGGATAACATCACGGTGAAGCTCACGGCTTTGGAAGGGAAATTGGAGGATTTGGAGACCAAAAGGGACAATCATAGTGACCGTTAAATTGGAATGCGGCTACTAGACCAAAACAACTGGTATCTTATCTTCTTTCGGCTCCACTACCAGCTTGGCCTTGGCTTGGCCTTGGCTGGAAAACAAATTTCTCCTTGGAAAGCACGGCAGCGAGAGACTCTGCGTTCCTCACCCGTTTCCCCCCACACCTGTTGATTGTTGTCTCTGTCTAGGACCTGAGCAAGGCTGTCTCCATGGCAACTTGTTGTGACGCTGTATAATCTGCGGACTGAGGCATCTAGAGAGAATCGCAATTCTCCAGGCCTACAAATACACAAACTCTTACACATATACAGATATGCACTCACCCCACACCCCCATCCCTCGCCTTCGCCGTTTTGTTCCGCCAGTCTGGCAAGCGGGCCTGTGACCAGCGCTATAATGGCTGTTAGACCGGATGCTGATTGCCTGGGCTGGATCACCTCGACCCCCCAAATTTCCATCCACAGTTGCTAGTCGTGTGTTTATGGTGTATTGATTATGTGCATTTGTGCTGTGGTGTTTTTACTGTTCTCAAACGGTGCTCCCATAGGAGCACAGTCTGGGTGCTGTTTTTTTTTTCTCTCTTTCCTAATGTTTTGCTGTTATCTCTTCCCCTGTCCACTGTATTTCGTTGCCTTGTGCCTACATGTGCAATGACAATAAAGTTGAATCTGAATCTGAATAATGAATTAATTTATCATGACTCAAAATTAGTCACACAGAAATACATTTATTTATATATATATATATATATTTTTTTTTTACGCTTAAGCAATATGAAAATAGCCTGCTTATTCAGCCGAGTCTGTTTCTGTTTATTTGTAGCCACAGTAGCCTATACGTCACATTTAGAATGAATGATAAAATCTCTATTTTTATAAAAGCTCCCGAAGAAAAAAAAAAAATGGAGCTAAACTCTCGAGACTTATGACAGATAATATAAGTTACTAAATATACAATTGTTATAGTGAATAATAAGAAGCTGACGTCTGATTTCTCCAAGTTGTAATATTTACCATGTTTACTTTGGTAACGTTAATGTTTAGCGTGCATAGCCTTTTATAAATATTTCTGCTTTGTTTAGTGATTATAATCCACATCGGATCAAGTTATTTCAATCACTTGCTGATGACTGAAAGTGAGTTTTGAGCTCAATTTATTTTAATAAGTCTTTAATGCTGGTGTTAAAGCTGTTAGCTTTCTGAAATTAACCACGGCCAAAAAACCAGCTTTAAGCTCGCCAGTGGAAACGCGGCTAATGTGAGAGTAAGCTGGCCCAAATATTATACGCACTCTTCGCTCGTCGAAAACACTTGCAGGTACCAACCCTCTGGATGGAAGTGAGCCCAGTTAGGAGTGTTGTCTTGAGAGAAAGGATCTTATGCACAACTTACTCAAGTGGCTAAAAATGAATTCTCTTCCTCTGAAATACAGCCCGGACAAGAAAGAAATCCCAGGAGGGCATGAAAAAAAAAGTATTTTCTATAAACATAATTTCAGAGTAATCTCCATAATGCAAAAGAGCAGCATTAAATTAAATATATTAACACAAACACATGCTGTCATCAAACCCGAAATCTATGCGACTCAACTGTTGCCTGCACATAACGACCTTGCAAACTACATGTCAAGTGAAACTTTTCAGTTTATACTCCCAAATCTCCATAATAAACATAGCATTTAAGAGTCAAAATAGGCTACTTGGCCATTTTAAGTGAGAAATCATGGATAGGAGAATGTACACATTGGTTACTGTGCAGTGTGCACCAACTCTGTACTACATAAACTTTGGCTAAAATAAACGCAGCATAAATCAGCTGACAAATTAAACAGCTGTGTCTCATTTAGGCTGCGTCCTCCGGAGGTTGAATTTTAAAGCTGCATATAGTACGTCATCAGGGAAGTCACATTTAAAAAAAGTAAATTACAAAGTAAAAAATAAATTATATTATTTTAAACCATACAATTTTATTATGATTCCTTTTCTTAAATAAGACATCCTCAATGACGTATGCAGCTTTCAAATGCGATCTCCAGAAGACGCAGCCAGTCTATTGTGACTAAATACAGTTGGATGGCTCTCAAAATTGTTAAATATGCATGAGTAAAAATGGAAGAATTCAAATCATGTGTATCCTGGGTTCTGTTGCAAGCTGATGAAGTAAAGATAACGTACACACTGTTAATGAACCTAATATTGTTTCATTTTCATTTTACACAACAGCCATTTATCAGTTTAGTTAAAGTATGACAAATTATATGGTTAACGTTACATTATTATAAAAAAAAAATCATATACATTTAAATATTTTCAAGTATGGTAAATTGCATATACATTTAAGGCACTTTTTTTTTTATCTGTGTGACTTAAAAGTGCTTTAGCATTAATTTAAATGTATTTACACAAACACAAACCGTGGCTCAATTCAGCTCAAGAGTTGTCTGTACTTAATGCCCTTGCAAACTAAATGTGAAACAATTATTAAGTGAAACTTTTGAGTTTATATAATTTATAGTCCTAATACTAAATAATAAACATTTAATTTAACCTTAAAGAGACTGCTACACTGATAAAAAATATTTTGTGGTGAAGTAAATACTACATAAAAACAAATGTAATTTTGTACATGAAATAATTAAGTAGGCTACAGGAAAGAATTAAAAAAAAATAAAGTAAATTCTATATTACTAATCAATTTAAGCTTGTAGAAATTAAAGTTTGAAATTATAAGCATATTTTACTTGCGTGTACAAGCATTCTTTAAGTAAATATCAAAGTTATGATTCCATTTTTTCCCATCATAAATAATTAAAAATATTAAAATGTTCACTGTTTCGAGTTGTATTTACACTGTTTTATGATTGATTTTTTCGCTAGATCTAGTAATTTACTGTTTTGTGATATCTGGAGTAAATTTTCTACTCAAAATGACCCATTTATATACATTACACTATCCATTGATTGTTACTGTCATTATGTTTGGTGTACCAAGTATTGAGGTCTGTTTTCATTTAAATAATAATTATATTGAGTGGACATATTCTTCAAAGGATAACAAGCTGTCTACTTGCTTACTTACATGCAAATAAACCACATGCTTTAATAGCATTGTTGTTTTCCAGTGCTACCTTGTTTGAGTAAATTAAATAAATGAGGGTAATATACTTGAGGATTTTTGTATTTAACACAATAACTAGATAGATATTACTCATAACTGGTTAAGTTAAATTTACTCAATTCCTTTGCTAAATGTACCTAGTTAAGTACATTTTACTTAATTAAATACTTTAATTTTGCTTGAAATTTATGTGTGCAAAAACGTGCAAAATAAAAAATTCCCTAAATCTACTTATTGTTTTTTTTTCCAGTGTACGGAAAGATGGTATCCCTATAGGAGAAGAGGTAACAATAAATAAGGTCAAAAATAAGTTTATTCAGATCTTTTTATTAAACATTTGGCTGAAATAAATGTACACACAAACTCCAACTGACAACTACACATGTAGAATTTTAATTGACTAAATCTATACCACCGATATTAAACAAAGTAGATACAAAATAGGTAGGTGTCTGAATTTGCATTTAGAACTTGATTTCTTTCAATTTCAAATGGAACTTTATAATTTACTTCCAGCTTGTTCTGTATGCCTCTTAATTTGGAAACACAAAGCTGATGTCTTCACTGGCAACAATTCTGCCATTCTTTATAATTTTCATAGAATATGTTTGATTGCCGTTCTCCATATTGTTGTAGTGGTGAGTAAATACACCATTGCTTGGCAGGTGTATGGACCTCTGGATGTTGTTGCTCGCCTAAGATAAGAATAAGAAAAATTATTGATGTTGTGGATTTTATTTTGCCACATGGCTCTTAAAGGTCATTTTTAAACAAAAAATTCCAGGGCACAAACATAAAGTAATCCAAACACTTTCTTTCTTTTCTTGTCAGAAATAGTAGGTCATTTTTTGCCATTTTCATGTACTTTTCTTCTAATGTTTTATACATACTGAGAATAAGGGCATACTATTCTTATATTGTTTTTAATCTACACTGTTTGCAATACCGAATCTGACTTCCTCTTCCTCTATGGCTTTCTATACTTATGAAAGATGCTACATTTTTCCAAATTCATTCTGATGAGGAAACAAATTCATCTACATCTTGGATAGCCGGAAGGGGTGTAAATATTTAGAAAATTTTCATTTATGGAGAAACTATTCCTTTAAATTTGGATGTCCCACAGGTCACCCAGCACACAAAAATGGACCTACAAAAAACAATATCCAATTAAAAGAAATATCTTATATTTCATGAGGTCTGCCTACCTCCAAATTAGGTGCATCATTTCTCTCACAGACTTGATGGGATCTTGACTGATCAGAAAAACAATCATGCCTTTAAAGTAGAAGAACATTTAAACATTAATTTGATTATTATGTAAAAAAAATATATATATATATCCTTTCCAGTCCAAATTTTAAGTTTTACTTAATTGATTCATTACTGACCCACATGTCCAGCAAACAGCTTTTCCCTGTGGATGATGATACATTTTTTTGAAGATGTCTGTAAAGATTCAGTAAGCAAAAGGTAAAAGTCTATTTAAGTAATGTTTTTACTTTCGAGTATTATGTTTTTGATAATTCAGAATATATTTTTTATAAGAATTAAAAAAAAAGTTTTTTTTTTTTTTTTTTGAGACTGTAATGTCCTACACCCTTCAAAGAACTCACTTGAAGCACTCTGCCCTCTGAAGGTAATAGGGCATAGGGATGCTCACTTCCATTTGGGTTTCACCCTATGTACATTTTTTTTTAAAATTTTTTAAAGAATATTATGTGTACTCACTGTATTTGTCCAGTCCTCAAGCACCTCTTCAACCCTGTGGAAGCAAACTGGATCCACTTGTGTTCAACAGAGATGTAAATCTTAAGGCTGAAAGAACAATAGCTCCACCTATAATATGTCAATTGAAACTAAAAGTATTTACTGACAAGCGCTTAGGAAAGATTTTTTTATTAGTGGACCTCATTTATATTTATATATAATAAATATTAGAGATGGGGAGTAACGAAGTACAAATACAAATACTGTAATTTTCTGATGGCCTATCAGTAAGCTACTTTAAATTATTTTTTCTGACAACTTTTTATTTTCACTCCTTAAGCCTACATTTTCTTTTTTTTTTTTTTTTTTTTTACACAAATAGCTGTACTTTTTTGCTTCTTACATTTTCAAACCAGGCTCGTTACATAAGGTCATTGCACGCCTCAACCGAATTTATTTATTAATCATTCATTCATTCATTCATTCATTTATATATTTATACATACTTAAGTAATTTTTCGTCCTGCGTACAACTCAACTCCAGTTAAGTGTTCGAGTCGAAAGGACTGTCAGGAAAGTCAAAAAAGTAAGTAGTCTAACTTGTATTAAGCACTGAGCCATAAATACATGTTAATGGACGAATCAGTCCGATTTAATGAACTGGTTCGACCGGAATTTATAGAAATTCTCAGGGCTGTATACAGGGCCTTAAAATATATGCTGTTTAATATACAAGTTTCATGATTACAGTTAAATGATTATATTATGCTTTCTGGTGAAGAAAAAAAAGTTAACCGTTAAAACAAAATTAAATCGAAAAAATTAGCCTAATAGGCTACAGAAAAATTTAAACGGAAAAAACTGAAATTTCTCCGCAATACATTAATATTTACTGAAAGGGCTCAGGATTATTATATTTTATTATTATTATTATTATTATTATTATTATTATTATTATTATTATTATTATTATTATTTCCTTCACCAACTAGGACCCTATGAAATCGTTTTTTTTTTCACAAATTCCGTTGTATTTTTTATAGCTGAGAAATTTCCTTTTTTTCAGTTTAAATTTTTCTTTTTAGGCTAATCCATTTTTTTTTTTCGTTTCAATTTTGTTTTAACGGTAAAAAAAAAAAAAAAAAAAAAAAAAAAAAAAAAATTCACCAGAAAGCATAATATAATCATTTAACTGTAATCACGAAACTTTATTAATATTAAACAGTATATTTTAAGGCCCTGTATACAATACAGCCCTGAGAATTTCTATAAATTCCGGTCGAACCAGTTCATTAAATCGGACTGATTCGTCCATTAACATGTATTTATGGCTCAGTGCTTAATACAAGTTAGACTACTTACTTTTTTGACTTTCCTGACAGTCCTTTCGACTCGAAATAAACGAATACTTAACTGAAGTTGAGTTGTACGCAGGACGAAAAATTACTTAAGTATATATAAATATATAAATGAATGAATGAATGAATGAATGAATGAATGATTAATAAATAAATTTGGTTGAGGCGTTCAATGACCTTATGTAACGAGCCTGGTTTGAAAATGTAAGAAGCAAAAAAGTACAGCTATTTGTGTAAAAAAAAAAAAAAAGTAGGCTTAAGGAGTGAAAATAAAAAGTTGTCAGAAAAATAATTTAAAGTAGCTTACTGATAGGCCATCAGAAAATTACAGTATTTGTATTTGTACTTCGTTACTCCCCATCTCTAATATTTATTATATATAAATATAAATGAGGTCCACTAATAAAAAAATCTGTCCTAAGCGCTTGTCAGTAAATACTTTTAGTTTCAATTGACATATTATAGGTGGAGCTATTGTTCTTTCAGCCTTAAGATTTACATCTCTGTTGAACACAAGTGGATCCAGTTTGCTTCCACAGGGTTGAAGAGGTGCTTGAGGACTGGACAAATACAGTGAGTACACATAATATTCTTTAAAAAAAATTTTTTTTAAATGTACATAGGGTGAAATCCAAATGGAAGTGAGCATCCCTATGCCCTATTACCTTCAAAGGGCAGAGTGCTTCAAGTGAGTTCTTTGAAGGGTGTAGGGCATTACAGTCTCAAACTTTTGCAACTCCCTTATAAAGGCACTGACTGACCTGATCTTAAATGAAATTCAAACTTTTGTCTTTAAATTAATAATGAATAAAACATTTTTGATATCCAAAAAAAATCTTTTTTTTTTTAAATTCTTATAAAAAATATATTCTGAATTATCAAAAACATAATACTCGAAAGTAAAAACATTACTTATATAGACTTTTACCTTTTGCTTACTGAATCTTTACAGACATCTTCAAAAAAATGTATCATCATCCACAGGGAAAAGCTGTTTGCTGGACATGTGGGTCAGTAATGAATCAATTAAGTAAAACTTAAAATTTGGACTGGAAAGGATATATATATATATTTTTTTACATAATAATCAAATTAATGTTTAAATGTTCTTCTACTTTAAAGGCATGATTGTTTTTCTGATCAGTCAAGATCCCATCAAGTCTGTGAGAGAAATGATGCACCTAATTTGGAGGTAGGCAGACCTCACGAAATATAAGATATTTCTTTTAATTGGATATTGTTTTTTGTAGGTCCATTTTTGTGTGCTGGGTGACCTGTGGGACATCCAAATTTAAAGGAATAGTTTCTCCATAAATGAAAATTTTCTAAATATTTACACCCCTTCCGGCTATCCAAGATGTAGATGAATTTGTTTCCTCATCAGAATGAATTTGGAAAAATGTAGCATCTTTCATAAGTATAGAAAGCCATAGAGGAAGAGGAAGTCAGATTCGGTATTGCAAACAGTGTAGATTAAAAACAATATAAGAATAGTATGCCCTTATTCTCAGTATGTATAAAACATTAGAAGAAAAGTACATGAAAATGGCAAAAATGACCTACTATTTCTGACAAGAAAAGAAAGAAAGTGTTTGGATTACTTTATGTTTGTGCCCTGGAATTTTTAGTTTAAAAATGACCTTTAAGAGCCATGTGGCAAAATAAAATCCACAACATCAATAATTTTTCTTATTCTTATCTTAGGCGAGCAACAACATCCAGAGGTCCATACACCTGCCAAGCAATGGTGTATTTACTCACCACTACAACAATATGGAGAACGGCAGTCAAACAACTTCTATGAAAATTATAAAGAATGGCAGAATTGTTGCCAGTGAAGACATCAGCTTTGTGTTTCCAAATTAAGAGGCATACAGAACAAGCTGGAAGTAAATTATAAAGTTCCATTTGAAATTGAAAGAAATCAAGTTCTAAATGCAAATTCAGACACCTACCTATTTTGTATCTACTTTGTTTAATATCGGTGGTATAGATTTAGTCAATTAAAATTCTACATGTGTAGATTGTCAGTTGGAGTTTGTGTGTACATTTATTTCAGCCAAATGTTTAATAAAAAGATCTGAATAAACTTATTTTTGACCTTATTTATTGTTACCTCTTCTCCTATAGGGATACCATCTTTCCGTACACTGAAAAAAAAAAAAAAAGGTACATTTAGGCCTACAGAAGTCATTGAAAAACGTTTGGAAAAACTACCAATAAGAACAAATTACACTAGCCCATAGTAAAATAAAAAATGATTTTTTTTTTTTTGCCAATTATTTTATGTTAGTTCAAAAAAACTACCATAAGATTTTACAGTGCAGTTTATAGTGCAACAGTATATCAAGGATATGCAATGAAAATCATTTTACTGTATATGTGATTCAACTGAGACTAAACATATAGCTACATTTAAAAAGATTCACTTTTTATCACACAGTTTCAGACAAACTTGTAGCAAAGAAAATTACATATTTCTAAATATGTTATTTCCTCTAAAATATGTTCTTTGCATGCTCTGTAAGTCTCAATGCGTTACTTTAATATGACATTTAGTCACCTGTTCATCAAAGTGTACTTACTCTCCACAAATTCTTTCTTAATCGATGATGACATCAATACTATTTGTTTTATTTGAGAGCCAGCATTTTTATATATATATATATATATATATATATATATATATATATATATATATATATATATATATATATATATATATAATGCTGGCTCTCATATATATATATATATATATATATATATATATATATATATATATATATATATATATATATATATAAAATTTAAGTAAAATGAAGCAGTTAAAACATTTTGGAAGTTATTGATAAAATCAAATCAAATATTTCTTTAAACTGAAATGCAGGAAACATAATTATCAGTTCTGATTATTTTTTAAACATTCAGTATTGTCCTCATATAGCAGTAATTCTAAAACATAAGGTGCATATCTGGAGGAAACATTCTAAATTTATCTCTCAAAATGAATGAAGCAAATGCATGAAGTGACATTTGAGGTCCCAACTTTTCCATTCCACCAGAGGGAGCCAAAATATTAGTCCAGAGTATCCTTCCTCTGTATGACTTTTCCCCCACTGTTTCCATTATTGTGCAAATGAATTTGAATACATTTCAGTGTGTGATATACACATTATTAATGACAGAAAAATAGATAAACACAAATTGTTTTTGACATTTTAATGGTTATTCTTTACATCAAATGACTGTTAAATGAACATAAGCAGGATATCAGCAAAAACCTAAAATAAAACCAACTTCACTATAATAGCTTTCCAGTGGGAATTTCTATTTACAAAAAAGCTTTTCACCTGTGTAAAATGAAAGTGCTTGCCAATGTTTATAAGAACACAAGTCTATTCACAAGTGTTATTTTTAAGAATCTTTGGTTATTTGCACTTTCTCATACTTAACGATTCTCCCGTCCTTCGTGACGATCTCTTTATATACTAGAGCTCCATTCTCCTCGATGTAGCTTTCCTGAGTCACTCTCCCGGTTTCTGGGAGAGGACAAGGAAATGACATCAGGGACAGCTGCTTATTCAAGGCCTCACCCTTAACCGGTACTATTGCCTTTCCCATCTCTCTCTGTTGAGGTGGACTCTGTCGATAATATAAAGCTTGAGGTTTATTTAACTCTTTAGGAACAGAAGGTCCTGCTGGATACCACTTTTGATTAGGCCTTATGTCATTTCCATGTGTCACTGTGATGTCTCTTTTGATGTCCCTTGTAACGTCTCTTGTGATGTCTCTTGTAACGTCTCTTGTGATGTCTCTTGTAACGTCTCTTGTAACGTCTTTTGTAACATCTCTTGTAACGTCTTTTGTAATGTCTCTTGTGATGTCTTTTGGTCTAATGTCTGTTGGTTGAGCTGAAGGAGCTCTCCTGATGTCTGCAATGACTCCAGCCATAGTACTTCTGTAATTGGGATTGGGTTCCACCATTCTGGATACTGGATTACAGTACGGCTGGTCTTTTAGAGTTTCACGAATCTTGACGGGAGAGACAAACTGGGTGGGTAACCTGATCCTGGCACAGAGTTCAGCTATGATTTTGCCCATGGCCCAAACGTCTGAACGCTTGTCACGAACACCGTTCATCTGTAGGATCTCTGGTGCAGAGTATGCTTCATTGCCCAAGTTTACTGCAGAGGAGAGTCCATTTCGAAAGAATTTAGCAAGTCCTAGATCAATGATCACGGCACGATGGGTTTGATGCTCCACCTGAAATGGGAAAAGAGAAGTAAGTATCTTTTCTGATGTTCTAGGAAAAAAGCTGATCAAATTGAACCTGTTTATTTATTTAGTCAATATACACCACAATGTGTAGAAGATTTCAAGTGCAGAGGCTTTTGAGTCTTTGCAATCAAAAGTCATAGATTTCAATAAGAACTCAAATTTTGCTCAATGATTTCTTCAGAAGACTATTAGGAGCAATATCCAAGACAAATGAAACCTAGTTGAAAACTTAGTTGAAAAAACAACAGCTCATTTTCAGTCTCACCATAATGTTATCAGGTTTGAGGTCTTGGTGGACGATGTCTTTAGTGTGCAGAAACAACAATCCTTCACACATGCCAGTGATGATTGTGGCTTTCACTGCTGGAGTCAGCTGTAGAAGACAAAAAACTGTTGCATTTTGGCTCCACTAATACATAATCTAAAGCATACTTTTTAAAAATGTTGTAAAGAAATAGTTCAGCCAATGCAAATTTTGTCATCAATTACTCATCCTTATGTCACTTGAGATGTAACTGAATGTGCAAAGACCCAATTAAAGTATACAGTAAATTATTAATTAAACCAAGCAAAATTCCAACTGAATTTGGCTAGCTGTTATAGAACAGAAAACATGTCAGCAATACCATTATATTGTATGGAATATGGCACCTGGAATAGCTACTTTCTTCTAAATTATACATTATTATATTATATCAATATGCAATTTTAAAATATAAATACAATTATAGATTAGTATTATATATTTTTTCAGTGCTTTAAGTGGGCCGGTAAGCACTGGTACTCAGTACCGCCACTTCCAAATATAGCTCTTGAGCGTACCGCCACCTCTCAGTGTGCCCAGAACGTGCTTTTAGCGTAGGCCTACCGCTACGCTCATCTGGACATCTGTTTTAATAGAGGTTTTAATCATTTGCCTGCGCTGCCGCTTTTCAGAGCGCCCTTCACAACGCACGCTTCATAATTCTTACTAGTTCAGAGTATGGAGCGTGAATCATTTGAGTCAGGTCGGGAGTTCGGATCGGGTTCTCAAATCATTTGAGTCAGTTTGGGAGTTCGGAGCGGCTTTGCGGATCATTTGAATCAATTTGAGGGTTCGTAGCGGGTTTGCGAATAATTTGAGTCAACTCGGGAGTTCAAAGCGGGTTCGCGAATCATTTGAGTCAGTTTGGTGATCACGAATCATTTGAGTCAGTTCGGGAGTTCGTAACGGGTTCGCAAATCATTTGAATCAGTTCGGGGAACGCGAATCATTTGAATCAGTTCGGGAGTTAGTAGCGGGTTCGCGAATCATTTGAGTCAGTTTGGGGATCGCGACTCATTTGAATCAGTTCGGGAGTTCGGAGTGGGTTCGCGAATCATTTGAGTCAGTTTGGGAGTTTGAATGCAGTAATGCAGTAGCTCTTTCTAAGGCTATTTTTTCAAAATTCTTTTGCACATTTTATTTATGTTCAGTAGTTCTTTCTAGCTCAAACAAAAATGATTTATATGTTGACTGCTGTATATAAAAGCCCTTCAGTATAGTTGTTGTTACCTCAGGGGATGAGGGGAGTCATCAAAAAAACAAAAAAAAAAAAAAAAAAAAAACAGAAAAGAAAAGAAAAAAATTAATTGGCTATAATAGAGTACCGGCACCTTTTTTGGGCCACTTAAAGCACTGTTTGAATTATATGAAAAAAAGCACCCAACCATGACATTCAGCTAAACTTCTGTTTTTTCTTCATCTGTCTCACTGAAGAAAGAAGAGAATGGCGAGTAAAGGATGACAGATTTTTTATTTGAGCTGCGTTAGACATCTTTACCTGTATTTTAGAAAGCTGTACTTTGAAGATGGTCATCTCAAGATCTTCCCCAGAGATGAACTCCAAAGGAATGTTCCACTTGGAGTCTTTCAGCCAAGGATCACCGAGAAGCCTCACCACGTTTGTATGCCGAGCATTACTGGAGTTTAAAAGTCATGTTTCATGGTTATCATTTTAAGCTGAGTAGTTAAACATTAAAGATATATCGGATATATATACACACCGATAAACTCGGCATTCTCTCTCCAGCTGTTGTTTGCTGATGAGTCCTATAGGAACTCTCTTCAGAGCAGCCCATGTGTCTCCATACTTCTCCTTGTATATTTTTCCAAAGCAGCCTCCAGCCAGTGTTTGTGTGGAGTACGCCATCTCGTTATTCTGTTAATACATTAAACATCCATATGAGAAAATATCTATCTATCTATCTATCTATCTATCTATCTATCTATCTATCTATCTATCTATCTATCTATCTATCTATCTATCTATCTATCTATCTATCTATCTATCGTCAGAAATCTGTCAGAAATGTCAATGCCATATCTTTGTGTCAGTGTTTGTTTTCATATGCAAGTGTATGTCATCAAAACAAGACTGTCTTGAAAGTGATAACCATCAGCACATATAATGCAGTATGGGTCATCTGGTGTTAACAGGAAATCCAAAGCATTAGTCAACTCATATAATCATCTAAGTTTCGATATGTCTGCATAGTTGTAAAGCCATACAGTTTTTCTATCAAATATACCTGACATTTTTATCACAAAGTTACCTTCACATATGTAGTAGAAAAACTTTTAAAGCTAAAGGCTAACACAGGGAGTTTGCTAGAAAAGCCTTTGGGCCTGTATTAAGCCTGTACATGCTGCTGGGAAAAATGCTGTCCGACTGGATCTGGATTGCAAAAGAAATCATAACCCTTACACACAAAGAATATATTCAGACCATGAATCTTTTAGGTTTATTGCTGAATATTTGTTAGCCTGGATTACACTCCTCCCTATACCCCCGGGAAACAAAAATACTTTTAGTATGTTTCTGGCCATATACTTAGTGTTATGATTATCCAAACGTCACACATACCCTACAGCAATTACACAGACAAAAGAAGTGGTTCCTTGATAACCATAAACCAGACAAAAAAGAACAGAAATCACTATTGCTGACATGAAACATCTAGCTATAATCACTGACCTTTACAATAACACACAACACAATAAGACTGATTCAATTGTCACTGAATTTCTCTTACCTGTTTCAGCAGGTTATGTGACTGATGGCAATGAATGTGCTCAAATGAAACAGGAACAGTGATTTTCTTTACTAATTACTGTCCCTCTATAGCCACACCCTCATATTTCAAGACTGGAAAGAAACCTATAACCAGCCAGATAAGACACACACACACACACACAGAGAAAGAGAGAGAGAGAGTTTTTATACTGTACAAACTGTATTTTCTAACCCCCTACCCTAACCCTACCTGTAAACGTACTCCTAACCAAACTTTCTGCTGTTTAAGATTTTTCAAAAATTTCATAGTGTATAACGATTAAGCTGTTTTCCTCATAGGGACAAAAAACAAACAAAAAAAGTCTTCACAAGGTCAAGATTTACTGGTGTTACTACAACTAAGGGAATACACACACACACATACTGTATATAGTACTCAACAATTACATATAATAAATTTTTTTTATGTTATATAAAATTATATAAATATTCCTGCAGAGACTTCAAATAAAGTGAAAACATTACAGTTCAATATTTAGGTTAAATATGTGTTTCCTCATTTTTGGCCAGAAGAGATCTGTGATTACTCAGATTACAATAGGTTTTTATAGCTGAACTAAATATTGCACACACCTGAAAGAAGAATCATGTCAGTCAAGTCAGAACAAGACTTGAACTATTTTAAGTATTGGGCAAGATGAGGCTAGTTTCCTCAAAAAAAAAAAAAAAACATCTCACATCTGTTCTGTTTCTGTGATATTAGGACTAATAGTAACTAGTCATTTTTGTAGATGGACATACAATGCTACTTAGTCCAAAATATATTATATATTTTATTGTATATATATATATATATATATATATATATATATATATATATATATATATATATATATATATATATATATATATATATATGTTTGTATATACCTATATATATATATGTATGTATGTATGTATGTATGTATGTATGTATGTATGTGTATATATATATATATATATATATATATATATATACATAATTCATTCTGTGTTGTAAGTTTTAATGTTTCCACATGCATATGCATGCAATCAAAATAATCCCCCTAAACCTACCGTCACTATGACGTCAGCCAATCAGGTATCATGGTCTAAAAACACCCTGATCTGTTAACTTTGGGTAACTCCCATTACTTTCCTGCTGGTAAAATCCCTAACGTCATCACCCTACAGGAAGTGACATCGATTTGTTTGGAGGGAAACAAGCAACAGCACATAGGCTCTCAGTGAGTGTTTGCAATGACTTTGAGCTCTGTGATGTTTTATGGTTAGTTGGTTTCTGTCACTTTAAACAAATCCATCAACAGGAATAAGTTATAATATCAATATAAAGTACGAACATTTGAAAGATACAAAAAGCTCAGACCACGTGCATTTGTTTTTCCTGATATTTTGAATCCAACAGATGGCAGTGTTGGAATGAAGTGAAATAGATTTTCTAATCTGAGACCCGTTTTAATTTTGAATTATTCATTTTAAATTAAAATGCATAAACTACTGGAGTAGTAATTATTTTAAAGTAGTATAGGATTTAATTAAAATAGTTTTTGCCTGTCTTTCACTCTTTAGAGAGACACAACCTGTTAAAATAATATCTTCTGTCATTGTTTTAGTAATTAGATTCCAAAAAATAAGTACTTGTAATTAGAGTGCGTTACATTTTAAAAGTCACTTTTTTATTACTAATTATGGTCTTCTTTACATCATAGGAGGAAACTGCATATGTATATGTTCATTGTTAAGGCTCTTTCAGGTTTAAAGTTTCAAAAGTCTGCTAGGAATTTGGAAAATGTGCTTTTTCCTTTTATGGAATGATTTGCAAACTGTAGTTAAATTAGAGTCTTTTCCATCCCTGGGTACTTTAAATGTCTTTTTAAAACCGTTTTAAAGGAGATTTGAACATGTTTTGCTTGATCTTACTTTTATCAGTTGTTTGAGTATCTTGTTTTGTAGTTGGTTCTGTGTTTAACTCACACTGTTCACTGCTGTGTTTGTGAACTTTGGATGGGTTAAATGCAAAGAATAATTACTGGAGTAGTAATTATTTTAAAGTAGTATAGTATTTAATTAAAATAGTTGTTGCCTGTCTTTCACTCTTTAGAGAGACACAACCTGTTAAAAGAATATCTTCTGTCATTGTTTTTCTTTTTCACCTTCTTGTTAAAATTATTTTAACAAGACAAGACACAAAATGTCACAAAAAGATAAGATAAGAATAAGAAACATTATTGATGTTGTGGATTTTATTTTGCCACATGGCTCTTAAATGTTATTTTTAAACTAACAGTTCCTTTGCACAAACATAAAGTAATCCAAACACTTTCTTTCTTTTCTTGTCAGAATCTTTTTCTTGCCATTTTCATGTACTTTTCTTCTACTGTTTTATACATACTGAGAATAAGGACATACTATTTTTATATTGTTTTCAATCTACATTGTCTGCAATACCGAATCTGACTTCAACAAGACACAAAATGTCACAAAAAAAAAAACACTTTTGTTACCAGTTCACCTTCTTAAAAGATTATATAACGTGAATGTCTTTTAGTGTGTTTTATGGGGAAATGAATCAGAGAAGAACATAGTATTTTATTTTGTTGAATTTCTAGACCAAACGAGCAAGCTTTGCCATTACTATGCTTATTTCAGCCTCTAAAACGTTTTAGTTTAGTTGTCATTTATGAAATATGCCATGTTTTCCCATGGTGTTGTTGACCAAATCATAACAGAAAATGGGAGTGTATTCTGGTCCTTCCTCTCTGTTCTCCAAAATAACCCTTTAATTGATCAGATTGCTGTGTGGTCTGGTGGTGATGAGGGACTCAGGCTTTGAAAGTGCAAAGGACTTTAGGACCAAACAGAACTAGATTGTACTTGGTTATTCTTCTTTGACTGTAGATTGTTTCTGACACATTGCATGAATGGATTTCAAAATTGGGCATGAGAAATTAAATCAGTTTTTTTCTTTATTAAACCGTCAGTGTTTAAGGACTGATTGTTTCATTTAACACTCATAAAATGTCTAACTCAGGAGGTCAAACTGAACATTGCATAAATCATTTATTTTCTACTAATCTTTTGCAAGGTTTGCAATTTTTTTTTATTAGCTAATTTTGAATTGAGCTTTTTTTATGAAGTTCAAGCAATAAATTAATTAAGCATTAACATTAAAAATAAATATTACTTTTATGTTTTAGTATTTAAAATGAGTTCACATGTGACTAGGTGGTGGTTATTGTGTTACTAGATTGTTTAAAGTACAACACCACATCAGAGTGTAATTTCCACACCTTCTCAACAAATCAGTATAAGAAGAACCACCTGTTTAATTTAACATTTATAAAATGTTGATAATCAAATGAAAGTCAGATTAAATATATATCATGCAATTTCTGAAATTTTTTTTCATTAGGTTTGCAATATTTTCAATATTTTGTTTAATCATCAACAACAACAAAATACTATATCAAAATATATTTAAAATATATATAAAAATATGTTTTTAGTAATTAATGTTACTTGACTAGATTGTATACTACACTGTCTATTGTATAAACAGTTTACACATTTAGAAATTGTTAGTAAATCTCACAAACAAATAATAAAGTAAAACGTTTAATTAAATGTGAAATGTTCAAGTAGAATCATTTTAAATTGTATTTTCTTGACCAATGTATTCCAGTTATCTTTGTTTTATTAACAACTTGGACAAGTTTGACATGAAATTTGACAAAAAATGAAGACCGTTTTTTTTTTTTTTGAGAAATGGCCAGTGAAAGGGCCACTTCTTTATTTTGTTTTAGCATTCATAAAAAGCTTTGCAAATATTTGCAGTCAATTTACCAAAGTTTGGGGCATGTCTAAATACAGTTTTACTATCAGGCAATAATCATTAAATACTTTGCGTTTCTAATTAAGTGCAGCTTATTCGTGGAAATGCCTTCTGTTGATATAAGCATTTGATATTGCACCCTTGATTGAAGTGCTGTGAGTGACAGTGAGCTTTTGATGAATGACACGTGACTGCCTGTCATGAGCCGTCAGTGTTTGTTAGTATGATGCCGATGATAATGAACGGTGTGTCCCGCTGCTCATGAAATCTCCTAATGAGGCCGTTACAGTAGAGGTCAGAGGCAGAGTGTTTTCTGTAATTTCCTCACGTACCCAGAGAGAGTAAATGAATGAACTTCAAGGACATATACGGATTCAATTTTCTTCCTTTCTTTTTCATTTAAATATACGTGAGTTAGAATGAAACCCAGGCTTCTCTGATCACCGGTTGTGTTTCTCGACAGTCACTTCTGTGGTTTAACAAACCAGAATTGACTGTCTTTGAAATGCTGTGTTAAATGTAGTTCAACAAGAATCAGCAGCTGGATCTTTTTCTATTAATTTGACAGAGTAATCCCAATTGCAGTTCAGTCTGACCTGTTTCTTTCTCGGCTCTGTTGTCGGTTCGCTTTAATACTGTCGACCCACATTTACTTTGATACTCTCAGTGAAATCAAACCTGCCAGCCCCCTCAGAAGTGGCGCCTCAGACATTTTTCATTGAATTTTCATATTATTGAGAACCAACCCAAATCACCCCACTCTTTTCTTATAATAGCTAATTATGACCATTATATTTAATTGAACCAAATATTAACAATAGACAGAGAAAAAAAAAGCCTTTTGGTGAGTGTCAGCATTCATAACATCTCAAATATTTATGTATTTGCTCTGAAATGGCTTACTTTTTTTTTTCTTTATGGGTGGATTATTTAAAAAAAAAAACATGCTCTTATTACTAAACTAAAGCAATTTATCACCTTATTGTATAAGTGATCACTGCCGAGTAGCAACTGATTATAAAATCTAATGTGGATTAGTCATTAGATTCCAAAAAATAAGTACTTGTAATTAGAGTGCGTTACATTTTAAAAGTCACTTTTTTATTACTAATTATGGTCTTCTTTACATCATAGGAGGAAACTGCATATGTATATGTTCATTGTTAAGGCTCTTTCAGGTTTAAAGTTTCATGGAATGATTTGCAAACTGTAGTTAAATTAGAGTCTTTTCCATCCCTGGGTACTTTAAATGTCTTTTTAAAACTGTTTTAAAGGAGATTTGAAAATGTTTTGCTTGATCTTACTTTTATCAGTTGTTTTGTTTGAGTATTGTAGTTGGTTCTGTGTTTAACTCTATGTGCTCTTGGTGGGAAGTCATGGCCTAGTGGTTAGAGAGTTTGACTCCTAACCCTAGGGTTGTGGGTTCAAGTCTCGGGCTGGCAATACCACGATTGAGGTGCCCTTGAGCAGGGCACCGAACCCTCAACTGCTCCCCAGGTGCCGCAACATAAATGATGCCCACTGCTCTGGGTGTGTGTTCACAGTGTGTGTGTGTTCACTGCTGTGTGTGTGCACTTTGGATGGGTTAAATGCAAAGCACAAATTCTGAATATGGGTCACCTTACTTGTCTGAATGTCATTTCACTTTCACTCTTGTCCCTGGACGAATGTGACTCTTCTGGCTAAATTAAATTAAATTTATGCATTTAGCAGACGCTTTTATCCAGAGCGACTTACAGTGCATTCAGGCTATCAATTTTTACCTATCATGTGTTCCCGGGGAATCGAACCCAGAACCTTGCGCTTGATATTTTTTATGGTACATAATAATCCCATTAAAATCAATGTGATAAACAATTTAGATCAAAAGTAATCAAATATGTTCAGGTATTTATGAAATGGATGCTAGTAAAAAGGCAAAATCTCAAACTCACTTTTTGTCAGTTGCTTATATAGCTAGCACATTTAAAGAAGAGTTGATTGATTTAATTTATGAGTTACTGGTTCTGTTGCTGAATGAGAAGGAAACTTTACACGTTTGGAGCCATGCAAAGCTTCAAGCAAAGCACTGTTTGTGTTTGTCTCCGTGTTTGCTCAACAGTTGTCTGAATAAGGGCTCACTGCCATTGTGCTCTGATGAGCTTTCGCTGGAATTACAGCACTGATTCACTGGTGGATTAGTGTGAGGATCAAGTTAAGCATGTGTATGGAAACACTTCAGATGGGTTCATGAAGATGTTTGGGATGATGCATAGTTGACAGTAAGAGTTTGTGGAGATTTTAGAATTTCTGCTCATCAGTTGAGCATGAAATAATTATGCATTTATGTGGATAAGAATCACATCACTTCTGGAGAGCAGAAACGCATTTGAAGAATCTCATCAGACTAATTGGTTTTCCCCTCTATGAGCTCAGAGTAGGTCAACAGAGAGGTAACAGGATGATTTAAGCTCATAATCCAGCACAGACCCTACCCACAAAACACGCACACACCACAGATACATACACACACATTTATTTAATCAGATGTGATGCTTTGTCTAAAAGGGGTAAAAAAAATTTTTTTATTTATGCATGCATGCCAGTGGTGTTACTATAGTAGAATTTATTTATTGGAATTTAAGTAGTGTGCCTCCATAAAATATAATTATTTTAAATTTATTTACTGTATATACCTAACAGTTACATTTCATAAGCTTAGGACATTTTTGGATAAAGAAATGTATTAAATAGAAAATATGACCAATTTTAGTAAATCTGAATTTTATGGCATATATTTAGAATTAGTGATGCTCCATTCGTAAATGAATCTTTACTTTGTTTCTCTGTGGTTTGTCCAAAACGTTGACCGTTTCTGTCAGCATTTATAACCGATGAAGTTCAACACTCACTTTTAAATGAAGAAAAAAACAGCAGATAAAGACATTTTCCTACAGTACACAACATTACCATGATATTACCATGTTTTTCAGTTTAAATAATATGGTATATTAATATGGGAATCGGGTTGTGAGTGCCAGGTGGCAGGATCAGTGTTGTGATTGTTCAGTCGATTGAACCGTTAGCTTCAGCTGTCTGTTTTGGACTCTTCATTCATCTTCTTCTTCTGTGAACATGAGTCACTGGCTTCAGGCATCACTATGGGACTGTCAGTCCTGCGAGACATTGCCACTGCTGTCATCTCATTTGCCTTGTGATTCTGGGACCGCAGTCTAATCTATCGCAGGCCTGTCACTACGGCCAGACAAACTGTCATCCTCCTCTGGCAGTATTCAGTACTTCTCAGGCCATGAGGATTTAGACTTGGCAAAGAAATTCAAGGAAAAGCCATTTATCGCTTTAGTTTTTTAGACACAATTGTTTTTCTTAAATTGTTGAAGCCACAAAATATGATGACTTCAGTGTGAAGGAAGGATAGAGAACCTTGTGCATGCTTTTTTAGTACAATCATCTCTTCATATGTTAACTTTGGCTTCAGCTGAGTCATGATACTTCAGGTTTGATCAGATTAAATTAATGGCTTTATCTGCATTACCTTTAAGATGGCTATAATCAATGATGCACAACACAATGAGAATGGGCCTGGATTAGAACCGGAATCATGGATTCATTAAAAGAATATAGACTTATAAAAGAGGGATTTGTCCACAATTTGCACATATAGCCCTGATTCTAAGCTGCATAACATGTGTGGAATATTCCTATAATACCTATAATTCAGACTGACAGCAGAAGGTCAGGGAACCCTGGCCACTTTAAATGGCCAAGGACCCCCACAAGAGGCCATATAACTGACAGGTAAAGCAACCAATCACATTTATTTTTGTGCTGCGTCATACTGTATTTAGGGGCGAGGAAGTGTCCCCACAAAAACAGACCAGTGTGTAAAACTCAAACTTTACATATTTCACATAAATCCAGAGTTTATCTGATCCTGATAAGCGCTCATTTTCACAGCTGTAAACACGATGGCTTTCTTCTCTAGGAGGCTTGGCATCAACGCATCTTTGTTTCCAGGAGGAATGTCAAAGAAAGTGACACGTGTCTCCCGAAAATCCAGTATAATTCAACCTATCCGATTAAGAAACTCCTGAAGTGTTTCCAATTTTGTATCATATGCATCAGACGTTCATCCAACTGTCCGTTGGTGTGACGTCTGAGGCTTAATATTTGCATGCATTGCGATATATTCGGTCTTTACTGGCATACTGCTTGATACTCAAATTATAATTGTCACAAGCTATGATGTAAATGCGTTTATACTTCAGTTGAGTGCATAAATTTTTTCAATATTTTATGCACATCTTACCATTTCCATTCAGTGTTTTACATATATATATATATATGGCTAATCTCCCTAACTAAAAAAAAGTGATTGGTGTTGTAGTCCATCTCTATGTTGGCACGAGCTGTGCCTGTGCTCTGGGTGCTTCACAGTGGTGTTGAGTGAACATTAGCTCTGACCGGGACAGGTTCTGCTTGAGTGGCTTCTCTCATCTGACCACTGGAGTGGAAGAGAAGGTCTCCTGCAGGGTTCAGCTGTCATTCATAAAACTACCAACCACTGCACTACTACAGACTCCCAGACACATTTTTAATGAATGAGGTGTATCTCTTGATGTGTCAGTGATGTTTGCCTTTTTGTGTTTGCATGCATTTCGTTGTATTCTACTTTAGACTTAAGGTGGCTTTTGCTATATTAGAGAATCTTGAATTCTTGAAGGTGCATTCATGTTTTGATATTTTTTCTCTAATTATTTTGTGTTAATAATTGCTCTTCTGATTAATGTATGAAGAAATAGTTAACCCAAAAATGACAAATCGTTCATTATTTTCTTGCACAACAAATATATTGCCTTTAGGTTGGGTGAAAATGATTATCAA
Organism: Carassius auratus; assembly: GCF_003368295.1. NCBI lineage: Eukaryota > Metazoa > Chordata > Actinopteri > Cypriniformes > Cyprinidae > Carassius > Carassius auratus. Next base: position 21,958,085 of record NC_039283.1, read on the forward strand.
ATCTCATTTGATCTTGATAATTAGCATGAACACTTGATCTATCTGCTATATGTTTGATATGATAAAGTTATAATTAACCTAAGATTTGCAACTGTTATTGTTCAATAACTTTATTATTGGTTGATTTTTGGACATAAGCTAGAAGTTTCAAGGATGAAGTATCTTGCATCTTTGCATCATCTTAAAATTTTTTCGCCCCATTCATTTTTTGTGCATTTAGTGACTGAAGTATTTTTGCACCTGATATGTTTGCTGTTTTTACTGTTCCGTTTTCTGTGTATAGCAGCAAATATACGCTTGATGTAGATCCAGTATTGAGCATCTAAAACAGCGTCTGGATGTATTTAGTGAATTCTTATATAACAAAATTGTTACACTCTTTTTAAAGTACAGTCTAATGCAATTTGCCATTTCACATCTGAGTTTAAATCAGTCACTTTAACAGCTGAATACACGAAACTCTGCTGTCAGTTGGACTCAAATCCTCACCAAAAGCTCTATTGTGAAAGTGTCTTGACTCTTGAGCCTCACACACTGATATTGAGTCCGCTCTCATGCCCGTGCCAGTATCCGCTCAGGAAAGTGGATTAACAAGACAGTCATTAAGATTTAGTGATCTCTGCCTGTGTTAAGACATCAAAAGCTGTAGTCTGTCGATATACTGAGAACAGACTGAGTATGTTGAGTACAGTACAATTGTGCGGTTTAAAATCATCGATTGTACAGTTTTTTTTTTTTTTCATGGCTGACATGATATTGTGGTAGAAATTATATAAAAATTATGACATTTTTAATATTTGAACATTTGGACCATTTGAAAATGCACTTCATCCAAATGAATCCATTTGCAAACCATTATACTATTGTAATAAGAGTGAAATACTTATTTTAGAGGCGTGTTAATTTAGTATTTTTGGCAGAGTATTTAGTGCAACTCAATATAATTTATAATTTCCTTCGTATGCACTTCTAACTTCATACAAATCCAGTATCCCAGCAAACAGAAACAGAAAATATGCAGTACATAAATCTCCCTCTTTCCCCTTCCCTCCCTTAGCGACAGCACTCCCCTCGTATCTTGTTGTATACTTTAGCGTCACAGGAGCATGGCGAAGGAGCGTCCTTCTGCCCTAAGCTTGAGAGAGAGAGAGAGAGAGAGAGAGAGAGAGAGAGAGAGGGAGAGAGAGAGAGAGAGAGAGGCAGAGGGAGGAGAGATGCGGCGTCAGTCAGCTGCAGTAGGCAGAGGACAGCGGCAGCAGTAGCAGCAGTGGCTGCTGTTCACTATTGTTCAGCCAGAGCATTCTCCTTTTCGCTCCAGCCAACCAGCGGAGCAGAAGCCCAGGAAATCCACCACACGCTCCGTTCCTTCGGGGAGCACTAACTGAAGAGGCACGCAAACTCTTTCAGTCTTTTCAGTGCGACTGAACTTCTTTCTCTGCTCTCGTTGGGGTTTATTTTTCTCCCGACCGAGTGGATTTTACCCGACTCAGGGGAGCCATGGGACTTGGGGTTAGGGGTGCAAGGACAGTGTCCCTGTGTTTATGGAGGTTATTTTTACTACTCTGTGGAATCTGGACCGCTTACTCCCAAACGACAGGAGATGGGAAGTCTCTGTACTTCTGGGAGACAGGTATGCAGCTATTTCCATAAGTACATCGTTGACAGATGTGAAGGTTCCAGACTTGCTGTTTGTACAAAGTTGCATTGCAGTTGTTTTATTATCAGGGGGACAATTAAAAAGGACTACTGAAGGTCTTCGGTCTCATTTCAAAACAGCTCTGCGTTGAGTTTTTGAATTATATCTCGTCATCCTAATTTCTGATTCTCAAAGTCTGTAACGTAGAGAAACATGTCCCCGTTTCAGCACAGTAGGTTGTCTCCATTTTCCCAGGCTGATTGTTCATTTCTTGTGCTAGATAACAGCCATATCATTATTATAATGAAATCTGACAATATAATGGAAGTAGCTCTGAGGTACAAAGTAATGGAAGTTATTTGACATTTGCAAATGTAGCCTTGTTTCACAGTCTGTGCACTAAAGCATCTGCTATATTTATAAAAAAAAGTCTTATTTTGTATTTTACATGGCATTATACAATATGAATTAATTAAATTGTAATAAATATATAATGTACATGTTTGTTATATATTTTATTTAATAATTATATTTAGTTTAATTATACTTTTTTTAGGACCATAAAAATTTGACATTGTGATATTATTTCATGACAGTAACACACCTCATCTCCAAAATCTCACAAAAATACATATGCATTATATACAGTACAACAATTGTAAATTGTATAATATATAACAATTTGTATATAGATTTTTGTAGTACATCAGTCAAGATCAGTTGATTTACTGATTAAAGAAATCTCATTGTATTGCAAGAAACAAATAGTAAAAAAATGTATAAATCATTACTGTAATAAAATGATGAAAACCATACTATTTGGAATTATTTTTTTTTTTCTGATTATAAGTGTTTTTAAAAAAAAATGTGATATAGAAGTTCATATACTAGCTTTACAATGCATTCAAATCAAAGCTATATTTGCAAACATGAAAGTGTAAATGTGCAATTTGGGCTCTTCTACTGGCCAGAGCAGCATCTATTTGCCACTGTGTTAGTGATTTTTTAAAGAGGATGTTAGTGTGTAAGGAGATTAAAGGAGGTGCTGGGATTTATATTTTTAAAAAACAACCCTGGGACATGAATGCAAAGAAGCAGAGTGGCGGCCTACACATCTCTCTCTCTTGTAGGTCACAGTAATTACAGATCAGGCTTATTCCATTGAAAAACATCTGGTGGAAATGCGGAGAGTATCTTGAATGTGCAGATGCATGATAGTGTGCAGTTTGGGTGTGATAATGTTATTGCGCTTTCTAGAGCGCTCAAGGGGAAGGAAATTTAGTTTTGACATATGATGTACTGTATGCATAATGAATCTGACCGTAGAAGAGTTCAGGCTTCAACCTGTGGGAAATTGGCTCACATTTCTGCTGTTTATTGGTTTCACAGAAGAGCAATAAATCTGCTGTCTAGAGCTGATATCCTCCCATGATGGAGATGTTCATATAGCAGTCCTGGGAACACAAGTGCTGTAGAAGAGAATAAACCAGCAGCGTTCCTTGAAATGATGGTTAAAACCAACAAGCATTTTGTTAAGTTATTCTTAATGGCTGTGATTTTCATGTTGCAGTCAATAGCGCTTGCATACTTGGTGATTTTATTTCTAATAAACAAGCTGGATTAAATGCCACACTGGTCTCTGTACATTTTCTTCCATGTTTGCTGTCTGAACATGGGTTTGATGTTCAAACATCCCTGGAAAAGACTGGCAATTTTGTCCATATCTCCCTCTGCCTCAGCCTCCAATTAGAAGCACTCTTTCTTTTCTTATTTTATCATTATACAGTCTAGTGTTGACCCTCACTGCTCCACATCTCAGCTCAGGCTCCCATGTGTCTCAAACCCAGCTAATATTGACTCAGGAAGGATTCCTAATTAATGAGGGTATTTACAGGCCAAAATTGACTACGTGGGTTACTGTAACCTTGACTTGCACTTTTGATTAAATAGAGAGTAGCATCAGAAATGAAGAAGAATAATGTGTCATTCTGTTTGTAGAGAGATTATTTACAGTCCCGGATGTTAATTTGTTCTGCACAGGTGGTAGAGCTGTGCAATTAATCACATTTGATTGTCATGCGAATCTCGTCAGTAAAGCCAGTCCCATGATTAGTAGTAAATCATCATCACCTGCTTTCAGATTAGCCGTAGTTCAAACTCAATCTGAAAGCAGGTGATGATGATTTACTTCTAATCATCATGGGACCGGCTTTACTGACACAATGTGCATGACAGTCAAATGCGATTAATTGCACAGCCCTAACAGGCAGTCACTAAAGTGATAAAACAATCTAATCCTCATTTGCGTGCGAAATTTTGCTTGACAATCCTCATAAGGCTGCGGTTCTCCCAGTTGGTTGTGTGTATTTTTCTTTCAAACTTTTTCCTTCCACTCAACTTTCTGTTAACATGCTTGGATACAGCACTCTGTGAACAGCCAGCTTCTTTGGCAATGAATGTTTGTGACTTACCCTCCTTGTGAAGGGTGTCAATGATTGTCTTCTGGAAAACTGTCAGGTCAGCAGTCTTCCTCATGATTGTGTAGCCTAGTGAACAAAACTGAGAGACCATTTTGAAGGCTCAGGAAACCTTTGCAGGTGTTTTGAGTTGATTAGCTGATTGGCATGTCACTATATTCTAATTTGTTGACATTGGTGGGTTTTTGTTAAATCTGAGGCAAAATCATCACAAATAAAAGAACCAAAGACTTAAACTACTTCGGTCTGTGTGCACTGAATGTATTTAATAGACAAGTTTCACAATTTGAGTTGAATTACTGAAATAAATACATTTTTCTACGACATTCTAATTAACTGAGATACACCTGTATACAGATTATATATGCTATTCCATTGCATTGACATTGCACAAAATATCTTCCTTTATGCTTTACAATAGAAAGTCACCAGGGAAAGTAAGTGATGACAGTATTTTTTGGGTGAAACTACCCCGTTCTGTTAGAAAAACAGCTTCCCTTTATATGCTGAATACGCTCATAGCTCTAGCCATGTTTTCCCATGTGATTCCATAAGATCCAAAGTGCACATAGGGACACTCATTACATGGCCACACTTGGAGACCACATATAGTGTATTCTGCTTATATTACACTTGTTTCATAATGAATCCATGTACTTTATACCCATGCTCTATGAGTAATAACAAGTAACATCTGAGCCACATTATTATGAAATGATCAGTAGGCTCTGACATATGAGGAGGTGGCGTTTTAATTTTACAGGCTCAGCTAAGAATGCTTTTCTTATGAAGCTAGATCTTATGGTTTATTTTGGTTTGGTGCTGGTCTGGCTGGTCTGAGATCCTGGTTGTCCAATTTGCCTTTTTTGGGACATCAGTATCACACATTTTTGATTTTGGCCTTTTCAATGAGATTAGGTTCAGTTGTCTTTGTAGATCATTGAAGATGAAGTTGTTGATTTTACATTTAAGGTTCTTCAGATCAGTATATTGAGTTCTGAAATTTTAAAGAACCGATAAGAGACATAGGGAGTTTTCTAAAGGTTCCTAATGGCCGATTTTGCAGTTATGGTTTTGATGAACCATTTGTAATAATCTGAAGAACCTTTGTCCACTAATAAAGAACATTTTGTGAATTTGAAAAGTTCCATAAATGGCAAAAGTTCTTCATGGAACCACAGATGCCAATAAAGAACATTTATTTTTAAACCCAGAATTATTAGAGTGTATTTTTTTCATTCCACAAAAAGTTCTTCATAGTTGAAAAAGGTTCTGTAGATTTTTTTTGTTCTTCAAATGTTCTTTTAAGAGCAATTCATTGAAGCCTTAAGTGTTTTTTCTCAGGCATCAGTGTGGAAACCCTCTTTTTTTTTTTTTTTTTAAGAAAATGTGTATATTTGTTTTCTTGTTGCATCAATGTTATGACACATTGTAAACTATTGGCTGTACTCTCAACCAATGGGAACAGTTAATGCAGACTGAACCTGTGTGTGTGGCCCATGCCTCAGCAGGGTTTATCCGCTCTTAGAGGAGAGATTACCCAGATTACGCAGGATTCGCCTCTTGTCTCCTGATTAAACAATCCCCCAGGAAAAAAGTTGTGCTGTCAGAGCCACTCACACTTCACTCCACGTTACCTCCTTTAATAAGGCTTGTTAATGAATGAAGCGGGAGCATTCAGGTTGCCTTCTCTTACCTTCGCTCCTCCCAACACACACACACACAAACACACGCAAAGACTATAGTGTGATTATTCTGCTCAGTTTAATTCAATGTTGATTCAGTTTAGTTCAGTAACTTTGCAAACTCTATTCAACTAAAAAAGCAGCTCTACAGAAGATCGTAGTGTCACTATTTAGCTCAAGTCAGTTCAGGCTTAATTCAACAGTAAGCAGCTCTGCAAAAGGCAATGGTGTCATTATTCAACTCGAGTTAGTTGATTCACTTAAGTTCAATAAGTGTTGTAAGTCAATTACGAAATAAATGCAATTTAGCTGTAAAGCAGCTCTACAGAAGCATGTCAATTTAGTTTAAATTTTATTCTCATCCAGTATGAGTGTGAGTACAGTCAAGTTGATAATATTACAGAATATTAAGTGTATTATTTTTTATTTTTTTAAATGCTTTGAAGTTTGTGGAGTTCAGACTAAGGACAAAGGATCAGAAGCCACTTATAGTCCAAATAATTGCTATTTCGAGAGGTCTTGGAGCTGTTTGAAGATTCCTTGTCTCCAAATAAGAGGCTTTATTGAAAGTGGAGTATGAGGATAAACTCTGTTAAAGACTGAAATGTTATTTTAAGAAAATTGATTGGGGGAGAAATGTAGGTGACTTAATTGTCACCTTTCCAAGAAGCAGATAAGGAAATGTACTGGGTGAAAGTCTGAACTCATTTCAGGGAATGCATTTTAATGTCACCCCATGTGACCCTGATTTCCATACGGATCTACAGGCAAACAAACCCAGGGACTATAATTGGTTGCAAACTACTTCAGACTCGTGGCAAAGGGCTTTAAGTTTATGAGGCCAGTTTCCCCAGAAAACATTATTCTCACAGAATGTTTAATGGCATTTTAACAGTTCGGAAAATTTATTTCCCTTCTGTGATTGATTTTTGTTTATTAAGCGCCTAAATTTGTCTCTAATTTAAAAGAGCTGTAGCTATAATTGAACGGTGCATTAAAAGTGTAATATAGTCATAACAATGTTTTTAGTTTTCACTTTTTATCTATTTAACATATACTTGCGGAATAAAAGTATTATAAAATATTAAAAATAAAAATATTAAATATTAAATAAATGACAAAAATGTTAATTCAATTACCATGTTTTATATAAGTTGATCTTTGATTGTTTTATATCTCAATTAGTATTCTTTTCACTAATTCAAAATTCAATTAAAAACTGTTTTCTTAAAAGCAATTTCAGAGCAATTAGAAATATTTACTCTTATTTTATTTTCTTTAAATATCAGATGATGATTACATTTAAGTTTTACATTTTTAATGCTCTCATATTAGCAAAATTTGGTGACGTGGTCCTTAGGAAACTTAATGACCAATAAAAAGCAATTGTAATATTCATGATGCTGCCTACATTTATTGCTATTGATATATTGTGAATATTTTATATAGTTCAACCCAAATTCCAGTATTAAAAACAGCATTTCTTTAACCCACACATCCTCGACCAGCCCTGAACAGACTATTGTAAGATCCAAGCTTTCATGGAATATTGTGTTCTAATCCCTTTATTTTGGCAAAGAAAGCATACAGTTGTTGCATTATAATGTTACATAAACAGCTCTTTTTTGCCTCTTAGGGTCAGTAAACGTGTTAGAGCATAAGTTTCTTAAAAAAAAAAAAAAAAAAATCTGCTTTTCATGAAATATGTCGCCTTTTATAGATGTGCATGTGTAGTCTTGGTCCTGCTGGGAAAATTGTGTTTGTTTAATCTAAATATCAGGGTTTACGCTAAAACCAAGACATCTCTAATATGGCTGTGTTGTGTGGATTAAAGATTGTTCTAGATCCATAAAGTTTATTTAGTGTGGCATAAGAGGATTAGTCCTTTACACCATGTTCCACAATCTCTTACTGCCAGACCACATATGATTATGACTTTACTAAGCATCTTACATGAAAAACCAATAAGGATCTTCTTGGGGAAAAAAGTTTGAAAGGAATTGTAAGAAAAAAAAAAAAAAAAAGAGTAAAACTGAGATGTATTCTCAGTAAAGTTTAATAGATGATGTGCGGCTCTATGGATCTAGTAAGTTAAGTGGCATTGTTGTTACTTAAAGAAAAAATATATATTTTATTTTCTGCTAGTTGCCAAGGCAATGTTTCTCATTTTCTTTTAGTTTAATTTGTACTAAAATAACTAAAACTGACACTGAAATAAACATAAAATCTATATAGTACACACATTAAAAAAAATTAAAATTAAAAAAACACAATACAATTCATACAAATTTAACTAAAACAAAAATGAAAACCCAAAATAAAACATTAAACAAATTTATAAATCCTGTAAGAAAGTTAGTTCAATCTAAATAAAAATGTGTGTATTTTCCCTAGTGTTTATGTGTGCTGTGTATTTTATGCTTATTAGAATATTTTGTTGTAAGCCTACATTTACATTCATGCATTTAGCAGATGCTTTTATAAAAAAAAAAAAATCATAATATACATTACCAGGTTTGTTTATGAATATTTAGCAACTTAATGACACTAATTTTTATTGAAATCAATTCTGTTGTGTGCTGAGCATTATCTGTATGCATATGTAGAGCATTTCAATAGTCATGTCACTGTCTTTTTAAGTGTATATATATATGTGTGTGTGTGTGTGTGTATATATATATATATATATATATATATATATATTAGTATGCATGTATGTCTAAAAGGGTTAGTTCATGGCAAAATGAAAATGATGTCATTAATAACTCACCCTCATGTTGTTCCAAACAAGACCTCCGTTCATTTTTGGAACACAGTTTAAGATATTTAAGATTTAGTCCAAGAGCTTTCTGTCCCTCCATTGTATGTACGGTATACTGTCCATGTCCAGAAAGGTAATAAAACTCGAGAACGAGTCAATGTTTTGTTCGTTATCTGGCTCGGCTCGGTGTTCATCTTCACAGCAGTTCAGTCAGTGTACTGTTTGAGTGCATGCATTACTCCGGGATATTGGTTTGTTTGAACTCAGAGGGAGTGTCAGAAACATTAAAAAAGTTAACAGCTTAAGTCATTTGTGGATTAATGCGTATTAGAGATGCGAACCGTTTAAAACGAACCGTCTCTCACAACAGACACGGAAGAGAAGACAATGCTGAAAAAGTCGTCGTTTTTGCTATTTTTGGACCAAAATGTATTTTTGTTGCTTCAACAAATTCTAACTGACCCTCTGATGTCACATGGACTACTTTGATGTTTTTCTTACCTTTCTGGACATGGACAGTATACTGTACACACAGCTTCAATGGAGGGACTGAGAGCTCTAGGACTAAATCTAAAATACGGGTTTGGAACGACATGAGGGTGAGTTATTAATGACATAGTTTTAATATTTGGCTGAACTAACCCTTTAATACTGAAAATATGACAATACCGACTGAAAGAGGTCAGCTAAATTCACATGCACCCTGCTGTGGATGTCTTTCTGAACTCTCCAGAGCAGAATGAAAGCGGCTGCTGATGTTCACCTAAAAAAACAAAAAAAAAAGACCCTGAACACGTTTACAATGTACACTCAAGAGCACTTCTTTCATTCTGGTGGAGCAACACACAGCTTTTCAGAGAACAGATGGAAATGGACTCTGTTTGTGAGTGCAGTGACATTTAGTTGACCGATGTAGTCATTGTTCCTGTGGATAATTGTGCAAAGGAAGTACATTCTAAAAAAATAGGGCACAATGTACTGTATTAATGGGAAGGAATTCTATATATATATATATATATATATATATATATATATATATATATATATATATATATAAATTTTTTTTAATAGGTGATTTACCTGTGTTTTAAATTTTGCACTGAATGTCATGTGTTTTGGAGTTATTGAAAATTTATTGTCCATAAAAGTAATGGCCAGTGTCCTTGCAGATTTACTTTTCTGTTCTTTTCTGTTTTTTTTTGCTGTTGAGTATCTCTAGTCTTGCATACAATTAGAGTACAGTGAAGAATTTCTTTAAAAATTATAGCATTTTAATTAGGGTTACTGAATAATGATAGTCTTTGCTATGGCAAGCATCATTACCACATTTGCACATTTTCTCCTGAAAAAGTTACTTATTATTTGCTCTCGATTTTACTAATGTTTGGAGACTTTAATTTTTAATTGAGTTCTCGGTTGTTCTGGACAGGTGACGGTCAGCAGTAAGGTTGGACTGTAGTGTTGTTTCCTCCATCCATCATCTTCCGCTTATCCGGGGCCGGGTCGTGGGGGCAACAGTCTAAGCAGAGACGCCCAGACTTCCCTCTCCCTAGCCACTTCTTCCAGCTCTTCCGGGGGGACCCCGAGACGTTCCCAGGCCAGCCGGGAGACATAGTCCCTCCAGCGTGTCCTAGGTCTTCCCCGGGGCCTCCTCCCGGTGAGACGTGCCTGGAACACCTCCCTGGGAAGGCGTCCAGGAGGCATCCGAAATAGATGCCCGAGCCACCTCAGCTGGCTCCTCTCGATGTGGAGGAGCAACGGCTCTACTCTGAGCTCCTCCCGAGTGACCGAGCTTCTCACCCTATCTCTAAGGGAGCGCCCAGCCACCCGACGGAGAAAGCTCATTTCGGCCGCCTGTATCCGGGATCTTGTCCTTTCGGTCATGACCCACAGCTCATGACCATAGGTGAGAGTAGGAACGTAGATTGACCGCTAAATCGAGAGCTTTGCCTGTCAGCTCAGCTCCTTCTTCACCACGACAGACCGGTACAGCGACCGCATTACTGCAGAAGCTGCACCGATCCGTCTGTCAATCTCACGTTCCATCCTTCCCTCACTCGTGAACAAGACTCCAAGATACCTGAACTCCACCACTTGAGGCAGGAACTCTCCACCAACCTGAAGTGGGCAATCCACCCTTTTCCGACTGAGAACCATGGCCTCGGACTTGGAGGTGCTGATTCTCATCCCAGCCGATTCACACTCGGCTGCAAACCGTCCCAGTGCACGCTGAAGGTCCTGGTCTGAGGAGGCCAACACGACAACATCATCCGCAAAAAGCACCGACGAAATCGTATGGTCCCCAAACCGGACACTCTCCGGCCCTTGGCTGCTCCTAGAAATTCTGTCCATAAAAATTATGAACAGAACCGGTGACAAAGGGCAGCCCTGCCGGAGTCCAACATGCACCGGGAACAGGTCTGACTTACTGTACTTACTTGGCAATGCGAACCAAGCTCTTGCTCCGGTCGTACAGCGACCGAACAGCCCTGAGTAGGGAGCCGCCGACCCCATACTCCCGGAGCACCCTCCACAGGATGTCGCGAGGAACACGGTCGAATGCCTTCTCCAAGTCCACAAAACACATGTGGACTGGTTGGGCAAACTCCCATGACCCCTCCAGCACCCTGGAAAGGGTATAGAGCTGGTCCAGTGTTCCACGACCAGGACGAAAACCACACTGTTCCTCCTGAATCCGAGGTTCCACTATCGGCCGAATTCTCCTCTCCAGTACCTTGGCATAGACTTTCCCAGGGAGGCTGAGAAGTGTGATCCCCCTATAGTTGGATCACACTCTCCGGTCCCCCTTCTTGAAAAGAGGGACCACCACCCCGGTCTGCCAGTCCAGAGGTACTGTCCCCAACCGCCATGCGATGTTGCAGAGGAGTGTCAGCCAAGACAGCCCCACAACATCCAGAGACTTGAGGTACTCGGGGCGGATCTCATCCACCCCCGGTGCCTTGCCACCGAGGAGCTTTTTAACTACCTTGATGACTTCAGCCCGGGTGATGGACGAGTGCTCCTCCGAGTCCCCAGCCACTGCTTCCTCAACGGAACACAAGTCGGTGGGATTGAGGAGATCCTCGAAGTATTCCTATTTGTCGTAAATATTTATTAAGCAGCAAATCAGCATATTGGAATGATTTCTGAAGGATCATGTGACACTGAAGACTGAAGGAATGATGCTGAAAATACAGCTTTGAGTCACAGGAGTAAATAGAAATAGGAAAATAATTTGGGTTTCATTTAATTGTTGTCCTGGAATAAGAGTATAGAGATAAAAAATGAATGTGAATAGCATAATTCAGATAATTTAGTCTGAATAATAGTTAAGATTTTACTTAATTTTTTTATAGTCTCTATTCCTCACCAGGGCTGCATTTATTTGATAAATACAATAAAAACAGTAATATCGATTTTATTTTAAATTACAATTTAAAATAACTGTTTTCTATTTGAATCTATTTTAAAAAGTAATTTATTCCTGTGATGCAAAGCTGATTTTTCATCATCATTACTCCAGTCTTCAGTGTCACATGGATCTTCAGAGATCAGTCTAATATGCTGTTCAACAAGCATTTCTGATTATATATTTTTGTTGAAACCATGATGCATCTTTTTCAAGATTCTTTGACGATACGAAAGTTCATAAGAACAGCATCTATTTTAAATCCTTTGTAACATTATAAATATCAATACTGTAACCTTTGATCAATTTAATGCATCCTTGATGAATAAAAGTATTAATTTATTTGAGTATTATAAGCTCCATTTGAAACGTTGAGTGAATCAACATATGAGATCTAAAACCCAAACATCTCCATTTCATCTTCTGGATGACAGACCGTTTTAAACGGATCTCAGTGATATTTCTTTCTCCCCCTTTCAGTTGTGTAAAACTTCATTAGTACAGTACTTTAGTTCTGCTCTCTGATGTGGGTGTTGTTTGTAGTGCCAGTTCTCGCTGTGGCAGCACCTCCACATTTACTGTACACCCCGGCACTAACGCCTTCAGATCTCTTCTAAAGGCCCAGCGGGCGTGAGCTTCAGCTCTGTCGCACCTCCCATTACAGTTCACTTCATTTACTGACACAATGCCAATGCTAATATCTTTCAGCTTCTCTATTACTCAACTTCATTACTCGAGACCTGCCTCCCTGTGTCAGAACGACATGTTTTCAGCTCCACGAGCGTCAGTGGAGTTTGCTGACACTGTGCTGATGAGCTATTGATATTTTTGAGTCCATGAGGGCTACTATCTGTGTGACCCATATGGCTGGGCATCTGCTTCATATTATAGGTTCCAGGAATGAAAAATTTGTCATATTTACTCACTCATTATGTCATTCAAATCCCATATGCATTTTTTTTTTCAAAGATAGGATTGCCCAATATTTACTTAAATATTATGACTTGACTCACACAGTTAGTTTGTCATCACGTTTTTTGTGTTTATTTAAAATGAGAAACATCTGTTTATAATTTTTTTAACCTATTTCACAATTATTTTAATCTCCAACCTGTTTCATTCTGCTTTGCTTCTTATGCTTTTATAAAAAAAAAAAGTGCAATGTAAAATCATGTAAATAATTGTAAAATATATAACACATATATACACAGCACACACACATATTTTGTAAGCAATAACTTTTATTTTGGATGCGATTAATCACAATTAATCATATGACAGCATTAGTTTTTCATCATATATTGCTGATGGCGATACTTTGTCCTGTCACTTTCCCTCACCTTCCCACCGGATTATTTCCTCTCTGTTGAACCACCTTGAAGTTGCTTCATGAATTTCTCCTCTGTCAGAATATGATTCCATGCACTGGGCGATGTTCCACTGTGTTGCCTACGCGCTCCTCTCCCACTCAGTTCATGTCGAGATCTCTGTGCAGTCGGGCTCTGATGAAGACTGTTTTTTGCAGCGAGGGGATTGGATTGCATCGCTGTCACAGCTGTCAGTCATGGCACGAGCCCCCTGTGCCATGCTGACAACCGCAGCCATAGCAACCATGCCGTGACGATGTTATATTAGGCATAGCATCGTTTTGAGCTGCTTTCTTCTGGTCCTCTGCATGTGCTTCCTTTGAGTGTATTTCTACAGTGGATGCTGACATCACTTCTGTTAAACTGAGCGTGTTCCTTATGTGGAGGAAGCACTTTGTTACTAGGGGTGGGTGGTGTGACTAAAATCTTGTGGGAGTCATTTTAGACCACTGTAACAGTGTATATTATCAGCATCGTTGTTTTATTTCTATAGCACTGTACTGAGTATTTGGTGCTATAACAACAGCAAGTTCATGGGTTTGATTTCCATATGCATGAAATCATGTGTGGCTGAATACAATGTAAGCATGAAAGTGACATTTAAAAGTTTAATCGAATTTGATAACTTTCCCATTTTACATGCAAAAGATATGATTCAACAAATGGAAAAAAATAGCTTCACATTATGAAATGCTTGAGTAAAAAAAAAAAAAAAAAACTGTAAACGGTAAAGCAAAGATTATATAACAACTACCGTATTTTCCGGACTATAAGTCACACTTTTTTTCATAGTTTGGCTGGTCCTGCGACTTATAGTCAGGTGCGACTTATTTATCAAAATTAATTTGACATGAACCGAAAGAAATGAACTAACAGAAAACATTACCGTCTCCAGCCGCCAGGGGGCGCTCTGTGCTGCACAGTGATCCTGTAGTCTACACTGAAAACATAGCGCGCCCTCTCGTGGCTGTAGACGATAATGTTTTCTCTTGGGTCTTGGTTCTAAATAAATGCGACTTCTAGTCCGGTGCGACTTGTATATATATTTTTTCTTGTCATGATGCATTTTTGGACTGATGCGACTTATACTCAGGTGCGACTTATAGTCCGAAAAATACGGTATTCTGAATTATGTTGAATTATGCTTTTGCAGAACTAGAGATTTATTTTTCAGATGTGTTTGAAACATGATCCTTCAGAAATCATTCTAATTTTCTGATTTGCCGCAGTGTTTCTATTAAAAAAATATTCACATTAACTTTTTTTGTCATTTAAATTCTGTGAAATTTACTAGAAATGACTTCGCAAGTAGTGACAGCCTACACCACTTTTTTGTCAGTGCATCCTGACAACTTTTAAATGGTGGTATAAATAGCCAAACGAATGTCTACATGAAATCAAAAATGGCTTTTTGTTTTTGTAATGCACCTCATTAAATGTATTTGTGCTGATTTCATTTAGGCCACGAGGTTCAATTACAAAATACTGCTTTAGTATTGCGTTGTTTTACCAAACTCCCTTTCGATCTGGTGCCATTCAGGTATATGACACCCTTTTTAGTCCTACTCTATTTTTTCTCTTCAAAAGTTTAATATTGTCTTCATATGGTAAAACTTTGGCATTTTTCTACATGTATGAAAATATAAATGAAGAGCCATGGAAAGGTTACAGGAGTATTAAGGTTATATAGGAAAACCCACCGACTGACACATTTCTAGTATCGTACTTTACAGTAAATAATGTGAAATCCGTCCGACCCTAGTGTATCCTGACATGAGCTCTTGTTAAACTGAACCTGTTACAGTTTCTATACATTGAGGAAGTACGTTGTTATGCTGAAAACAATGTGGCTGGTGTTCCCATTCTCTCAATTTCTTCCCTGACTACATGCTGTTTTTTTAGTTTCTTTTTTATGCGTGGAGTATTTGCAAAGGTGGAGCCATGTGCCCAAGTGTGTGAGAGTCGGTGTGCTTGTGCCTTATGTAGGTCAGTACGATCTCTCGCTGTCCTTCTGATAAACCCAGCAGTCTTGCACAGCATCACTATCTCTGGTGCCACTTCAGGAAAAAGGCTATAGATGGAATCTTGCATTGGCTATAGTGACAGTTTTTGAAAGCTTAATTTGATTAAAGTGTTGAGTGTGGCGTCATGTGACTGCCGTGGAGTGTGTGGGTGTGTATTGCCATGGCTCACAGAAGTGAGACAGCTGGTATTTACATGAGCACAGATTGGCCAGGAGATACCATGCAGAGGGATGAGACAGGATGATTTTTTCTGTGCTTCCATTCAGCTTGCTGTGAGACCACCATAACAAGTGCAGAAAGTTTGTTTTAAGTTTTATGGGAGGACGGGGCGTATTAGAATGGTTGATTGGCTGATAATTTGAATGTACTGTAAATGCCAACAATAAGTGTATTATGTGCAATAATCATTATTATATATTTTTTATGTACTTGCATCAAAACATTAACTAATCAATTAATTAATAACATACCACTCAAAAGTTTTTTCAGCAAAGATGCATTAATTTAATCAAAAGTAGCAGTAAAGGCATTTATAATGTTACAAAAACAATTTTATTTAAATACTGTGTTCTTTTGAACTTTCTATTGATCAAAGAATCTGAAAAAAGTATCATAGTTTTCAGAAAAATATAACCACTGTTTTCAATATTGATAATAATAAATTTTCCTAGAAAAATTAAAAGAAAATTAGTAAGCAATGTCTTAAATGCCTATATAATTTACAATTAAATGTATGCAGATTTTAAATTGCATTTATTTTTAATGGTGTAATGACACCAATTGTACAAATTGTATGAGCAAATTGTTATCAATATTTCTCATACTGTAACTCGATTTTGCTACTACATGACTGAATCCACATCAGACCAGACCAAAGGAATAAAAAAAGCTTCATGTTTTCCCAGTAGCTACCCTTCATTTTGACTAGAGGATGCATCAGTGTCTGATCTGGAGAAAACATGCTCTTTGGAATGGGCTTGTGGTTGAGTTCTTTTGATGCGCTTCCTGCTGGGGTGGTCTTTGAACACAGATCTTTGAATATGAGTCTGCTGACCCATCAGAGCTGAGGTCAACATACACCAGTCCTTCCTGCTTTAGAAATAAACTCCACAAACTGTCTGAGCAGTTCCAGAGACACAGCAGATGAGCTCCATCTTCTGTTGCAGATAAACTGTCCTGGTGATTACCAATACTCCAGAATCATCTGCAGGATATGCAGGCTTAAGACGGGACAAGATGTTTCACCTTCACTGTCTTAGACTGGAATCTATTTACTTTTGAAGCCCGTTTCTGCCACTGTCACATTTTCAGTCACATTGTGACGACTTTTACAGAATTGTGAGAGAAACTCACAATTGTCGATTATAAGGTCCTATTCTGAGAAAAAAAAGACTTCCTTTTTTTTTCTTCTCAGAATTGAATGTTTTTATCTCACAGTCCTCTCACAATTGCTTGTTATAAAGTCAGAGTTCCGAGATATAAATCGAATCATTCAGTCCTGTCAATCATCATTATGAGCCTATATAAGCAGAAATAATTGCGACACCCCAGCGACAATTCTTCTGTCATCCCTCCACCCCTCCATCTCCTCCTCTGTTCATGTTATTCTCTTTCTATGTAGTCTGGTGTTGAACTCCGAGCTTAAGCCAAGCATCAGGTTCGAGCCTTCATCAAGAACAGCAAGCCAAGTTTGTTTAACATTAAAGGGTACATAACATACACAGTTTCACCTAATCTCATGTTAATCTTGAGTACCTATAGAGTAGTACTGCATCCTTCATATCTCCAAAAAGTGTTAAGTTTTATCATATTTATAAAAGAAAAATACAGTTTTCCGATTCTCTCCGGAAAAAGTCGAGCTCCTGGAGGCGTGTTGTGGGCGGAATTTTAATACTGATGTTCTGTGTTGTTACCATTAACATATATTCACTTACTGTATGTGCTGATTTCCAACAAAGGACAGAAATCTGATGCAGTTCTGCTTGCATGAATGGGGTCTTTTTATCACATGGACGGCTCCATGTTTTAATAGCAAACGATGTGCAAATCCAGCATTGACCTGGGCCATACGAAACTTGTACCAGCCAAAACTTGTGCCAACCCGGAAGTGACATTTTCGGCAAAAGATTCTCTGTCATTCTTCCAAATTATTTTTTACAACTTTGGCCATGTTTAACATGAGAATCCATCTCTTTGACACTGTGAACAACTCCGAATACATGAAACATTGTACCCCCCCTTTGACCATCAGGACAGGATGGGCAGGTGAACTCATGAAAGGTTCTTCATGAAATCATTGATGCTGATAAAGAACATTTCATTTTAAGAATGTGAACAGAAATGTGACATGCAGCTAAACTTTTAGGCTCTGTTTACACTAGTGCAGTTTCGTTTTAAAACACATAACTTCTGTAGCTACTCTGGCGTTTTCCACGTTCTAAAATGGAGACTTTTGAAAATGATGCTGACCCCGTTTTAATTTACATTTATGCATTTAGCAGACGCTTTTCTCCAAAGCGACTTACAGTACATTCAGGTTAACATTTTTTACCTAACGTGTTCCCTGGGAATTGAACCCACAACCTTTTGTGCTGTTAACAAAATGTTATAAATAAACCATAATTTGATGGTGAATTATATATTTTTAAATCTTAAGCAAAAGCCTCAATTGAGATATTAGTTTCATTCATGATTTCCTTGCCTATGGAGAACATTATATCCTTGAGGACAATGTTATTGCTTGTTCTTTCAAAGCTCAGGAGATTAAATAAGAGTTTCATTTTGGCATGTAGACACAAATGAAACATTTATTGAGGTAATTTGGTTTTGGGAGAATTTTATGAGAAATGTTTTATTTTTCATTTGTTTGCTTGTCAAAGAGCGGAGTGCATTACAGTGTACCAAAAATCTTGTAGTATTTTATTTTCAGCATAATTATCTTCTGCTCATTTTAGGGCATAAATAATTCACCAATCCATGGTACTGATTCCATATGTAACAACCTGGCCTGTTATCTGCACAAACCCTGACTTCATTTTCATCACACGTGCTTGCCTGTACTCGAGAAGAGCAATCACAGTCAAGGGGAAAAAAGAGAAGTGTGATCATTCATCGTGCCCTCCTGCTAATAGAAAACGGCAGTGTTCATTGTGCCCCCGCCTGCTGTGATCACAGCCCAGTGGCCGTGTCATCTCAGGCGAGCTCCGCACGTGTCTCTGGAGCTCAGGACATTTGATTTCAGGCTAGGATTTCTGAAGAATATGTGAGTGCTGTTGTGGGTAATTGCAAGGGCCTTGCAATTCAGCCGCTAAAGTGTTTTGAGTGGTTTTTAGTATTGCCATGTGGTTGTTAGGGTGTTTTAGAAGATTATTAGGTGGTTGTTTTCTGGCTCAAGTAAAATAGCTCAAGTCTTTCCTTTGTTTTAGTGTTTTGCCCATTTTATGATTTGCCATTCAAAAAATATGTGGGATTAAAAAAAAATTTTTTCTTCATGTATTTTGTTTAAGATTCCATTGACTCCATTGATGGCCATTTAAAAATAGTCATATATTCTGTTATTGTGAAGAATTATTACAATTTAAAATAACTCTTTCCTATTTAAATATATTGTAAGATGGGTAACACTTTGCAATAAGGTTCATTAGTTAACATTAGTTAACTACTTTAATTAACATGAATTAAGAATGAACAATACTTCTACAGCATTTATTAATCTTAGTCATTGTAAACATTTACTAATGCAGTATTTAATTCAAAAGTTGATGCACTTTGAATGATCAGGAACTAACAATGAACAACTATATTTTCATTAAGATTAAATAAATATTGTAATGTATTGTTCATTGTTTGTTTATGCTAGTCGAACTAAAAATAATAAATGGAACCTTATTGTAAATTGTTACTGTAAAATGTAATTTATTCCTGTGATGCAAAGCTGAATTTTCAGCATCATTAAGTCTTCAGTGTCACATCAGCCTTCAGAAATCAGATATATTTCTTATGATTATTAATGTTGAAAACCGTTGTATTGCTTAATATTTTCATGGAAACCATGCTCTATAATTTAAGGGTTTTTGCTGAATTGAAAGTTCAAAAGAACAGCATGTATTTGTGTAACCATATAAATATTCAAAATCAATTTAATGCAAGCTAATGCATCCTTGCTTAATAAAAGTATGTTTCCTTTAAAAGGGTTTATAAATAAATCAAATAACTTTTGTTGTATATATAAATCACAAAAATTACATAATTCTAGATGTTTTTCCAATTATAGGAGTGGTTTGCTGCAACAGGTTCATATAGATTCACAAGTACTAGTATAATGAGCCTGTTTTTGTTCTAGTCGACTGCCTGCTGTTATTCATCTTAGATGTTTTCATCTGCTGATTTCAGTTCCGTGCGTCTCTGTATTTTTAATCTCTCATACTTTCATTTCTCTCTCATTTTTTGGATGTATTTGTTATGAGTAACATTAAATATAGCAGCCCTTTTGAAAATGTTTCCCCACATGAACCAGCACCTATTTTTTTCTAAAGCTAATTTGAAACCATATTCATTGTTAAAAGTGCTATACAAATAAACTATAAACATAAAAAATGTATGTTTAACAATGCTGGCTGTGTTGTACAGTATACTGCACAATTGTGGGTAATCTGCATATTCTTGCCACCCAAAAAAACTTTTGCACATTTTCACTTTGAAATATATCAGATTGCAGCAATAATATGGATTGCTAACGGCTAACTTTATGTTGTACATAATCTGGAATATTCCTTCCATTTGACGCACCCACGTTGAACATGATACGAGATCAGACAAGATGATGAATGGGACAAAATCTAATGAAATCTAATAACTGAAGCTCATAGAATCAAAGGAAGTCAGGAGGAGGAGTTTGATGGTACAAGCCAAAATATAATGAGGATGCACAAGTGATTATGAGCCTCCCTCTGATGTAATCATCTCATTATCTAATGCAAGAATTGGTTTAGCACAGCAAAGAGGAAAAACTAAGTGCTTTGTTTACAACAGTGTGAAACTCCTTTAATGGGTGCAAGAAACATTGCTATACTGACCTCTTTCAAATGTAAATAATGCCGAAATCTAGCCAATTTAAACCTGAAAGATGTAAACGCACACATTGGAGGGCGTGCGTTTTATGAACCTAAGATCTTCCACAACATGCCTCTCCTCGCTTTCAAGTTGTTCCCTTGCAGCACTTGAAAGCCTGACGCATCCATTAGTGTGTTTCAGCTACAATGACTCGAGCTGTGCTTGATTTGAAGCACTGCATGAGTCTACAATAAACGCAGTCTGTTTTAGACTCCCAGTATCTTCCTTTTCCTGGATATATTATATTTTGGGAGGATCAGTTACAGAGCTTGGCTTTGTCCTTACTGGGTTACAATGGCCATTCAAACCCTGGCAATATAATCTCATATAATTATATGTAAATGACCCCATTCAAAAGTTTACTTATGCTTGATTCTTAATATTGTGTGTCGTTACCTGGGTGAATCATGACATTTATTTATTTATTTTTGGTGATGGTTGTTCATGAGTCCCTTGTTGGTCATGATCAGATTAACGGTCTGCTGTTCTTCAGAAAAGAGGGACAACAACTGAGGGACTCCCATGCAACTATATATATATATATAAATATATATATATATATATATATATATATATATATATATATATATATATATATATATAAAACTATATATATATATATAAAATAGGTTTAAATGTTCACTGATGCTTAGTGTTGCACTGATGCAATTACACTGATGTTTTGGTCTTTTATTTAGTCCTTTAGAAGCTACAGGAGATACTTATAAGCAAAATAAGCACACTCTTAATGCATAGTGTTTCTTTCTGGAGCATCAGTAAACATTTGGAATAGTTGCGTATGAGTGCATCAGTTTTCGTCAGTGTGAAAGGATGGATCTCAAAATCATACAGCCACTGTTGGATAGAGTTCAATTACAGAAAAAATGCTAGAAAACCAAAGTATTTGGTTTTGGTCTTACGAACAACAATAACACAATTAACAGTCAGTTGTTGATCATCCAGGTAACACACACACACACACACATATATTGTATATCATTTAACATGTTAATTTAGTGTTATTAATTCTGTAAAAAATAATGTCATTTTAATCAAATGCAGAAATTGGGAGTGAATGGAATACTATGGCATTTCAAAAGTGTTTATAATTAGCTGAATGAGATTTGTATATAATCTTGGAAATTGCCATTCAGCGTTTCAAAAATGCAGTTTGTTCAAGTGGAGCAGCTAATCAGAATCACCAGTGGGTGGTCAGGTGATCATAAACATGCATTTCTAGCTATATACATTGGAGACAATTGATTAGATGTTTGCGTGGACTGAAAGAACTGGCATTGATCAGCTTTCAGCCTCTTTAGGAGAGAGGAAGTGAGGACAGGGCTAAAGACACCAGATCTCCACCTCGCTGTCTTAACACCACACACTCCCCAGAGATGCTATTTCTATCCGCTCTGCTTATCACAGGCCTGTCATGCACTTCAATCGAATATCTACCGAGCTCGCCGAAGATAAGAGAAACGTGGGTGTGTATCTTTCTTTTTTTGAGCAGGATGCTCATCTTAATTTAGCTCTGATCACCAGATGCGCAGCGTTCAAAGTTCACAGTTTCATTTGACACACAAACACATTCTGGATTTAGCATAAGCATTTAACATTTCACTCCTGCAAGGAATAATAAGCTGTATTTTATGACATTTTTTTTCTTCACTTTTTTTCTTTACAGATTTATTTAATTTATCTAGTTGATCTAGATATGAGAGGGTCGGAAATCGGTTTCAAACAAGCTTAAAATCAACATGAGATTAAAACTGGCCTTTAGTATCGACTTGATTAATTAATATCCAGTTATCCGATTTGTTTTTATTCCAGGTTTATGTTAAAATGTCCTTAACTCTTGGCAATTCTATCTAACAATAAATCAATAAAAGGATCTTCAAAAAAGCAGATTTTACACGCAATGCATTTGTCAAACAGGAAATGGAAAGTTGTGAATTGTGCATAACATTGTGGTTATACTGTAGGCTATTTGATTCAGTTTTTGACTAATATTAGTAAAATGCATTCAGAAAAATGGCATACTATGCATGCATACTTTGCAGAAATGGTAATGTATTATTATAGAGACCTGCTAAAATTGCTAAAATGTTTCTGGTGTTTATTATATTACATTACATTTATATAGTATGATTTATCAATGCACATTATAGCAAAGTAAACGTTATTCTATTATTTAATGCCCACCTTTCAACTTCCAATCAATTTTTGAGAAATCAGATAGTTCTGTTTTACTTATTAGTACAACATACTGCAATAGTAAAACATTATTCCATGTTGACCTTAAATCTTCAGTCCTCTTTATATGTTATACTTGTTTTCTGGCACTTTCTGCCATATTACTTCAGTTTGATACTCCACGTCCTGGAACTCATGAGCTATTGAGACGGCAGACCTCAATTATGAATTTTTCAATTCTGAGGGATAAAAAGTCACACTAATCTTTAAAAAAAAAAGTATTACATGTTGGAAACAGACTGTAGAGAATGTACAGAATGTAGGTGTATAAGCACTGTGCAGTATTTCATGGTGATCATAATATTCTATTTGGATGAGAAGAAACTGCCTTCAAAATATTTTAATTTTTTTCTTTTCTTGAAAGCAAATTTGACAAATGATTGCACTAATCCAAGTAGACATGGTCTATGTCACAGTATGAATTTATAAGCAGTTATTATATGGATGTTGAACTGGCATTCATTGGTATAATCATATTCAAGCAGTGAGGCCCATCTGACATGATGTGAGATTATGTTTTTAATATTATGTACTGTATATGTAAATTTAGTCACAGACTGAAATGCATAACCTTTAAAAAGATCTGAATGAATGTGCTGTTAATGGAAGTAAGTTGTCATAACATTTTTATTAACTTATCAGGTTTTAAAGTGTACATATTGTTGTTGTCTTGTGGCTATTGAAACCCACTTTTTGAGGAGAACATAAACCTCAAAGTTACCTTTGTTCCACACATGCTTAACTTATATTAAACCCAGAATATTTCTTAAATATACTGTGACCCAAGTATGTGGAAATAATTAATGAGCAGCCCAGAAATATCTCTGTGTTATATAATATAATATAAATATCTGTTTTATGATAACCGCAACGCTGCATATTAAATTGCCCAAAAACATATTTGGACAGTTGAATCACACTTAAAATGCCACTGTATTAGAATAACAACACATTAAAGGAAGTGACATTTGCACACACTCTTCAAGAAAAAAAAAAAAATTTCATAAAATCTATTTTTGGCATACGCTGTGTGTAAAGTTCACATTTCTGTGCTGATTTATGAATGATCTTCCCTGGAAATGTCATGTTACATCCACACTGAAAATCAAACGGTGGCTGATATGAAGTGTCAGTCGATCAGAGAAGTTCAGCTCAGAGCTGTGATTGTTTCGCTCTAATCGGATGTGATCAGCACCTCCATCTTGACCCACATTGCGCCTCTGGCTTTCCGTCCCGGTAGTCCTGGGGTGAGTTTCTCCGCTTCCATCAATTCTCACGTCCCTGTCGGTGGTTCTGCATTCAGCCGAGCAGATTTCCCCGCTGCCTGCAGCTCAAACCCTGTGAGTCTCATTCTTAGTCAGCAGTGCCCTGTTTACACACACACCGTCACCGAGGAGGTTATTTGTATTTTTCTGCTTTATTCCGGTGTGCTGTGTTGTTTCAGAAAAGAATGGTTGGATTAAGAATATTTTTGCAAATGCCATGGAATGTATTACATGTAAATTACTACTTACTTTTATTGCTCTGTAATAAAAATGGCAGCGTTATACAAGATTATTTGCAAATGCCAGGGTGTGTGCGTTTGTGTGTGTATGCATATATTGAAACCAAATCAACAACGTGTTATGCTGAAAAGGGAATCACATTGACTTCTGTGTGAATTATGCAGTCTTCTGTCATAGACCAGAAAAATACTTTCAGCAAATGTACCACTAGAAATAGAGCAATAGATACTTGATTTGACCAATATTAAAAAAAATATTTTCATGTGTAATTGTTTTTTAATTTCTAAATATGTTTAAATAGTGTAACCTGTTAGAATAACTAACCTTGTGTAAAGTTTTATTAAAATGTACAACTTTGCACTATTTACAGCATAACGCTAATTCATTTCTTAAAAATTAATTTAGATATAAATTAACCCTTTTAATATAAAATAATGTATTCCAATATTTTGAGAAAAATAATAAAAGTATTATATATAATTAAGAATTTATAAATAATTGTTTTCATAATTATTGTATTTTTACTCATCCACAATATAATACAATATTAACAATTTATTGATTTATGTTGCTTACAGTTTGCAAACATATAAATTGCAAATATTTCATTATAGTATAATGTGAAAATATTAGTTTTTTAGACTTTCATTCAGTGT
This sequence comes from Carassius auratus, assembly GCF_003368295.1. Lineage (NCBI taxonomy): Eukaryota > Metazoa > Chordata > Actinopteri > Cypriniformes > Cyprinidae > Carassius > Carassius auratus. The sequence goes on from NC_039283.1 coordinate 21,982,970, forward strand.
TCTTTTAGTATCATTGATATTACGTTGTTATACACTGAACTAAATTATAAATACAGTAAAACTGCACATTTTGGAGTGGGAAGATTTGTGAACAATATTTGAGGGAAATGGGGCTTTTCTGTACATAGAAAAAGTCTTAGATCTTTGAGTTCAGCTCATGGAAAATGGGGGCAAAAAAAAAAGTGTACAATTTTGTTTTTCAGCATTATAGTGGAATGTCAGGAGTTTTAATGAAGAGAGGTTTCCTTACATCTGTCAGATATGCTCTGTAAGTACACTGAAGTACCCAAAAGCGTGTGTTATGGTTGTCCTTAAGAGGTCTATGGGAATGTCTCCTGAGGGAATTCTCATTGGCAAACCAAAAGCTGCTCTTACCAGCTCTCACGGGGTCTTTGAGGTGAATAACATTAGCAGACAGGAGCCCACCATATGCTTGACTGCATGCATTATCCTTACTTTAACCCCTTAAAGGCACTTCAGGAACACGTAAATCAGGCTAGCAGGTGAAACTGAATCTTTTAGAAGAGCTAATGGTGATCTGTTGGTTTTATTGTGTGTTTTATGTCAAGTGTCAGATTTGGTTTGCCTCTAGAGCTCTGGGCTGACTCGGCTGAGGTTGGTTTAAGGCGAAATATTTGCGTCACCAGATGGAATCAGAAAAATAGACATTTTCACACAGCTGTCTCGACTCAATCTATTAGGTGAATGGGTGTTGTGTGCAATTATTGTGCATCCCTATTAATCATTCATTCATTTATTTATTTGTTCATTTGTTCGTTCGTTCATTCATTCAAATATCAAAATGTAATATGGTTTGATAACAACAACAACAACGGATATAATTAAATGTTAATATTATTGTCCAGAATTTCTGTGCATAATTTTTTTGTTAATTAATGGACAACTATCTAAATGTATTTATTTATTTTCATTTAGTATAAACATTTAATCTGGAAATAATTAACTTTTTATCTTCCCTGAATTTCAGTCTATCCCTCTTAATTTTTGTATTAATTGATAGGTTAATAATAAGTTTAAGAAATGTAATGCATGCATTTAAAGACTGCATCAATTAAAATATAAAAAGATTAAATGTATAAAAAAGATAATGTGTGTATATATATATTAGCTACTTTAATCAAACTATGAATGAGTACTTAATATAGTGGGATCATAGTTAGTCTGTTTAGTTTTTCTGAAGCGCTTACGGCCGTCACTTCGTCCTATAGCTGCAGGTCTCTCTTTAATTTAAATGTAACATTTTCTCCAGAGCATCTTCTCACACTGTTTATGAGCCAAAGCCACATATGCTCCCGACCAAAGACTGGCTCTTCTGTGGTGGTACAACCCCTTTTGCTTCCCAGCCGCCCCAAGGGAGTCTTCTCGTGAAGGTGGCGTGTCAGATCGCCATCAACAAAGCTCTGCACACAAGCTCCGTACTCATATTTACTTCTGTATGAAGAGACGCTGGTGGTCCTGCTGTGACTTTTGATCCCTGCCTGTGGGGAGCATAAATAAAACCAGCATTAAAATGTTTATGCCTGAAACGATTTTTGTTTTGCTGTTAATGTTTTCTTTTTCCACAAGCTAAGCTGCGGTTGATTCATGTTCATCATGGGTCATGCTTCAATTGCACTGCTCATGTTCTTCCCTATTGATCTACAGCCTCAAGTTCAGAGGTTTTCTTTTGTGTTGTTTAAATGTTTCTTTTTATCGAAAACATTTCTACTCATCAAAGAGCAAAAATGAGCGTTGATTTTCACCTGCTGAGTGTGGATTGGAAACCATGCTGAATAAATGTATTTTCCTCCGAACGCTTTGGCAGAGCCAGAAGGAACTGATCTCCTCTCAGCCAACTTTCCCACATCCACACAATGCTCTCGCTTCATCCGCTTTCTCCTTTTGTAATTTCATTTTAGGCTGTAGCTGAGTGAATAAAGAAAGAAATGAGATGTTTCTCTGTTTTACCGCAAATCTAGTCTTGCATGGTCAGTCTTTTGACTTGCAGCATGAAGTCTGGTTCACTTTACTTTACTTGCTTATTCAGCTGATTTAAATGATAACACCTAACAATTAAGATTTTTTTAATAGTTTTGAAAGAATTCATTTGCTCACCTATTATATTTTATTAATTGAAAATACAGTATAAAACTAATATCGTGATATATTACATTACTTTAAAATTATGCTCATCACAACATGTGCTGTACACTTTGGCTGTAATAAATCTCTCATTGAGACTGGAGAGATGTGGTGAAGGTTGGTGCTGCTCAGTGTTTATCAGATAAATCAATGAAGTATATTATACTCTAGGCTTTCAAAACCGAAATGATTTGCTTGGTGCCCGGAGTAGTACAATCTGATCTTGATCACTGAGGAAAGCACTTAATATGTTGAGTCCCAGGGGTTCGTTGGCAATTTAAGAGAAAATAAAGGTTTAACACATGGTGTTTTAAAAGATTAGTTACACCCTGATGCACCTTGGTGAGCATCAGAGACTTATTTTGTTAATTAAAACATACAAGCAACACTTGGTTGTATAATATTATTGTAAAGTTTACTGTTCTCCCATTACAACCCTGCTGAGCACACAGATGAAAATTTAAGCACTGACCTTTTGATATTTCACTGGAGTGCTGATCAGGAAATATTGATTGTTAAAGTGTGAAAAATACAGACTTCCTATTGTAAAATCTCAGCTTTGTCTGTGCTTTTTCTAGCAGGTGAGTTTTTTTTTTTTTGTGTGGGTTTTTAGTGTTGGGTAAACCGCCTCCTAACTAGGAGTGATGCAACTTCTTTCATGTGACTAGTAATTTTTCAGACCTCACTGAAAACAAAAATAAGTGTATTTGATGTTTAATGAGGTTATGGGACGGATGGGTATGAAGTGACAGACCAGAAGTATAAAATGTGGCTCTTTGTGGCTATTAGGACAAAAACTCATGGTAGATGAACATGGAAGAGATGGCTTTTATATAAGGTCACATTATGTGTGGGTTTGCCATTGGAACATCACTAGTTGTCTGCTTTGATGAAGATTAACTTTGAAATCTGCAAAATCAGGGGTGTTCAAAGGCTGAAGGCACATTGTTGACTGGATTTATCTTTAGAATGTCCTAAGTTCACAGTTTTGTTATGAATGTAATGGTCTTTGCCTGGGGTCACATTTCTTGCATATGATTTACTCAATTTTGAAGCCGAAACAGGGAAGAATAAACGTACGTATGTATCTTTTTCACTTCGACATGCAAAGAAAAGCAGATCTTGGGAATGTATTCATTGAAAGTGACTTGAAAGGCATTATCAGAGAAGTCTAGTGCAAGTTCAGTGCATTATACAAATTGTGTTTTGTTGTTTTTTTTATTTTTATTTTTTTTGCAAAAAAAAAGTTTTTTTTAAGGATACTCATGTATTAAGGATACTCATGTAGTGGATTACTGCACTCAAACACACATCGTCTTCTGAATGCTTCAGACAAAAGCATCACATCACAGAGCTTGCTCTTACTCAATTGACTGATCAAAGAACAATTTTTTCAAAATCATGCAGTGTCTGGTAGGGTTACAAACAAATTGTTTTACTTTTTATTTTTTTATGACATTGAATTTGTACCAAAAATGACAGTGCTCTAACAACAGTTATTAGCAGATTACATTAATAAATGACAATTGACATTCAACATAAAATAAAATAGAAACTGGATAATCTGGAAATCCTATGATGCCCGTCAGTCCATCATGTGTATTATTTATGATTGAGTGGCCGTTTCTCTCTATAATGATAATAGAGGTTGTAGGATGTGATAATGAGGTTGTAGGATAATGAGGTTAATGAGGTTGTAGGATGTGGCAGCATCTGAAATACACAACTGAGTTCAGAGTTAAAATGTGTATCTTTCCATTCGTTTTTGTGTAAAAAAAAAAAAAAAAAAAAAAAATGCGCGTTAATGCGCATCTCGTCAGTAAAGCCGGTTCTCTAATCATTGTTAAATTCCATCAGGCGCGTTACTACACAGAGCCGTTTACATTACATCAGAAACCGTCCTGCAGCGGTGTTAAATATAGCCACATGGGCTTGGGAGTACTGTGGAAAACTGTTGTCACTTAACAGACTGCCGCTGCATCAAGAAATGCAACTTGAATCTCTTTTTACACAAGGATAAATCTATATATCCATTCTAGTAGGGCTGTGCAAAAAATCGAATGCAATTTTCATGCACATCTCATCAGTAAAGACGCTCCTGTAATTAGAAGTATATCTCCAGCACATGCGTTCAGATCATGGTTTCCAGGTTTTCACAACAAATCCTGCAATGTTGTTTCTCAAAACTAGTCCAAAACTAGCCAAATCGCGATTCCAGGAGGTTCCCCGATAAAAAATTGCTTTCGGGGTTAAAATTTACGTTTTATGGCATGGTTGTCTCTGTAAAATTCGCATTTTAGGGGCTAAATATCACGTTATTGGTATTGTCGCTTCGACCCGCGGACATGAAAAAGAACCACAGACTTGGCAACATTGGTTGGCATTTACTACACCGAGCCGTAATTCACTGACAATCTACACAAAACCGATTTTAAAATTGGTGGCGATTCTTTGTCGATTTTGAAAGCGATTTTGTGTTAGTTGTCGGTAGACTACGGATCTGTGTAGTAACTGCCGCTCCACCTGAACCAGTGTTGCCAAGTCTGCGGTTGTTTTTTATGTCCGCGGTTCGAAGCAACTACAATAACGTGATATTTAGCCCTTAAAATGCGAATTTTACCAAGACAACCATGGCAAAAAAAAGAAAAAAATGTATATTTTAACCCCGGGAATTTTTTTTTATTTTTATCTGGGAACCTCCTGGAATCGCGATTTTAATTTTGGACTAGTTTTGAGAAGCAACAGGGGAGGATTTGTTGTGAAAACCTGGCAACCCTGATCTTAACACACATGCTGGAGATAATACTTCTAATTAAAGGAGCGTCTTTACTGATGAGATGTGCATGAAAATCGCATTTGATTTTTTGAACAGTCCTACATTCTAGGTAGAGACGCTAGCGAGTTCTCTAGGTCTGAACTTATCTCATTTGGTTCAAAAGTCAGTGGAAATCTGTTCTTTGTAGTTTTGTCAATTAGATAAAGATAATTAATTAAATAAAGAGGATGAACAAATCACATATTCCTGTTTTTATGGCATTTTGCAAAACATTCCAACCAATTGGGGTTGTGTATTGATGGTGCTGGAAGTGATTTCTTCAAAACCCAGGCCTCCTAAACCCAAACACGCACAGCGATTGACAAGCAGAGAGTGTTTCTGATTGGCTTAAACCTAGGTCATTTTGATGTTTTTTTCATCCTTATCCCATCTTTCTCTTATACATCAGATGCATATTATTAATTAGGGCTGCACAATAATAAATTGCATTATTAATGGTAAAAGCAGTGATGTATTTCCATTGAATGTTTCTTTCTGTGAACTGGACTCTGACTGACAGTCTGAATTGTCTGCACACACACCTGTCAGACGCTGATGGACCAGCGCTTTGTCAGCCAGAATTACCTTTTATCATGACAGCTGGCGTCTCCTCCAAGCACAGGAGATAATGATGTGTGAGATACCGATCAATCCAGACCCGCTGCAGGCTGAGCCTCTTAACAATGACCCCAGTGTGGGCAGATGGAAGTATCACCAAAATATTACAACATAGTACCGCTATATATCACAAATTAGATAGATTAGCTCCTCTGGAAATTCACAGAAATTTTTAAGGTATATGGAGTCTAAAATCAAGGTGTAATTTCTCAAGACACCTTTTTCAGGTAGTATATGCATTTTATATTTGTGCAATTTTAACCTTTAATTTTGCTTGTTTTGGAGCATTTTATGTCAGGAAAATTCTGCTTACACAGATGATTGTCTTACCTGACTGCATCCTAACTGAAGTAGGAATTGCAGAGTGACTGATTTGAAACACTCTTCATGAATAAACAAACTTCAGATGTTGCACAAATAACACTGAGAAACTCATTTCACAGTTGATTGCAATAGACACAACAGTGACTGCCCAGGTTTCTTTTTTCATACAGACCTGGTAAATCACTTCTGAGCTTATGATTGGTGTTTCTTGAAAAGTTTTGTTTCAGTAATTTTCATTCTTCAACTGCTTTATTTCTTATTTATCATTTGTATTTAATTTAAAGCATTGGGGTCAGTAAGATTAATTTTTCTAGGTTTTTTTGAAACAAAACAGTTGTGAAGTATCAGATATATTTTAGCATAATTTATATATTATTATATTATTAATATTTTAAATTAGTTTTTATCAGTATACATTATCAATTTTCATTTTAATTTAAAATTAAGACATTTTGCTATGTGCTTTTCTCATCTTTTAGTATTTCTATATAGATTTTATATATTATAGTTTTGTCATTTTAGTAATTACACTTAGTTGCCAAAACAATATTTATGTTTTTATATATATGTGTGCGTGTGTATGTGTGTGTGTGTGTGTGTGTGTGTGTGTGTGTGTATATATATATATATATATTCCCCTTTTTTATTTTTAGTTTCAGTTTACAGTAACAACACTGTTGTGATATTCTCTTTGCCTTTTAAATCCGTAATGAAACTAGTGACCTGCAGGGTCAACACAGCCTGGCCGCCCACAGTCTTCATCAGATGATATCAGTTAGATCTGGTGTGGGTGGAATGAGTGCTTCAATTGGTCTTATGATATAATGTTATGGGTGGTGTTTGTGAAGCCACAACATCATTTTTGAAATGGAAACTAATAATACTTCAAATTGTGTTGAAGAGCGGTGTGCTGTTACTTCTGTTGATAATCAGACTTACATGTTTTAACTGACAGATAACAAAACTGGTAAAAAAAAATTCCAGAATATCTTTGACTTGGGTTAGTAAGTAACCACCAACACTGACTCAACCACCAAATGCATATCAGTAAAACCTGCATCAGAAATGTAAAAATCTTTTTTTAATACTTTTTTATACTATGCTACACAAAACTCTATTTCCCCTGCTCTCGTTTAACTCAATGAGGCCCAATGGGTCACGTTTGCAGCAAAAACTTTCTGAGATGGATTATTATTGGGCCTCATTATGGAATGCCTATTTATCATGCAGGAGGTGCTGAATGTGGGGAATGAGAGATGGAAACTCCGTTATGGTGACACAGCTAATGTAATACAGTGTAAATTAATGTTAATAAAGCCTCATTTTCTAATGTGGCTGTGAGATCGAGCCCCTGAAGCACAATCACGGTCCTTGTTGTCTGTACAGATCTCTATTTGTCACTCTTTGCTGTCTGAACTCGCTGGATTCTCTGTTAAAGCTGCTTTTGTTAAACCCCTGATTCTTGAGACTGTACAATATGCTATTTGCTTGCATTTCATTTATTATTAACACAGTAAAACTGGTAATTAGACACAGCTGTCACAAAAGGACAAGAAAAAAGCTTTTGGAGGTGAAATTAATTTAACGACCCTTTAATTGAAGCAACTATGTTTGTTTTCTGTCTTTTTTCACAGAAATGTAGTTACTATGATAAAATAAAGGGAATCATTGTAGAAAACAACTGATTTATTCAGAAACTCACTAACAGACATACCTACGTTTACTGATACATCAGTTCTTAGCTATTTTTTTAAAAGAAGGTTAAATAAAGTTATTAGTCAATAGATTAACATGTTGAAAATATAATTGTATTTTTCAGCTCTGTAATTGTAATTGGTCCTATATTTTCAATATTTTGCCTGCTGTTTAGCATTTATTCATACTCTGCTTATTATGTTTGGTAACAGTATCTTTGACATGATCCCAGATTTAGAGCCCATGAGATTCTTGTTGATTCTTCTGTTCCCGCTCTGTTTAGAGTTCGATGCTGCCAGTAGAACAAAGCAGCAGGTACTGAGTGGTGATTAACTCATTTTGACTGGATAATTGCTTCACAGCCAAATGGAACAACACTCAGATTATCACCTTAAGGATCAGTTAGGTACGAAAGTGAACCTGTTCAAATTTCTAAATGTGTAAACCTGACACCGTGGCTGTGTTCCAACACTTAGTGGGCTGCCTGCTGTCTGCATCCAAGCTGAGTTTGGTAATGTTGCACATAGGCTAGCACTTCACTAAAGAGTTTGGTGTTAGCATGCTGCAGTTTAATTAGCTTATTAGACATAAGACATAGATAGTCAATTGTAATTAGATTTGACGTTTAAGTTTTCTAATTTTAAAAATGATTTGTTTGTGTGTTTTTAATTTAACATGTAAAATCTAAATCTATCTGTTTAATTAGCTAATTTTGGGGCCCATGAAGCTTATTACTTCCAAGGAATAAATAAATAAATAAAAAAAGTTAATTGCATAATTTCACAGTTTTAATTGTGCGTTTATATCCCACAATTCTGAGTCAGAATTAAGAGGGGAAAAAACTCCTATTACCTTTTTTGTGTTTTTTTTTTCCACAGAGGTCAGTAAAAGTTGTTTTAAAGAAGTAATTTTTTTCAGCAAGGATGCATTAAATTATTAAAAAGTGACTTTATATTAAAAGTAATTTATGTTGCTGCAAAAATTATATTTCAAACAAACAAAAATTCCCATTTCATCATTTCCACAAACATTATAAAGCAGTACAACTGTTTTAACATCAACAACAATAACATGTTTCTTGAGCACTAAATCAGCATATTATAATGATTTCTAATGGGGTAATGTGAGTAACATTTTAAAATTTATCATGAAAGACTTCTTTCAGTAACATGGTTACTAAAATAATAAATCAATGCATCGCAGTGCATTATGTCATTATCTTCTTAAGGCATCTTATTAGGCAGCATCATTTCCTCTGAGACTTTGCACTAACTTGTGTGTTTTTCCAGGTCCATGGGGCAGATGTATGGGCAGCGAGTGTGGTCCAGGAGGTAGTCAGAGTCGGGCGGTGTGGTGCGCTCATGTGGAAGGCTGGACGACCCTTCACACCAACTGCCTTCAGTCCACACGGCCGGCAAACCAACAGAGCTGCTTCCGCGTCTGCGACTGGCACAAGGACCTTTACGACTGGCGGCTAGGCGAGTGGAACCAGTGTGTTCCCGTATCGCTGCGGACCGGCCGCACAGGCGTTTGCCTGCAGGGTGAAGAGGGCATCCAGACGCGAGAGGTGAGATGTGTGCTCAAGGCGGACAGCTCAGCTGCCGACGATGCCATCTGTGAGTACTTTGAGCCCAAAGCCCGGCAGGAACAGGCCTGTTTAATTCCTTGCCCTCAAGACTGTGTGGTGACCGAGTTCACCCCGTGGACCACGTGCTCCAAGACCTGCGGGCTGGGCCTGCAGAACCGCGTCCGCTGTGTTGTGGCGCCGCCGCTTTTTGGTGGGCTTCCCTGCCCCAATCTGACGGAGTTCCAGACATGTGTACCGAGGGCCTGCGAGGGCAGAGAGACGGTGTTCAGTCTGAAAGTGGGCGGATGGAGCGAGTGCAAGATGCTGTCTTTACAGCCACCTCTGAGCTTCTCTGCCGCCCCCTTGCGCAGCGCCCGCCAAGCCCGCCGGCGGAAAAGCAAAGAGAGGAAAGGGAACCGGGACCCGGAGATGCTAGACCTTATCAAGAGCAAAAGGAACCGCAACAAGCTGAATCGACTAGAGGACAACCTCTGGAATATGGAAATAGGCTACCAGTCTCGGCAAGTGGTGTGTGTGCATCGAAACGGAAGCATGGTGTCACTCAGGTTAGTGGCTTTTCCCATTACAACCATATTAATTTGACATAAATAAAACTGAGGTTGTGAGCGGTGGAAGAGCAGTCAGAAGAACAGTAAATCATTTTCACAAACTTTGTGTCTGGATTTTTGTAAAGTACATTGTTTTGTACGAGTTAAACAGTGAATGTGGTTAACGTGACATATTTGTTCAAAAATACATTACAGTGCGATTTGTACAGTGATTTGAATACATGTTTATTTCAGAATAATAGATTTTTTTAATATTCATTTTATGTTTTGATGTGAGTAATAATGAAATAGTTTATTAACATTAATATTATTTTATTCAAAGATACTTGAACAATGAAATTTGTACAGTGACTTAGATACACTTTTTCTATGATGAGCATGTTTTTCAATTCTGCATTATAAATATTTATTTTGATATTTCTTTATTTTTTAGATTAGTATAGGTTGTAAAATGTTTCATGGTGCTACTCCCCAAAAAGATAATGGGATTTCTAATTTAATAAATTTTAATGATAATTATTAATTAATAAATTATAATGATTTAATTACTTCAGGTTGTAAAATATCATTTAGTGTGAATCACCCAAAACAAAAATATATTTATGAATGAATAGATATCATAAAATTATTAAATTAATATTAATAATAATTAACATTCATATAATTTATTCAAAAGTACATTAAAATTCAATTTGTCCAATCAGTTTGATACACCTTTTTGACCATGTTTATAATTTCTGAATGATTAATATTCATTTAGAAGTTGTAAAATGTGATGTGGATCAACTCCCCAAAGATAAATACTTATGTATTGATTAAATATCATTAAAGGAACACTCCACCGTTTTTTGAAATAGGGCTTATTCACATTATTTACTACATTTAGATAGGTGGGCAAATGCATTTTTGTGTCAGTGCATGCATTGTTTTAGTTTGACTGGGTCGGCGTTAGCTTAGCTTAGCACAATGAATGGAATCCTTTGTTGCCAGCTAGCATGGCCTGAGTAAAAGTGATCGAAAAAAAAAAAAAAAAAACACCTAATTACTTCTTGTGGCCTGCATATTCACAACGAGTACAAATAGCGATCCAGATTAACACTAGGCGATTTCCTAGGCAGATATTGACTTGGGACTATATTATGGGGAAGCACAGGCGAAGCACTGCTACTTCGGCGCAGAGAATCACGCAACACATGAAAACATCAACTCTATGTGAATACAGGTATAATATGGGTCGATATATACATGCGTCATGATTAAAATAATCACTTACTCTGTGGACAGCTGTCCATTTGGTCCATTCGGCGTGGGGCGTTTTTTCCAGTTCACTTTGTCACACCGGAAAAAAAATCGAGTACTGCAGAATGGATCAGCGCCGTGAAATCCTCTGTAGATGTGACACAACTTCGGGCACGCTCATCTTGATCTGACGTGTTGAGCCTGGTCATCAATGGCAAAAACATGTCCCACTCTCTACAGCAAAGACACTCTATTTCCGTCGGCATAGATTGGCATATTCCCCCACATTCACACCACCAGTTCATGTTGGCTCTCATTCTCACGTCCTCAGGCTGTTGAGCGATCGCAACTAATACACGCGCATATAAATTTCACTCGCGGCTGGCTTGACGGTGTTTTTCTGAAGTGCGGCTGGCTTGACCGCAGTCTCCTACTGTCGTTCTATTTCCAAAGCACGCAGCTCGTCTTCTGTAAACTCTGGTTCAAATAGGTATGGTTCTGGTTCTTGACTGTCTGAGAAGTCACCCTCTTCGTCTCTCTCAAAATCAGCCATGTTCATCGCCATTCGTGTACTGTAAGGAAAATAGCCAGACAGCTACTATTCACGCCGGTGTGTTGACGGAAGTCGTGGGATTTCATGTGTTGCGTGATATCTCTGCGCCGAAGTAGCAGTGCTTCGCCTAAGCAGCAGTGCTTCGCCTGTGCTTCCCCATAATATAGTCCCAAGTCAATATCTGCCTAGGAAATCGCCTAGTGTTAATCTGGATCGCTATTTGTACTCGTTGTGAATACGCTGGCCACAAGAAGTAATTAGGTGGGTTTTTTTTATTTTTTTGATCACTTTTACTCAGGCCATGCTAGCTGGCAACAAAGGATTCCATTCATTGTGCTAAGCTAAGCTAACGCCGACCCAGTCAAACTAAAACAATGCATGCACTGACACAAAAATGCATTTGCCCACCTATCTAAATGTAGTAAATAATGTGAATAAGCCCTATTTCAAAAAACGGTGGAGTGTTCCTTTAAGTTTATATAAATTCATATTAATTAATTGTTTATCTTTATAAATTATTACTATAGATTGCAACTTCCCAAATACTTTTTTTTCTTCACCTGTGAACTTTTTTTTTTTCATTCTTTAAAAAAAAATTTTTAGAAATAGTTTATGTTAATTGATTATTTGATGTGAACGCTAGTTTGCGAAAAACAAAAACAAAACAAAAAAAAAATTATATTATTCATACCTCTCTTGAGCAGCATCTGTTTTGTTATAGCACTAATGGTTCTCAGACTAATAGCAGTTAAATGAGTCTAAGGGATTCAAGGAAACTAGGGATCCCGGCGTATTTCTGCCCTCCGTCAGCCGCTGACAGTAAGAGGATGACAGCTGTGTGACTCGTCTGGGTCTCCGCTGTGCTGTCAAAGCACTCCCACGCTTGAAGTCTATTTTCAACTGTAGAAATGACAACTGTCTGTATATTCCCCAGCAGAAGACTGTATGACACGGCAGGAGTCTATGCATGCACCTTCCATAGAGTATTAAATGTTCAAGAGTTTATAGTTATTTAAAAAGTTTTGGCACAGCCTTGTAGTTTGTCTATCTCAGGCGTACAGTGTTTGGCCTTTGATATTCATTCAAGCTCAGGAACATGGGAAAAGTTGAAAGGAAAACATTCCGAGTGTTTTAGCTGGAGGAAATGTTAAGTTCATGAAAACAGTTGAATAGCCAACATCAAGGTTAAAGCAATCCAGCAAAGTCACATATAATATACAAAATCACGTACACCATTCAAAGGTTTGGGATCATTTTAAAGACATTTGTGCTCATCAAGGCTGCATTCATTTGATTAAAAATGAAGTAAAACATTAATTATTTTTATTATTTATAATAGCTGTTTCTATTTGAATATATTTTAGAATATGATTTATTCATGTGATCAAAGCTGAATTTTAAGCATCATTACTCCAGTCTTCAGTATCACATGATCTTTAAGAAATCATTCTGATATCCTGAATTGCTGCTCAAGAAACATTTATTAATTATTATCATCACTGTTGAAAATGTTTCAACAGTGATAATAAATAAATGTTTCTTGAGCAGCAATTTAGAATGATTAATTAACCATGATTAATAAATAAATAAATAAATAAAATTACTTATTTATGAATAAATTAAGGAATGAATGAATTTTTTTTTTTTTTTTTTTTTTTTTTTTATAAGTGCTAACCCCAAACTTTTGAATGGTAATGTATATTTAAATGGAATCACAAAAACAACCATCATACCTCCAGGAGAAATGTAAACCCAACAGTTCTTAGTGTAATATTCTGCCAGACATCTCATCTGTCGTACTAGTTCTTTGTGTGTGCGGCTTTACACATGCACTCGAAAACCAAAGTCTGTAAATCATTTAACTTTGCTCAGATGTCTTCATAATGCTCCTGCTGCTACAATGAGGTTCTCCTGAACTGCCACAATTGAGTTATTCTTACATTAAACATCATTCTCATTTAAATGGAAACGATGGTGTCCTCATTCCATCAACAAGCTGTAAACAACAGCTCAAAAATGTGCAAAACAGTGCATAAAAACACTGCATTTTGGTAATATTTATTTTGTAATAATTAAATTTAGCCCATCGCGCCATCGCAATTTTGTTATTAGCCCCATTTGTTTTATAGGATGCAATCTTAAATCCAGCAACAGACTGGCATAGTCTCCATTTCTGCCAAATGCAGTTTACCAGCAGCTACTATCTCTTTTATACCTCGGGAAGAGTTATTGTGCTGCAATATGGTGTCATTTATTTTGCCAGATTTTAAATGGTTTCAACACATCTTAATCTGGGTTTAAAGTGTGTGGAAAACAGTGCCAGCTTTAAAGTTTATGTATTGAAGAGTCCGTGCTGCCCCGAGGGGAGTTGGGCAGCCACTGCACCTAAATGAACGTTTGCTAAATGAAGCTCTGCTGGAAAGGAAGCAGGCTGTAATTAGCTGTAATAGCTCATCAGCTGCATTGCCTACAGAGAAAATAAGACACTAAGAGAAACTGCTGCATTCACACTGCTCAGCATTAAGATACCAGCCACTGAATCAATTACAAAATCTGTTGTTCCGCTGCAGATTGAGTTTAAGTTACCATGCTTATTAAAGTATTAAAAGAGTTAAAAGAGGTAAAGTGATTGTATCAGGGGTTCACACTTTTTTTTTTCTGTTAGCTGAACCCCTGAACTTTATTATTTTATTTTATTTTATTTTTTGTTTTATTTAGATTTTTTGTTTTATTTTAATTTATTTTAAATAAAACTTAAATTTGCCCAGAAATTTCAAGTAATGCTAGAAAATTATGAAAATATTTAAAGATATTATTTAAATTATTTAATTTTTTTTTGTCTATAGTTTTTATCAAAAATATATTTTTTATTTAGTTTTAGTTAAGTATTTAAACTTAAACTAAACAAAAACATTTCAATTATATGTTTGTTATTTTATTTCAATTGATTTTTTTGCTTGTTTCAGGTACTGAAAATATTTGTAAGGGTTTTAGTTTTAGTTACAGTAATAATAACCCTGTTTTTTTTCTACCATCGAAATATGTTCTTGATTACTGTAAGAGAATTATCTTGTCATGTTGAGTGACATCGTCTGTCCTGTATCAGCCAGTGTCCCCACTGGAGTCTTCCGGAGACGTTCCAGTCCTGTCTGATGACTAAAGACTGTGTGGTCAGTGAATGGAGCGTGTGGGGCTCCTGCTCAAAGACCTGCTCAGACCCCAGTGTTCCTCAGGGCACACGCTCCCGCAGCAGACAGCTGATACGGCTTGCTAGCGGAGGAGGGTCTGAGTGTCCCCAGCTGGAGGAAACCCAGGCCTGTGAGCCTGAAGGGGACGGGGTGCCACCCTGCACCATGTAAGTACCCTGAATTGCTGTGTTCTTACTACATTTTACATTCGTTGATAATGTACATGTTTCCAAGCCCGTGTGCATCTCATGCTATACTAGATTGAAAAGTGAAGTGTGATCATCTTTGTGCTGAATGTTCACTACAGGTCAAATATACAGTCAAATCAATGAATGTCAAATAGACACTGCAGGAATATTTTCTACTATTACATGTATACTATATTTAATACATACAGTACAGCTCAAAAGACTGTGGTCAGTAAGATTTAAAAGAACTAATAATAAATACTTTGATTCAGCAAAGATGCATTAAATTTGTCCAAAGATGTTTATAAATTTTGAGCTTTCAAATCATCAAAAAATCCTGACAAAAAGTATTACAGTTTTCACAAAATATGGACAATAGTCAGAAATGTTTATTAAGCAGAAAATCAGTATATCAGAATGATCTCTGAAGGGTCGTGTGACACTGACACTGCAGGGTCAGAATAAAAAATAAATAAAAAAACATTAAAAAAATCCATCTGTATGCATGATTGCATACTTTTCCTATTTAGTCGTGACAGCCAGTCCCATCTCTGTTTGAGATCAAAGGTTTTCAGTTCAAGGTTTTATGTGTGAAAATGCAGCACATTATTGGAGTGATGATACTATGAAATATACGCCAACAAATTGATGTCATCTTGTCATATTTTATTATGTGTCAACCCAGAGGAAACTGCTGCTCAGAAGTGGCTCTTTTTGTATAACTCAAATGATTAAATGTGGTTCCTAACAAGCTTGTCATTGAAGTTTCAGAAGTTTCTTCATCAGAGAAATGAGACATACATATAGTTGTTGACATACAGTAAAGTACAGAGAAATACTGGAAAATTGTGCCTCTGTGTACATTTCATATGGAGGTCTCTCACTGTTATCTTGGCAAATCTCAGCACAGTTGGAGACATTGTCGGGATCTCTTCTGAATCTCTGAAGGAGATGCGTGCAATGGACTTTTTCTCTGGAGGTAAATCTAAAAAGCAGGAGAACTGTGAAACTTAAAAACACTAAGCTAATTTGTGATTGATTTAGTCTTACTGCTGTCAAGGAGAAGCAATTTAGATGTTAACGATATCTCATTTGAGGATTTTCCTATCCTGCAGACATGTACATGAAACAAGCACAAAAAAAAAAGTCACTTCTCAGCATGATGCACTGTAATGCTTTCTGCTCTTCATGGAGAAATGCCAGCGTGGACCGGGAGCCGCTTGACCCCTGCTCTGTGAGGGTCAGCACATGAGCATATGGAGACGGGGTGAGACGGATCGGGCTGCTCTGCGCTCCCGAGCCAAGAGAGATGCGCAGACAAATGGAAGTGATCTTAAGAGCTCGGTGACGCTGCTTTTAATCTCATTCTCTCACAGATGGCCCACGCTGGCTCTCCGTCACAGAGCACACAATGCTTTCTGAGTCTCCCACGTACTATGAACCGGCAGCTCGAGAAGATAATGGATTTCTGCAATTCTGTTTTGCACTATTGCGAAAGTGGGAAAGAGAAATCACAAATGACATCTCTTTAATATCGTTATTTTTTTTTTTTATCCAAGACCGAAATGAGGTTAAATGGAGGTTGAATAGAGATTCTGAAGTCTTTTCAGACTATAAAAGACCCCAGTAATCAAATGTGTCTGAAGGTTTAAGAGATCTATCCATCCACTCATCCACCTACCTATTATACTGTACATCCATCCATCCACAAACCTTTTAACCTTATAGCTTAATTAACCACCTACTTATCTACCTTCCTATCCATTCACCAGTTCACCTGTTCATCCATCTATCCATCCAACCATCCTACCCATTGACTTATCTAACTACCTATCCATCATCCCATTCATCTAAACCATCCGTCTATCCATCTGTCCATCCGTCCATATTCCAATTAAATACCTGAATCTTAATATAGGTAGCAAACAGTAATTAACATGACATAATTGTTCTTTGAGTTGCAGTTTTAAATAGAAGAATTAAAATGCATTATAGTTATTTTTAACTAGAAACATTTGTAAAGCAAAATGCTTGAAGTTTGAAGGTTTGTAGTCTTCTAGTCAAATTCTTCCAAGATCCGTTTTATTGTTTGTATGTTTTTTTTTTTAAAGCATTCATCCAAACATTTGTTTGGATATGTTCATGACAGTGACACATGGATTGATGTCGTTGTCTGGAAATGTTTAAAAAGATGCATTACAGCAACAGCACAGATATACAGCCTGTATTTGATGCTGATTTCAGTTCTGCCTGGCGGAGCACTGAATGGAGCGAGTGTCGTGTTGATGCGCTGCTCAGCCAGCAGGACCGGCGGCGTGGGAATCAGACGGGTTTGTGTGGTGGAGGTGTGCAGAGCAGAGAAGTGTACTGCGTCCAGGCCAATGCAGAACTTCTCAGCTACATCTATAACAACAAAGACAAACAAGCTACAGGTATCTGTTCAGCATATAGTTAACAGAAGTATGGCATAGTGACTCTCCTGAGCTGTGATCAATTATTTATTTGTTTCTTTTTAAGAGTCCTCCAAATCCTCAAAATATCAAAAGCAAATCCTGTTAAGTTCCATAAGAGAATCTTTAAAAAAGTGTTAAAAACATATTTTTCCTTTTTTAGATGTATTTGATGTTATAAGCAAATCTTCGATTCATATGATTCCACAAGATAATCTTTATAACAGAGTTTCATATGATGCCATAAGTGAATCTTGATAAGTCTCATACAAATTCATATGTGAATTTTATAAGTTCCAGTTGATTCTATAAGATAATCTTTTTTTAAATTGCATTTGATTCCATAAGATAATCTTTAGAAGTTTATCATATGATGCCATAATCAAATCTTTGCTTCATAGAACTCCTAAGTTTAATTTAATGTCAGTGAGAAACCTTTATGAGGAAAAAAAACAATGAATCAATTATTTATTTATTTACTTAATGCAAAACAGCTACTATTATAACATATAATAGCATAGCATGTTGGTTTGCAAAAAAAATTCTCAGAACAATGTAAATCCTAGAATACATGGATCTGTCCCTCGTGATTTTCCTCTTTCCCTGCTTTCTCTGTCCCCGGCCCACGTGCATGTGTGTGTAAAGCTCTTACTCTACTGTACAGTATATATTGCATCAGCATTTCTTTGCATGCTTCACACACACACACACACACACACACACACACACACACACACACACCATCACTCGATTAATGGCCCACCCATCTTCATGGAATTTTTATTTTTTTTAATCTCTCTCTCTCCTGCTCACGCTTTTGATGCTCAGAACTGTGTGGTGAGCACATTGAAACATACAGTATCTTAACTCTGTATATAAGAGCAGATGAGCGCTGACTACATGAAACGCTCTGGCTAAAGAAGAGCTATTAGAACAGGCCACAGCTGGTGGAGCTGTGTATGCTGGGAAATCTGTGTCCTTATCAGCACGGTGCAGGAGACGCCATGCTTCAGTCAGGGGTAATCTGCTCCGCCGACAGCAGATACATGAACGCAGACAGTGCAGAAAGTTAAAGAGAAAATGTGCTGGAGCGTCAGTCAACTGATGGAGTCGTGATGTTCTCACCCTGGGAGGATGTTGTCAGCTTCAAGATTCTTTGATGTGATGAAACCTTCATCAGATCTATCTGGAAGTGATGCTCATTTGCATTTCCTTCTAAGAACACAACATTGCACTCACAACACAAACAGCGTTATTTCCCACAGGTGGCTCCACTGTTTTAAAATCAAAAGTTTCTAAATGTATTTTAAAGCCTGATGATGACATAGGAGAAATTCCAATTTGATTTCATAAAGGAATCTTTATGAAAATTTCATACGATGCCATCAGCAACTCTTAATGTTCCGTTGGTTCCAAAATAATCTTCGTAGGTTTCCTATGATGCCATAAAAGCTAACCAGCTTATACCTCACATTATCACATTACTGTCTGAATGAAATTCAATGGAGGTGATGTACACTGAATAAATGGCCGTGACATTCGATTGTACAGAGCTAAATTTGGAGTCTACTATGGAAAAAACTAATGCTTTATGTGATGGATGTGATTCATATATTGCACTATAAACCAGTGGGTTTGGCTGGTTTGGCCCTGCTGGTAAATGACTGAATGCATTAACTGAACATTTTTCTGTCACTTACTAAATTGTAATACACATTGACAGATAACTGAAATGCTTAACTGAAAATGACCAAAAGTTGTCTGTTCTGTTGCATTTGGTGAAGAAAACTTGAGAAAATAACATGTGGAAGTAAAGATTTAAGTAGAGAAACAAGAGTTTTAGTAGAACATAGTAGAGCATACTAGAAAATACAACCCAGTCCATCGGAATGACAGAAAATGATTTTATATCAAATGCAGTGTTATTAAATGGATGTTATTTTATTTTCTGAAGGACTCGTAAAAGGTCAAAGGGATATATTTTCCCTTGCCTGCTGTGTTTGACGTCACAGCTCAGGAAACTTAAAGCTAATATTTCAGAAGTAGTCACAGTATAGAGCTCATAGTGACAGTATTTGTATTTGTCCCTCGAGTGCTGTTTTATTAGCAGTAGTTTGTGTGTTTTATAGAAGGTCAGTCTCCAAACAACCAGATGCCTAGTGTCCCTCCCCTCCTGTCTGTCACCTATGAGATCTCAGGTAAGATGTTTAACCCCTTAAAATGATTTTTTGAATGTAAACACACCAATATTGCATTGAAAGTAAAAAGTAATTTTATTTATTTATTTTTTTGTATTTTTATTGTGTATTTAATTTGTAAGTTAATTTAATAATTTCAATTATATTTCATATTTTAATTTGTTTTATTCTACTCTCCTTTTTGTATTGTCTTTGTTTGATCAAATCTCTTTGCTTAAAGCATGTTTACATATGTTGTTTGCTTAGTCTGTTTACTCTCTGTATTTGTTTGAGTGTTTTTGTCCATGGAGAGCTCATTATAAGGGCACACAAACTGATGCAACACACTGTGCTTTAGTCAACACTCCTCTGGGCACCAGACAACTGACAGACGATGACTGACACTGACAATCATTCTTACAGGTCCTTACTGTACACTCTTCTTCTTCATAAAAAAAAAAAAAGTTTGTATTTGCATCATTTGGGCCTTTTAATCTAGATTTCATGGGCTTTATAACACTGAGCTAAACCTCGCCTGCAGTTATTTTACTGATTGTGTATATTCTGATAAGCTTCAATACTTTTATTTAGCAAGGCAGCTTTGAACAAACCTGACCGCAAAAGATATGAAGTTACAAAGAATTTCCATTTCAAAAAATGCTTTTCTTTAAAACTTTCTATTACCAAAAATATTAAGCAGGTAGTTTTTAACATTGACAATAATATTTTTTGTAGTAGTGGGCATAGATTAATTTTTTTGAATCTAGATTAATCTCACTGTAATCTTGAAATTAATCTAGATAAAAATGGCTCATTTGAATTCTGCCGAAGGCATTCACAGCGGCGTAGCCACGGGTGTGCCAGGGTGTGCCTGTGCCACCCACAGTGGCAGCTGGCACACCTAAAAATAGATGCAGAATTATTTTTTATAGTCTCAATAAAAAATGTTTACTAAACTTGGGCTATTGTTGTTTCGTTAAAATATATATATATTTTTTCTGTTCGCGACTCGGTTGATTCAGATCGGCACTTCGGAGCCTGTTCGCGACTCGGTTGATTCAGATCGGCACTTCGGAGCCTGTTCGCGACTCGGTTGATTCAGATCGGCACTTCGGAGCGTGTTCGCGACTCGGTTGATTCAGATCGGGACTTCGGAGCCTGTTCGCGACTCGGTTGATTCAGTTCGGCACTTCGGAGCCTGTTCGCGACTCGGTTGATTCAGATCGGCACTTCGGAGCGTGTTCGCGACTCGGTTGATTCAGATCGGGACTTCGGAGCATGTTCGCGACTCGGTTGATTCAGATCGGCACTTTGGAGCCTGTTCGCGACTCGGTTGATTCAGATCGGCACTTCGGAGCCTGTTCGCGACTCGGTTGATTCAGATCGGCACTTCGGAGCATGTTCGCGACTCGGTTGATTCAGATCGGGACTTCGAAGCATGTTTGAGATTTTTTTAAATTCAGATCTGGACATCGAAGCAGGAAGTTTTTGTCAAACAGTTAATTGGTGATAAATGAATTGGACTTGAGGCTTTTTTTTTTTTTTTTACCTGTCGATTCAGCATGTACATGGACCCACACAAAGGTGGACACACTCTAGACTCAATCATCAGTAGGGCTCTAAACTTTTCATCCATTGTTTAGAATATGTGTGTTACCCAAATAAATGACTAAAAGAAACGTTAAGTCTTCGAGAACGGGTTTGGTGGTGCATTGGACCAGGGACTCATCTCCTGTTTCCAAAATATGGCGTTATTTCCCTGTCAAATGTCGAGAGCGCATTATTGTAGCGCGAAAGTACATTAATATAATGCGCGAATATTTCCTCGAGCGCGGAATATAATGTGCGGAACGCGAATCTCTCTGCTCGCGCGCGCTCTCAGTTTTAAGTGCAGGCATACTCTCTGATGAGCAAGCCCAGAGAAAATTCTTACCAAGAGCAACGTGTATCTGAGAGCGTGCGCCCAGTTCCCGTGCGCAAGCAGAGAGATTTGCGCTCGCGCATTATATTGCGCTTTCGACATAGATGAAAGTCATCATAGATCGCGTAGTATAGATAACCGCCCACCACTAATTTTTTTCTTGAGCACCAAAGCAGCATGCTTTAATGATTTCTGATTTATTTTCAAATCAGAATATATATATATATATATATATATATATATATGTATATGTATATATATATAAAATGCAGCTTTGGTGAGCATAATATGCATCTTTCAAAAAAAAGAAAAGAAAGTTATTCAAACCCCAAGGTTTTGTCAGGTAGTGTATAATTATATATAGCAGGGCCACCTTAGGTTTTTCATCTATTTTCTAACAGCTACCAAGTTCCAGATCATTCTCATTCTTAAAGCTAAGCCTGTCCGTCTGGGTTTGTCAAAGCAGGCACAGACTGCAAACTTTGATCAGATCGAAAGTTTGAGCAGAAGGTCTAGAGACCATCTGGCATGTAAACAAGCACAACCTGTGCTGTGGTATGTTAACTTAGATAATGGTTCATTACACTGAAATCTGTCTCTCCATTTATTTTGGGAACATGCAGCACAAGAAGAGTTGAACGAGGTCATCTGTCATTCCCCATGTCCATTTCCAGAGTTCAGTCAATTATTTTGGTTGAACGTCTGTGGCGCAGTCAATCTTCTTATGACAAATTTGTGTGTGTGGAGATTATTTTGTTTTTGGAAACCTCTAGAGAGCAGAACTCACCTCATATGAGGGTGGTGATGGCGCAGTGGATAAGACACATGCCATTGGTCGGAGAGACCTGGGTTCGAATCCACTGTGAGACACCAATGTGTCCCTGAGCAAGACACTTAACCCCTAGTTGCTCCAGAGGCGTGCGACCTCTGACATATATAGCAATTGTAAGTCGCTTTGGATAAAAGCGTCAGCTAAATGAATAAATGTAAATGTAAATGTAAATATGAGCATGGAGAGCTCTACGAGAAGAGTTTACCTCGCATTGACGCAGACACAGCACTCATGTCACCTGTCACCCATCAAACTGACTGGAAAATCCTGTGTTTAAACATTGATGCACCCTTTTTGTTTGTGTTTTTGAATTTTTGAATTTGAATTGAATTCATTTCCACACATACTGGGTCCAGACAGGATCTACAGACTTGGCTTGCATTTACTACACTCATTTGAGAACTTACTCTGAGAGGAATGTTTTGGGGGAATGTCCACATTTGTAATACTGGATATAAAAATAAATTAAACAAAGCTTTTTTGAAATTGTAAAAATGCAGAAAGTTTTCTGTGAGGGGTAGGGTTAGGTGTGGCTAGGTTTTTAAATCTATTACTATACAGGGATCTGTATATAAAAACAATATAAGTCTACGTGTGTGTGTGAGTAATGGATAATAGATATCACTTTTTCTTTCTTTTATTTTTAGGCAAATAAGGTAAAACATGTAACTAATATATTACCATACTTCACCATTTAATTACATTTATTTACTACTTTTTTAAACTTGATATATCAGAAAATACTGTCAAGAGCCAGAGTTAAAATACATTTTCACCATGTTTTGAGTGAATAAAAAGTCAGGTTTTCGATCTCAGTACAGGAGAAAAAAAAATCCCATTTTGAGAAAACAAACTTTAAATATATGTATTGTAATTAAAATTGGCAAAAGAAAATATAGATTTTGGATGTATTTTTTAATTATTATTATTATTATTATTTTCACTAGTTCTTCTGAAACGTTTTATAAAAAGTTCCAAAAATCTAAAAATTAACCAGTACATGAAAAATACATTTATATTTCCTTAATTTCTTAATTATATAATTTCTAATTTATTTATAAACATTTAATGTTTTTATCATTTTATTTATTATTTTATTAAAATTTTCATGATTTTTTTTATTTTATTAGTGTCATTATTTTATATGCAATGTTTTAGATTATTGATGACTGGGAACATTATGAAATTAGTACAAATATGTAAAACACAAACACATTGGGTCGGGACTTACATTCAAATCATGCAGAAGTCTGTGGAGATTCCAGTTTAACTTTGCTGTGATGCCGCAGGGAATCAAGATTCTTCGCTGCATGTTTAATGTTACCATTTGTTGTTTCCTGCAGTTACATAAACCTAATTGACCATTATGTGTCATGCTCATGTGGGAGTGTTTTAATGCATGTTTTTTTTTTCATTATAGCATCAAAACCCGTAGACGTTCAGCTCTGTAAGGGCACGACTCCGAGTACCACGCAGCTGTGTCACATCCCGTGCCCTGTGGAGTGTGAAGTGTCCCTGTGGGGCGCCTGGGGGCCCTGCACCTTTGAGAATTGCGATGAACGCGTCGTGAAGAAAGGTAAACATGGCTGAAACCAATAATATATTCACTGAAAAGGAAGTGTCAAATACTGAGACACAATATTTTACTGAGGCACAGAGATGTTTTACTGACAGAATAGAATATTTGCTATTATCATAAATAATTTGTCCAAGATGCTGCTAGACTGAATATTTCAATCATGTCTTAATATTTCTCTATTGTACACTGATTATATTTTGAAGACCAAAAAGAAAAATAGACCGAACAACTATAGAAGTTTAAATATGCTGAACTTTGCCTCTCTATATAAATGCAAATAATTGGCTAATTTTTAATGCCATTAAGATAGTTTTACATTGCAACATTATTTTAATGACAGTGAAACACATTTGCCTCTATAATTTTATACATTTTCAAATGTATTATATATATTTAGTATTGTATGCATCATGGTAGAAAATGCTGTATTACTTTTTTTTATTATTTTATTTAAAGGAAACAGAACAATTAAATTATAATTATAATTTTTTAATACTTTTTATATATTAATGTATTCTTATTTTGGGGTATTACTGTTTTGAACAGTAGTTTTTATTGCCTTACATTTGCTTAATTGTAATAAAAAATGTCATAATACAAACAGATTTTTTTAAATGATTTTTTTAATGAAATTTGAATTATTTGTTTGTCTGTTTTAAACTTTGCTTTGCTTTGGACTGAAATGTGAGCTGGGCATCTTTTTGGAAGATTTGTAAGATCCATCCTAAAAAATCAATTCAACCGAAGGTCACACACTTCCACTACAAAGAAAAAAAAGTTGGTTAAAAGTAACTGGGTGAAATGCCTTTGGAAATGAAATCAGGTGCCACTTAGTTTAATGTTTTGTCCTACTCCATTGACATTTTAAGTCTGACTTACAGTAAATGTTCACTCTGTGTATGGACCTAACTAATAAACCTTTTCTGGCATGTTTATTTGCAGGTTTCAAGTTCAGACGACGCACGATCACTAATTACCCCACGGGTGGTGAGGGGAACTGTCCTCATCTGGTGGAGGCCGTCCCGTGTGATGAACCCAGCTGTTTTAGCTGGCAGCTGGTCAAACTAGAGGAGTGTATCCCTGAAGAAGACATGGAGTGTGGAGAGGGAACACAGACTCCACAGGTCCGCTGCGTCAACAGCCAAGGTATAAAACACTGCTCAGATCAGGTTTACACTGGAAAAAAGATCCATATTTTACTATCAAAGACTGTAAAATTGCTACAGTAAAAACCAATTGGTTAACGATAAGTTCCTTTACTGTATATGGTGAACTGTAACAGGACATTTAATGTCATTTTAAGGTAAAATACTGCTAAATGTAAAAAAAAAAAAAAAAAAGTCATTTTATAGTTAACAGTGGAAAAAAAGTACATTGGTATTTCAAGAATGTACTGTTTCTGCTATGCACATTAGTACAATCTATTTTTCATATTTTTAATTTATTCTATTCTTTATTTAAATCATATGTTTATGTATTTAATTTAACCTAATTTTTATTTATTTTATTTGACTCTTTTTTTTCAGTTCAATTCAATACACTTTATTGATTTAGTTAATTTAACCCAATTTTTACATATTTTATTCAAATTTGTATTTATTTTTTAACATTTATTTTACTGTTACTGTCACTATTTTTTTATACAGCTGCTATTTATTTTACTGCTAATTTTACTTTTTTTGTTTGTTTGTTTTTAAGGGTATTGTTTTTAAATATTGATTCAGATGGGTTAGTGATCTCAGTTTTGATGTTGTTTTCATTATGAATCCTGTTTAATTAAAACTTGATTACAATCATGTACATCTATGAAACTGTCAAACCTCCTCGGTAAAAGCTGGTCCAATCCGAATAGGGCTTAAGAAAACTGCAACTGGAGCATGTGGTCTTTTTCCAAAAATGCAATCTCTTGTGTGAAGCATGCCAGATGATTATACCACAATAGCAGGCCAGTAGATTCTCACTTGTGTTCTGAAGGCTTCTGTGGTGGATGTCTTAAAAAAGCAGGATTGATTTTAAATCCGGTAATTAGCCTGGCGGAAGGCAGCCGTATCTCGTCTCTCAGCTGGTGTGTCCGGAACATTTCCCTTCTCAGCTGGAGCTCTTTGGGTTAATGCTGCAGAGAGCAGAGGAGTGTAAACCTGCTGCTAATGGTGATCGTGTCCTCCTACAGCTCAGCTCCATCTCAGCCGTGCCTGGAGAGAGAGACACTTGGATATTTGACCGGCTAAAGACTTGCACTAGCTGCTAAATTGTCCTCTTCAACAACAACATGTTGATGAGGTGCCTTTCTCTCAGTGTATTCTGCAGCGCTATTTATGCAAGTCAAGACAAGTTTATTTATAGATCACATTTCGTACACAATGGTAATTCAAAGTGCTTTACGTAAAAGAAAGTACAAATGAAGAAAAATATTTTCAAAAATAAAACAAGCAATTTAAAAACTTTGAAAATGATTTAAAAAATACTTATTTAAAATGAATTTAAAACATTTACTAATATAAAATGAGTTGACATAAAATACACTGAATATGTAAAACACATTGCAATCAGTTTGGAATATGCACTGCCATTCAAGAGTTTCAAGAGTTTTTTAAACTCATTTTTAAAAGAAATCCCTCATGTTCCCAAAGCCTGCATTTATTTAATTTATTGATCACAGAAAAAAATTACATATTACAATATATACAAATAGAAAACAGGAACTTTCGATTTCAATGATATTTCACACACACACACACACACACACACACACACACACACACACACACACACACACACACACGTATTTCAATATGTAATTTATTCCTGTGATCAAAGCTCATCATTACTTCAGTATGCAGAAATCTTAAATCAATCTAATAAGCTGATCACAGTAGTGCTGTTTAATATTTTGGATTCTTTTTTAAATATTCAGATTCTTTGATGAATAGAAAGTTCCAAAGATCAGCATTAATTTGAAATGAAAATCTGTTGTAACGTTATAAATATCTTTACTGTTACTTTGGATCAGCTTAATGTGTCCCTGCTGAATAAAACCAATGTGCATAATTTCTTTCAAAACAAATAAATAAATAAATAAAAATCTCCCTGACCACAAACTTTTAAACTGTAGTCTATGTAGGCAAACTGACACTTAAAATCAGCTTGATGTAATAATTGCAAAAGTGTCTTTAAAAGGTCACTCGTTCTGAGAAAAGGTCTAGTGTTTGGTTTGGTATTTTATTATGTCATGAATGAATGTGCTGTCAGATTTGATTGTTGTGGTTCTTTTTCATGGATAGTTTGAATCGAATGTAGGAGTCGGATTTAGATGACTCACTTTCTCACTGGAATGAACGCTGAATCACAGGTTATCATGCCCAAATCAAAAACAGAGAAATCAGTGTTATATTGTTGAAAATAATAAATTGAAAAAGAAATGCTACTTTGTAAGTTTGGTGAAACTTAAATCATCATCTCATTACTTACTGACAGCATGTACAGTAGTTGAAGGTGACATACAGTATGTATTTCTGCACCACAGCAGAGACTTCACATGAAATAGTGATTGTTTTCAAACAGGTTTCACACTGCCTGCCATTGGCTGAGTAAACGGATGAGCTCACAACCATTGGCTGCTGTCTTAGGATGCTAAAGCAAACAGAGCAGTGTTTTGACAGACACAGGGTCACAGCGTTCTGACAGTCTTCTGAAACGTCTGACAACTTGTCACCCCTGTTTCTCAAGTCTAAAACACCTTGTTAGACCTGCTAAATACTCCATGTTCTTAAAGTTGACAGCTCCTTGCATTATTTTTGTGCAACTAATCTGGGAAAACTGTCATAAATTTGGGAAAAGTAATGCTTGATGGTCAGTTTTCATATCTTAAAATGCATGAGATCCCAAAGGAAACACTTCTCAGTTTTTTCTGGCCCAGAATTGTATGACTGATATGACCATATTTGTTTATGAACAGGTTTATCTGCAATAGTGTAGCTGATACCAAAGCAATTGACATAACTCAAAATATTCTGAAAAAGATAAACCATTGCGGCCTTCTCAAGGAAACATCTGCCGTTTTCAAGAAATCCCTCTATGTCAGGTGACCACTGTCATTCTGAATCTATATGATTCTAGATGAAATAATAATAACGTGCAATAATGTCCTCTAGCATCTGTGGCGTGAGCAATCGATGCCCCTCATCTCGCCATGACCTGCCTCTCTGTAGCCGCACGCTGTGGCAGATTGATTCCATCACGCAACGATTAAAATTGAACTGCTAGTTGTTTTTTTACAGCCAGACTTGGCATCTGCTTCACTCCGACTGTCTCGGCGAGTGACACGTACAGTTTTGCTTCACAAATGGCCACGGTTCTGACATAGATCGATGCAAATATTGTGTCGCTGTTTGCTATAAGGAAAACTTGTCCCTGCTTTTGATGGAAATATTTATTGGGTGTTAGTGGCTCAGTACTCAAGCAGAGAGCTTTTACTTTTTCTTTTTCAGCAGCGTGCCACTGAGCTAAAGCCAAAACCAAGCTTATACTCATCAGATTTTGCTCAAAGTAAAAGATATAAAACCATTGAGAGGAGCTGTGCGTGGTAATGAACGCTGCCAAACACAGACACACTGACAACAATTGCATGTTTTGTTTTTGCCTGTCCTTCAGAACCATCTGTATGATTTGCTTTCTACTGTTTTTAGGATGGCACTGTTTCAAAATAGGACACCAGAGTGGCTTGAAATGCATTAAAAGCTTGTCTGGGTGAATCATATTTTGCATAAAGAAATTTTTGCCTCATTTTAAGGCCATTAACATAATTTGCATTGTGGCATTTATTTTTTATGACAGTTAATAACATTTTCCGCCCTAATTTTCATTACCATTATTCATCAGGATGTGTTTTGTAGCTCCCTTTACTCTATTTTTGAGTATTTTATGCACTTATAAAGTAATACTTTTTTAATATATTTAATATTTAGTATATTTTATATTTACTTAATGTTAACTTTAATCTTATCTTTTAAAATGCTTGATTTAATATTTAAAATGTAAATTTTATATATTTAATATCAATTTAATTTAATATTTATAATTGTGATAATATTTGTAATAATCAAAAATCAAAAGCACTGCAATAAATTCTAAATTGGTGTATGAATAAAAAAGAGTTAAGTGATTCTTTTTTGCATTAAAGAGATTTTATTGCATTACAGTTTTGTTGCAATAACTATGGGAGAAAAATGTACATAACTGTTATGCAATTACTGCATGCAAAAAAAAAATCTAATTCTTTATTTTTTTTAATATGCTTGATAGATTTTAAAATTTGAATTGTATATATTGAAACATGAGTGATGTGCTTGACATGTTACATCTTCTGCCTGCTGTAGAGTATATACAGTAAACTACTATACATGTGTGATCAAATACACTTACACCAGATAATATTACATTATAAATTGTACTTTATGTGGATGTTGGCCAAGACCCCCTGTGGAACTGTACGGTTTAACAATTGAGCTTAAATAACTTCATAGTTATAAATATTTTAATCAGCTCAAGCTTCAGATGCATCAAAAATCAGTTTTCCAGCATGTACAGTAAAAATAATCATGCAAATGGTGCTTAATGAATTTGAAACATGTTTTAAACCCACACATGTTTTGTGCTTCAGGTACAGAGGTGGAGAAGGAGATGTGTGTGGATGAGGTCTATCCTTCATCTGTGCCCTGTGTGGTTCCCTGCCCTAAAGACTGCGCTCTCAGTCTCTGGACCGAATGGTCCACCTGCTCTCAGACCTGCTCCAGCAAAACCGCCGAGGGCAAGCAGATGAGAACCCGAGCCATACTGGCTTACAATGCAGGAGAAGGTACAAAAGATTAAACTCAGATAGCTAAACACATTTCTAAAATCACACAATACTAAACCGTAAAAATAGATACACATTTTAGGTAAAAATAAATTCCAATTGTAATGTGTGTGTGTGTGTGTGTATATATATATATATATATATATATATATATATATATATATATATATGGGTAACACTTTAGATAAGGCAACACTATTCACTATTAACTATTTGCTTATTACTAGCATATTGGCTGCTTATTAGTACTTATAAAGCACATATTAATGCCTTATTCTGCATGACATGTTCTGGATCCCTTAACCCTACCTCATACCTAAGCATTATTCAAACATAACTACTACAAATGACTACCTTACTTATTATCAATAAGCAGTAATTAGGAGTTCATTGATGAAAAACGCTTAGTTAATAGTGATTGTGTTACCGAATACTGTATGTATTATTGTTAATGTTTTTTGTTTTGTTTTTTTTTTACAAGTCTCTTATGCTCATCAAGGCTGCATTTGTTTGAATAATAAAGAAAAATACAGAAAAAAGTGTAAAATATTATTTCAATTTAAAATTTATTTATATTTTAATATAGTTTAAAATATTTATTTCTGTGATAAAAGCATCATTACTCCAGTCTTCAGTGTCACATGATCTTTCAGAAATCCTTCTAATAAGCTGATTTATTGTCAGTGTTGGAAACAGTGGAACAGTGCTGAACAATATTTTTTGGAAACTATTTCATGATTCTTTGATGAATAAAAAGTTAAAAAGAACAGCAATATTCAAAATAGAAATTGTGAATGAAAAAATTAAATAAATAAATCCAAGAATCCTGAAAAATTTAGCAAATAATATTAAACAGCATAAATATTTCCAACATCTATAATAAATCAGCATATTAGAATGATTTCTGAAGGATCTTTTGACACTGGGGGCTGAAGATTCAGCTTCTTAATTTATTCCATAAAATTAAATTATATTTTAAAACAGAAAAAAATAGATTTTAAATCGCAATAATATTCCAAAATTTTACGTTTTTTCCCCCTTGTATTTTCAATACAACAAATGCAGCATTAATGAGCATAAGAGAATTCACTTAAAAATAAATACAAATTGTACTGATCCCAAACTTTCGATCAGCAGTGTATATATTATTTCTGAGTAAAGCTCTAGCATCATTGATCTGTGAATGCCATTTGCTGTAATATTTTTTATCTAATACAATGACCTTCATACATTTTATACAATTCGTTTTTGGGGACACTGTAACAAGCTGACATGCAAAAACCTTGCAATTTTCCATGGTCTGTAGTGCATAAGATTAGCCTGAAAAAGCTGATAGGAAACTGTCAAGGAAAGACGCTGGTTCCACAAGGGAGGAATTTCTCAACCTAAAACCGTCTGAGGTTCTGATGGATGACTCCGGTGCTGTGACATCACTGACAGCCAGTGTTCCGAGACTCTTGTCTGTTTCAGCAAGGCGAGAAGTGTCAGTTTACATGAGTGGGCTACTGAGTGTTCAAGACAAAGTGAAACGCGGTTCACAGACTACTTTACTTCTGTAATCAGATTTAATTCAGAATAAAATTCAGCAAACGTGATTATTATCCATAAAGTGCGTCTTACATGCCAGAATTGAAGGGATGGGTTTAAAAATAAGGATCTGAATAAAAACATAACTTCCTTTACTCATTCTCATGTGTGCATATGTGTTTATGAGCATCATATTTGATGCATCAGGCTGTTATAGGTCATAGAATATAAAAAAAAATGAATGCAATTTGGTGCATTTTTTTTTTCTTTTTTTTGCAAAGTTTTGATCATGTTGATAATTTTGAGCCCTTAGAAATGTGAGGATCTGTTTTCAAATTCGTTTATGTGTCATATTCTCTTCAGAGAAGTCTATATTCAGTGATTGCTGTGCTTTCTCCACAGTGACGTCAATGGTAGTGGCGTGGATTACAGTTATGGAGGGTGACACGTCTAAACATCTCATGTTTTCATGGCCCGTAGAGTAGTTTTCCTGTTGAAGTCCTCTTAGATTTGTTTGGATGGTTTGAAGTAGCCGCTAAGTCCTGTCTTTTCTTACTCTAGATTCTTTTATCGTTACTCAAAAGTGTGTAAATGTTAAAACATTTACTCGGTACTACTC
Organism: Carassius auratus; assembly: GCF_003368295.1. NCBI lineage: Eukaryota > Metazoa > Chordata > Actinopteri > Cypriniformes > Cyprinidae > Carassius > Carassius auratus. Next base: position 22,014,827 of record NC_039283.1, read on the forward strand.
GAGTAGATCCTGAAATATTTATTCTCTAACCACTGTTTCTTTGAAGTTAAAAGCGAAGACGCTCATAACTTGCTTTTTCTCAAGGTCTTACGAGGGTTCCAAAGTTTCCTGAGCTCTATGGTACAGTTGTTTTCTTTTCATCTATTGCTTGCAGTTTCAATTTACGTAGATTAAATAAATATCTTGTGTTTGATTATGTACAGGGTTAGAAAGTGTTAATGGAGTTGCTTTAAGCACCGTTTTCCTGTTACTGGCTTTTTGAGCGATGAGTTGAGCGATTCCCTTTGGGAGGCGGATAGATCTATGTGACAATGAGTTTATGCACCATGCTTTTTGTGTGAGACATCTGCTTGACGTCTGACGTAAGATGTCGAAGGCATATATAATGCATGTCCTTGAGAGTCCTTTGTGAACAAGTCAGCAGAATGTAGAAACTCATACAGTAAACAAGAACAAATTATAGTCCTTTGGGTCTCTTATGAAACTGCTGTTGCACATTGCAAAAAGCCAGAAACTTACTTGTACATACAGTACATACCTAACACAAACAGTTGCATTCAGAGAGCAGAGTGCTTTCTCAGTGTTGCAGCATGAGTCACTCTTGCGCACATTAATGTAATCTCTTTTCTTCTGTGGCTGGTTTTGTCTTTCAGGTCAAAAAATTTCATGGTGGAGCAATAGATTGATCTTAAGTTTGTTGAAGTTGACATGTTTTTATCTAGCTACTTGAATAATTATATATCAATTTTAATGGCCCAAGTATTTTAAATAAGTGATGTAAGATGGACAGCATGTATATTTAATTTTTTATTGACCTTTAGACAGGCTTCCAGACATTTTAGATATACTTTGTACAGCATTATACTTATATATTAATAACATATTATTATATTAATACTGTTTCCCACCTATACAAACTCAAATTAATAAGGCATCACATTTTTGAGTATTTTGACACTTTTTTTTGTGGCCATTATTCAAAACCTAAATAGCAATTTATTTCTGTTCTGAAGTAGCACAGTAATGCATATTATGTGCTGCATCCCCATATATGTTTGCATACTTTGTGTTTTGTATGTTTCTGGCTTAAACCTAATCATGAGCTGTCATTTCATGAAATCAATTCATTAGAAACTCTCAGTGAACGTGCTTTCTTTTATTGCAGAACATCAAGATTCTGTGGAGGCGTTCATAACACTGCAGTTTTGCTTAATAGAGACACAAACATGTTCTTGTGGGAAGACCACAAATACTCATTTGGGCTTTTCACAATTCAGTTTGTTCATTCTTTTTAGTTTTTCAGTGTTTTACTTTACCCTAGGTTAGTAATTTATGATAGTAGTCAATGAGGTTTCCCACTGTTCATTTGTAAACCCTGGCTTGCTTTCTTATTTGCATATTTATGACTTTAATAACATTGATTTAGGAGCTTACTTCAGATGCTGAACAGTTTTACTCACTGCAGCTATGCAAAGTGCATGAATATTTAATGAAATAAGCAATGCGGTGGTTTATGATTGGTTGTCTGTTGTTAAACTGTATTGTTTCCATGCTGTATATGGATGATTCTTCATTTAATGGAGTTCCTTTGTTTCCAGAAATTATTTTCTTCTTTTACAGAAAAAAAACATGCATTCTAGTTTTAAAATATAGATTATTACAGCAGCTTTAAAGCTGTTTAGTTTTACTGACTCAATTTTATTTAATAAATAAATAATTCTTAAGTAATTAAAAATTTTCTGAACATTTTTATAAGAAAAAAATGTGCTTTCAAATTCATTTGTCTTTTTATTTATTTGATGTATTTGCCTTTACCATCATTGAAAAAAAAAACATTTTCCCAAAAATGTTTATGTTTGGTTCTGATGAAAATGAGAAGTGACAGTGGAGCTCATCTCTAGAATCATTGTGTGTATTTGTAAGATTTTTTGTACCATGAAAATTCAACTGTCAAAGTTTAACAAAGTGCAAAAAGCCCTATTATTATCCTCATATGCCCAGCATAAACACAATAATCAGCTGTTCAATGGATCTGACAGTCAGATCCAATAACTATAATAGTGTGTGTGTTATAAAGTTAAAGCAGGCAGACGTATTCACTCATTTCCTCTCATCAAGCTCTTGCTCTCCTCTGAGAATGAGAGCGCTTTGATTCACAGGCCCACTGGGCTGCTGTGGCATCTGTAAACCTGTAAATGTCAGCAGTTATTTAGACACATGCGCTACTCTCCGCCGCCTGCATCGACTACCTGCCACTTGTGAGGAATTAGGAGGCGGCAATTATGTGAAGTGTTTCATCTTAATCAATATTAGAACAAGTTTAAGCGACTGGAGATAACAGCATTAGTTTGAGATTTGAGAAAATGAACACTTGACCTGCCTTGAACAAAGAATACGAGCAAGAAAAAAAAAACATGGAAGAAGAGAAGTTTCCGTATGCATTTAACGGCTTATGGAAAATCATTTTTAATTTCAGTACATTTTGAAGTTTTCAGTTGTACTTTTGAACATTTAATTAATCAAATTTACCTGAAAAACATATTGCACGTTCCAAAATAATATTAAGCAGCATAACATTTTCTACCCTTAATAATCATATCAGAATGATTTCTGAAGGATCATGTGACACTGAAGACTGGAGGAATGATGCTGGAAATTAAGCTTTGGACCACAGAAATAAATGACATTTTCAATTATAGAGAATAGTTATTTTAAATAGTAATAATAATTACCAAATAATAAAATAGTAATAATTTTTTATCAAGTAAATGCAACCTTGATGACTTCTTATACAACATGAATTAAATAAATAAAGCTTTCCGATGCATAGTGAATTTCTAGTTATTTATCATTTTTTTCTTGGACTTTACTTTGATTTTACTGTAGCTGAAGTCTTCTCCTGAGTTGACGTCTTAAACACTTCCAGTGTGGAGAACCTCAAGCTGTGGTGACGTGACAGGACGCAGAACGCTCTAGTGTAGACACGTGTCAGACCTAATGCATGTCTTCACACTCTTGCAGGAGGTTCCAGCTGTCCGAACACCAGCGCCCTGCAGGAGGTGCGGAACTGTAATGAGCATCCTTGCATTGTGTATCACTGGCAGACGGGCCCGTGGGGACAGTGTGTGGAGGACACCACAACACCCACCCTAAATTCCTCCTCCGGCGCAGAAAAATCCACTTGCACCATGGGTGTGCAAACGCGGAAGGTCATCTGCGTAAAAGTCAACGTTGGGCAGGTTCCGCCCAAAAAGTAAGTCTACATGCAAGAATAAATTAATGTTTCCTCTTCTCTGAAGAATTCTGTATGTAAATGAATATTGTATGTAAATGACCTCCTATATGATTGGCCAGCCTATTTGCGTGTAAATTAGTAATGATCTTACCGGGTGTGGATTTGCTGTTTAGTCCAATATAATTGGCATTGCACCATCCTTCAACAACTTCCTTTTTGCAGTTGTTGTTAATTGAAATTCCAAGTTTCAGATCACTGAACAGCTGTTGATATGTTAACTTGTATATAATAATATGTGTATAATATTGCATTGTGGCCTTATTTTTATGTTAAATTCCCATTACTGTAATGTGTGTGCATGTGTAATATAAATATTAAAATATTTTTCATTTTATATATATTGTATATTACTTTTTATAATTTATATAGATTTCATTTGCTTTCTGCAGTATAAAGTGTATTATTTAAAATATTTATACACATTTTTATAAAGAAAAATAAATCCATATTTTTTAAATAATTTTTTTAATGTATATTGCTATGCCACCATATACTGTATTATTTATTTATTTAACTTTTTAGGTTTTTATTTTTTAATCTAATTCATTTTGATCAATCTAATGCATTTTAATAATTTTAAATTAAAGGCAGTGCAATACAATGATATTCAGTGCCATAAAACTCTACTGCATTTTTTCTGCATTACAGTAATGAGAATGCACGTTTATATTTATTTATTTATTTATTTATTGCATTACGACAATGGGATGCTTATTTTTCACATTGCAAAATTTTTTTTACAAATTGGTCCTAAAATAGTCTTTATTCATCTTTATACAAAATATAATTTGTACTTTTGTAGTTTGCGGCAGAATTAATGACATGAATGTAATCTTACTGTTTTGCCATGTCATGTCACAATATTGCCATGTGTTATGATGATGTTATTACATATGGCATGAATCGTACCTCAACTCAAGTGTCTCGATTAGTGGTGATGGAGAATTGTTCAGAAGAAGATGGATTGCTTGTGTTTTGTGGCAGATTGTAATTGCTCTACAGATGTCTGCATGCTCACAAACTCTATCATTCCACTGCAGGCAAGCTGCTGAAAGCCCAATAAACATGGAGTCACAAAAAGGCTAATTAGCACAGTCATTTTTAGACTGCCTAATTTCCTATTGATGGTAATAGTGGTAATTAAGAGGGTTTGATTCGTTAATGTATTTTAATCACCACTAGATGAGGGACCTCTTGAGTCTTAGCGCAAACAAACCCCCTAAAAATACATCATTGATCCACTTAGACGTTGTCCTCCTGACAATCCTTTGTGGAAACAACAGCATATGTTTTTTTTTTTTGGCACAGACAAATTGAGGCTTAGCTATAATATTGGATTTTCCACTCGCTTTTTACCATTTCAAGGAGCAGACAGTTGTGTTTTAGTCTAGACGGCGTAGGTTGCGAAAGTGCAGTTAGATTAATGGTCATATTTTAGGATTACAAAATAAAGAAATAATTTTCAAAGATTCCAGTCATTTTTTAATGTTCAAAATGCTGTATATATAAAAAAACTCTGTCCTACTTCTGTAATGTATGAAAGCCCTTTTCCTTTTCTGCAACTTTGTATTTTGCAATTTACAATTTTTTCTGAACATTTTGAGTTATAAACTCTTTAAAAATTGCAAGATTTAAATATGTAATTCTATAATAATAATAATAATTCATGAAAAATCTAGTTGCAAGATATAAACTTAGAATTCTTTAAATTCTTGACATTTTCCCCATTTTACATATCACAATTCATTTTTTTTTCGACCACAAAATGAAAAATAAAAAAGGTAATTAATAGTTTTTATTTAACAATTCTGACATTTTTATATAGCAACTGCAAGTTTATATCTTACAATTCTGCCTTTATATCACACATTTTTTCTCAGAATTTTTATTTTATAAGTTCAATATCCAAAAATTCTGAATGTATATCTCGCAAACAGATTTTTTAGCTACCCCCATGAAATAAAAACATAATTTTCTTTGTTCCTGTAAGTGTGAGTTTAAATTTAAATTCTGCATTAATATCTTGCATTTCTGACTTTTAAAAAAAATGCAAAATCTGAGAATTTAATTCTGCAAAATATGTCAAGATTTAAGTCAGAATTGTGAGACATGAACTCATGAGGGGGAAATTTGAAATAATAGTTGTTTAAAAGCAATTATCTATTTTATTTTTTTGATCCTGGAGCGGACACAAGCTTTTGTGAAGTATTTTGGAAGTTGATTGGATTGTGAAAAAATCTGCATCATACTGGATACCAGAATGTTATCATGTGGTTGGACACAGGGTTGAAACTCTAGAGATTCTGATTCCGTGGAGTTGCTACATTTTGATGAATGAATACAATGACAATCATGTCTACTCTATGGAATAGTGTGTGATGCATGAACCGTAAGATCAGAGATGTGTATAGAAAACTAAAGTGGTGAATTTAGACTTCATTTATAAGCAGTCATCACTCCCAAAATGTTGTATTGTTTATGTGGCTTCAGAGGCATTTGATGTGACCCAAAACAAAATCAAAATTCACATCCTCTCTCAGACCTGCATTTCATCTTGAATATCTGATCTAGGCCTGCTCACAGTAAATCATAAATCTTGTGTTTGCCAGGGTCTGTGTCTTACGCAGGTTTTCCTGCCCTGAGCCACTTTGTGTCACTCACAGAATCAGACTGAGAGGAAACTCACAATCACACAGACAGCCAGAGCCTGGATGTGCCTCACAGTACCTGACAACTGCTGCTGCCCTTCATGTTTTATCTCTCGCTCTGACAGCTTTGAGAAGCTAGTTGTTTTTAAGGATGCTTTTACAGACAATATAGTGAATAAAGAGCATGAAACAAATGTCAAGGGCATGTGCACTGCCACTCTGTCACAACAGAGACACGTACAAGAAGGAGAAGATGCAATAGCACTCAATAATTACTCATGCAAGGTTCTCACACACTATTCGACAGACAGACTCTCGGCAGCAAGATGAGATGTTGCATTTTTATAAAATTGCATTTCATTTGTTTTTATTGTCAAATAAACCTATTCTTCAGTAGAAAGGGGAAGTAGAATTGAATATGAAAAATAGATGAAAAACAAAAATGATGAATGCTGCCTTGGCTAACTGAAAAAAATAAATGTACTGCATGCTGAACTAAAACGGAAATAAATAAAAAACATTATATTTGAAAAAACAAGCACATAAAAATGACCTTAAATTAAAACGGAAATTATAAATATAAAACCTAGTTCAGAATTTTAATAGTTTATATTTATGTATAATAAAAATACAAAATTATACTAAAATAACACTAATGAACAGTATTAAGTATTAACTGCTTGCTCTTGAAAAATATTTGAGCTGAATATGATAAATGCTATACCTTCAATGTCAAATATTACTACTGATTTGACATGTGGCACCAGGTTTGAATATTTTATCTTTCTCCATTTAAGCAGACAGGAGCTGTTCTTGCATGACTTGTTTCCAACGGATGTTTTATTCTGTCCACACTGCTCATCAGGTCAAAAAAAAGTTGTACTTTAAAGTAATATCCTATTAGGAGTGATTTAACAATGTGCAAAGAGCATTACAATAGCATTTCCAGAAACTCTAATGAGCTACTTCAGTAAAACCTGTAAGAAACGTGATCCCTAAATTCACACTGCTAGTTATGACAGCTAATCCTAATTGAAAAATAATGACTACTTAGAGAGGGCAAGGGAACGATTCATTTGTTCTTCCTCATGGTTAAATTTATGATTTAACGATGCTGTTGGAACATTACCAAGTCTCATTCCTTTTTAATCCTTTCTGTTCATGACAATAATTATTATTATTTATTTTTTATTAGTCATTTCCTTATGTGATATTGCAGTGTTTTGCACTCTCAACCAGTTGTAGCAGGTTAGGCATTAAATAGTTGAGCCAGTCCCTGTCTTGAAATGTTGCTAATGCGCTGTCAGAAATTTACCAAATCTCCAGGAGAGCCATGCGCACCCAAACTGGATTTGTTTCTCTGGTAGGATTTACTGCTTCTGTTATTGGTATTATGAATGAATCAGCCTTACGTATCTGTTGCTTTATTATATTGTAGCAGATTTTCAACCCTCATGAAACATGGAGCACACGGTGACTTGCATCCCATCGTGCCGGAGCCCAGAGGATTTGATCAAAGATCTGCCTTCTGCTGGACTGCTGCATCCCTCTTTATCTTTTTCCAGGGGAATTCAACTGAGTTGGAGCGGTGCTTAAAATACAGAGTGGATTAAACCCACCCCTGATCTTATATTGAGGAGCTGTAGCAGTGATAAAACAAGAGTATTACCCAGTGACCGACTACTGTAACAGGATGTGAGGCCTTATCTGCCTCGTCCGGCCGGTTCATGATGCAACCGTGGAGCAGGGAAAATACAGCTGGAAAAAAAGAAGCATTGTTATGATACAGATGCTGCTGAGCCATGTCCTGCAAGGATTCTGATGTAATGCATTGTGCAGTTGGGCTGGGCATTATAGCTTTAATGACTTAAAGGGAAAGTTCACAAAAAATGAACACCATTAACATTAATATTTTATAACTGAATAAAACAAGACAGGTCAAAAATAATGAGGAAGACCATCAGTTTTTTTGCAGGTTGATCAAAAAGAACAGTAAATAAATAATATATATATATATAGAGAGAGAGAGTAGGGATCAGGAGCATTTATGAAATTTGTGAAGGAGATGTATTTTAGCAACATTTAGTGTTGCTAATACAAGACATTTACTTTTTATCTGTTTAATTCCAATTTACTTGGTCTTGGAAAGGTCTTAGACTTTAAAACATGAATAAATGCCACGTGGACACTAAATCTGAGAGTTGATTTGATGCACTGAAGTGGACAGATTGCCAGATTCATTTATTTTGTTAACCAGTGAATGTAATGCTTTACAGAAAAAGCTGTTATTGAAGGATGGCGCAGTTAAAAACTATACTGGATGTGTGCAACACAACCCTCATACTCATTTCATGTGAGGATAGTGTTTCTCTATCAGTTAAGTCTTACGGACAGGCCCAAGCGCAGCAGTAATGGCCTGTTTTATTTGAAGGTCAGAGAGGAAGAGCAGTGAAATGGTGTGAAAACTTTGACTAAAACTATCTGTGCTACTCAGAGGAAAAATACAATTCTAGAAAACGTCCATTGGAAGAGCAACACAGGGCTTTCTTTATCCACCTGCTTCCTGTGATCAAAACAAACATCCATCACACTTTCTTGCGTTTAGTGTTCTGGTGATCTTTCAGTGTATCTGGTGTTTTAGATGTCCTGAAGCCCCTCGGCCAGAGTCTGTACGACCCTGTCTGCTGCCCTGCAAGAGAGACTGTATCGTCACACCCTTCAGTGAATGGACAGAGTGTCCCGCATCCTGTGAAACGGGTACACCACATTTGTTTATCTGTCCATCCATCCATCCAAAGTATTTAACCATAAAAACCCTGACTGCACCAGCAGAAATTAAGTATTATGCACTATACAATGCAGTATAATACATCATGACATGAACTGGGTATTTGAAATGACAGGTGCAAATGGGCAGAAGAATAAACAGTATCGCTATCGAATGATCATCCAGATGTCAGCTAATGGAGGTCAGGAGTGTCCAGATGTCCTCTATGAAGAGACAGACTGTGCGACTCCATCTGTCTGTCCGGGATACAGGTACACCTTCACTCATCAGTGCTCGATTTCACATTTATTGACATTCAGTATAGATTATTTTTTTGGTAAAACTGACCTTCTCAAGTAAATAAACATATGTACACTTACAGGAAAATATGCTCAAATACTTCGTTCAAAACCTGTATTTTTTTTTCTCTTGTAGATAAATGGTTAATCCTGATGAAAAGAGTGAATTTAAGTTTAAAAAAAAAAAACATCTGATTGTGGGCAGCTTACTTCAAATGAGTTAATTTTCCAAGACAGTGGGTTTCCTGATATTTTTTTTTAAGTTAAGGCAGCTAATTAGGATTTCCAGTGCACTAACTGATCAACCTCTACCGATAATTAAAATGATATCACTTTGAAATTGCAGGTGGAAAATGCACAAGTGGCGTAAATGTCAGCTGGTCCCATGGAGCATCCGCAGATACAGTAAAGGAGCTCAGGAGAACTGTGGAGCTGGAGTCCAAACTAGAGGTACGTCGACTGTCATGTACATCATGATTCTCCTTTCACCTTCTTACACACTCATATTCAATAAACACACAGAATTCATGCATGACAACCTGGGTCTTATTCACTAACCACCCTCAATGGAGAATTACTGCGTGCAAAAAGCATTCAAAACAAAATTTGTGCAGATTTGCATAATTCCTTTAATCGGATACTAAAGCAGCTCGGGTGTGCATCATTTATTCTTAGTGATTTCCCAGTGTCCAAATACTGTTTCTGTATCTGTGAAACCTTGTGGAATAGTCATAAATGAGGTAAAATATCTGATCTAAAATCTAATCTCCTCTTGAATGTGTGAATTGCTTTCTCTCATTTGCACTCTGCGTTATTCCTCAGAGTCTGTCACTTTCAAAAATCTATTATTATTTTCACTTTTCCAGTTGAAGTCAGTGAAGTGTTTTCATAATTGTTTTATCCACAGTTGTTTTAGGTGTTCTTTTAGACATTCCTGTCACTGGTGAGGCAGTGGAAGACTTTATTATGTATTCTCCTGGTATAGATATTGGTCTGACAATGGTTTCCATCACAGAAGAGCTTGTTGTGTTGGCGTCATCACTGTATTGAACTCTATAGTGGTATTTTTATTTTTGTATATTGTTTTATTTTTTATTTTACATAAGTGTACATAATGTGTCAAATAATTGTACATTTGATCATTTTTAGAAGTCAATTTAAAAAAAGGAATTTTAAATAATTGTAAATTATATATATATATATATATATATATATATATATATATGTATATATAATCTTTACTATATATTATAAATTCTACAGCGAATATAAATAGTTTTTAGTAATGTTTTGGTGTATAATATTTAAGATATGGATATATTTTGTTTTATTATAAGTATATAAGTAAGTATAATTACACACTTAAGCAATAATGTGTTTTTATTTTGTTGTATATTTTAATTTTACATCTGTGTACATAATGTGTTAAATAATTTTAGATATTTGACTTAATTTTAAATAGTAATTAAAATGTATAAAATTAAATCGTAATTTTTACACCTATGTAATATTTTAGATATTGTCTTATTGGACATTAATAAGCATAATTACAAAAAGTATTTACAAATAAAGAAAAATGTTTTTAATCATTGTAATTCTCACACACACACACAAATATGTCTAGCAGCACACATTCTCTTTAAAGTATTTTAATGCATATATAGCATTTTATATTCTATATATATATATATATATATATATATATATATATATATATATATATATGTGTGTGTGTGTGTGTGTGTGTGTGTGTGTGTGTGTGTGTGTGTGTGTGTGGTTTAAAGTTATGTTTTGCCATCTAATATTTAAGATATTGCCAGATATTGTTTTATTGGAATTACATGTTTTTATTATTTTTTATTATTGTCATCAACATCTGAAAAAAATGGATTATATTGAAACTACAAAAATGTAATGCAGGATTTAAACAGGTTTCTGATCAAAGGGAACAGCATGATTCTCTCTCTCTCTCTCTCTCTCTCTCTCAATCGCTCGTCATTTCTATAAATAAGCATCTTCTGTTCACCTGCACCTTTTCTCTGATGTCTGGTGCTGTGGCACATCCTCTCTGTAATCAGCAGGAGTCTCAGCGCTGTGTTTGTGTGTGTGATCTGCAGCTATCTCGTGTAGGCAGCTGGATGGTACGGTGGCTGATGTGGTTCAGTGTCTGAAGTTTGCCAGCAGCATGCCGGTTACGAGCCAGCCCTGCACGTTACTATGCCGAGACGACTGCCAGCTCTCCAACTGGTCCAAGTTCTCTCCTTGCACCTCAGACTGCGTAGGGGTCCGTTCACGGAGGAGAGCTCTCGTGGGTAATTAGGACATATACATCATTAACACTGTGGTCTGAACTCAGAAGGTTGCTGGTTCCATCCCAGAATGGAGTGAGGTATTTGCATTGGTCTGCCTGAAGCAGCACAGCATGTTATTGCCTCATATCATATCCAAAAATGATGGTAATATTATTATATTTTTATGTAAGTATTAGTCCAGCCAGTCGTGCATCTGCAAGACACGGCGAGTCTGACACAGGCGTGAGGTTTAGAGTAATGACTCATTCATTAGTAAGTTTAATTAGTGCCATAATCAAAGCTCACTTCCTCTGATTACAGGAAGAAGTAAGAAGAAGGATAAGTGTAAGAACGGCCAGATGTACCCGCTGAGCGAGACCCAGTACTGCCCCTGTGACAAGTACAACGCCCAGCCGGTGGGAAACTGGTCTGACTGCATCCTGCCCGAGGGCCGTGTGGAGAGCGCCGTGGGCATGAGGGTCCAGGGAGACGTTAAAGAGTGCGGACAGGGCTACCGATACCAGGCCATGGTGTGCTACGACCAGGACAACAGGCTCGTGGAGACTTCACGCTGTAACAGTCACGGTAAGATGTTCATCATGTGACTCTGACCGTAGAGCTGACCTAATTATAATTAGCTGGCAGTGCTTAGAAACCTTCCTGGACTGCACTGAACCTCATTCATATTAATAAGCCAAGCCAAGCCGTGGTATAATTTCCCATCCCGTGAATTTTGACGGTTAAGCTGTTTTTGGCTTTAAACAGCAAGTTGAAAAATCTTGGAAATATATGCATTTTAAATATTGTTTTTGAAAATGTATATGAAAAATAAAAAGTAATGTTCATTTTATTATTTATTATTATTATTATTATTATTATTATTACAGACAGTCTTAATATAGCATTTAATGATTATTTACATATATTTTCAACATGAAATAAATACTTTTTAATTTTTTTCCAATTTATTATTTAGATATAGTATTTAATGTTTTATTTAAAGCTGATAATGTAACTGCGTGTAGGATTTAAAACTGGAGCTTCATAAATAATTATTTTATTTTAGTTTTATACTGAAATTTCACACATTTCAATTTTAAATCCAAATTACAGATTATTCTGGCTCTGAAGCGTGACATTTAGGGACAGATAAATCACTGTTTGATCTCTGTTAGTAATTCTTCTCTGTCTACTGCTTCCTCTCTCTCGTGACCTTTCCTCAACTCTGTCTTTAGTTAATCTCCTCTCTCTGTTCATCAATCTTTTGCTGCATTGCTCACTTAATCTTGTTATTTGGATGACGAGTGGACTGGTACGAGTGCCAGGCGATGCTCGGTTGACTTTGTCCTCTGCCCGAGTGGCTGTTGCTCCCTGCTGATCTGCAGGTATAAATCCCCGGTTCTCATTAGAGATCACATGCTGTCCTGGGACCGGCCTCATCAGAGCCGACATTATCTGACAGATACTCTCTCTTGTACAGCACACATCCATGCAGGCTTAGGAATCGAGAACAGGTTCTTATTCAGCCCAAATACATTTCAAAAATGGCCTTTTTTTCTTTTTTTTTTAATATATTTAGTATTTGTATTTATGATAAAATTTTGTAACTTTATAAATCTTTATTTATAATTTGTTTTAATTTTTATAACTTATATAAATGTATCTATTTATTTATATTTATCCTTTATAATATAATTTCAATTATTTATTAATTAAAAATGTGATGTATATATTATTCGCTGTATTTATAAAGGATGAATTTTAATAAATATCTAAATATTATTATATGTAAAAAAAAAAATTAAAAAAAAAGGCTATATAAAACACTTGCCAGGTAACTAGTCACTGTTAGTTGGAAATGCAACATAAATATATGTTTTAATTTGAACTGCAACAATGACCGTCTGACCCTAACACAAGAAAAGGTTTATTTCTAAGACATAAATTGCAACAGAATCTCTTTACTAGATGAGTTAGATGATACTATGAGCTACTGTATGTTAATAGTAGCACTTGACTGGGCACGCATCAGTAATGAATACTAATAAGAATGAGGATTTGATGTTATTCAGGATGATCAACACATGAGAGTTGTCAAATGAAAATGAAGTAAGAGTTGCAATGAGAAATGTGATTAGGCTTAAAATAAACTTGGCAAAAGGCTGAGATGTTTTGTTACTTCCTCTACTTTATTTTCAAGGAGTTCTCCTCAACTCGACAATTGATTGAAGTCAAATAATTTTCCAGACAACAATAGAAATCTCACTCGTAATCTGATCTATACTTCCGTCACCGGCATCACGAATGCCCTCCCGGGGACGTTCACATGAAATCACACGGAGAGATGAAGTTTCACCAGCCTCTCCTGACGCTCTTCAGAGTGATGATGTCATCAGCAAATCCCTCATCATCTTCCTTTATCTTTTTTCCCCTCAATCTCATTACTCTCTCTGTCAAAAGCTTGGTTCCAGTGAGCTGCCTACGTAGGCTGCATTTTAAGCTATCACCAAAGGCAGCCAAGCATATATCTTTCACAGAAAAGACAATTCTATAATACCTTAAGACAACCTTGATGGAAAAAAAAAAAACCAAGATGTGGATCATACAATTAAGTGTTCATTCTAAATATAGTGAAGCAATTTCGCAAAACACTGCACAAGTATTGATAGAGAGAATGAAGATAATTCTGTGTTTTCATGCTAATTAGAATAGCTAGCCATGTAGAACGTTTCACTTACTGTATGACATTCCATCTCGGTTAAGATGCTGTCTAAGAAGGAAGCTCACAGGGTTTTGGAACGAAGCCATTCTCTCTCTCTCTCTCTCTCTCGCTCGCTCGCTCTCTCGCTGGGTTAATCACTACAGTAGATTTCCTCTTAACAGAAATGCTGCCTTAGGCTACAAAGTCAATCATTAAATACTCTTATTTCTCTATTTTTCCTTCTCTAAACGCTTGTTTATTTCTACATTTTGACGTTTAATTTGAAGGCAGCACTTGTATATAGCAGTAAGTGTGAATGTCCCATTTACTCACATTTACTTCTGATTGTACATAGCTTTGGGGTCAGTTGAGTTTTTATTTTGCTCTTTATATTTAAAATATCATTTTATGTTTTTGTAAAATAAACAGTAAAAGTCTTAAAAAAAAATCAGCATATTAAAATGATTTCTGGAGGAACGTGTGATACTGAAGACTGGAGTAATGATGCTGAAAATTCAGCTTTGACTCGCAGGAATAAATTACATTTTAAAACAAATTCAACTACAAAATATCTATTTTAAATAATAATAATATTTTACGATTTTATCATTTTTTTACAGTTCAAATAATGCAGCCTTGGTGAGCATAAGAAAATGAATATGAATGAAATGTTAACATGTTTTGAACATGAATGTTTAATGCTGTTTGCAAGCTTCAAAGACTGGTGTGTCTCATAGGTTTCTGATGTTCACACAGTTTGCTCTTCAGAGCCTGATTCAAAAGACTAGATCACCGGAAATGAACATACATTCATTTACTCACCCTCATGGCTAATTATTTACTGTCAAACCCAAAAACATTCAGTACAGTGAAAGCATAGAGCATGGTTAGTTATTTATCTGAACTGAACCAACACTGAACTTACTTGAGCTACAGTAAATTATGACACTACAGTCTTTTAGAGCTGCTTTACAGCAGAATCTGTATAATTGAGTTGCATCATTGATTCTGCTCTACTGTGAAGCTGCTTCAACTCAATCTGTTTTGTATAAAGTACTACAGAAATAAAGGTGACTTGACTTGACATAAAACTAGTCCATACTGTATGGCTTGTGTACTATATTTCAAGTGAACAGGAACAGTTTTTTTTTTGTTTTTTTTTTTTTTTGTAGAATTTAAACTATTCCCTCATGCTTTCAGAGTAAGAAACTGTGCAACGAACTCATTTTTCTCTGATGACTCGCTCTTCAGGGGTCAGAACATTTCAGATTTGATGTGGATGTATTGAAGGAATGAGGTCACTATGGGCACAGAAGAGTAACTCGAGATCTGCCGTGTTCGGTGAAGGCCATTGGCTGACCATTTGACCCACCACAACGGGCTCTGTCCCTGAAACCAGATCAGAGGTGGCAGGGCCACTGTAGGGACAGAAGCCGTTGTGTGTTGGGTCAGATGGTCAGTGCATGGCCAACAGGGCTTGTTTTCTTGACCTGGAGGGAGTTTACTCTGTTAGCAGTGTAACAGGCCTGCCATGTCTTAACACTGAGGGGCCGAGGGGATTGGAGAGCTGTTTTATACAGATGCATTGTGACTGTGCAGGGTATTTTGGGCCGCTGCAGTATCTCTTTCCTCTGGCCCATCATGGCCATGTCAGATCCTGATTTATCTTTCGGGCATGCCTCCACGAGGGAAAAGAGGCTGTGAAATTCACCCTAGACATCACTGATTAATTGTGTTGATTTTTCGATCAGAAGCCCCTCTAGGTACATGTTTCATAGCTTGTGTTCGAATTGTTTGTTAGTAGCACAAGATGTGCCAAGTTCTGAATGTTCTTTTTTCTAGTATATACTGTAGCTAAATTAGGACTAAGGATGAATCTCACAAACCTGTCCAGAATATGTCTGGGTTATTCTTTCAAAGAAAGAAATAAGAAGTTATAAAATGTATAAGAAGCTGATAGCTATTTTAGGGCTTTTAGGTTCTAAAATGTTTTGCCTTGACATAATTTTAGTTTTAAAAGGTTCAATTTAATCCATAATTAAAATGTACAGAACTATTTAAATAACTTTTATTAAATTTAATTAATTCATTTTAACATGTTATTAATATTTCAAAATTGTATTTGATGTATTAATTATACATTTTATTAAATTTAATTATTTCAATAATATTTGTAACAAATAAAAAATGTGTTTCTTTTTTATTATTTTTGGCATTTTTATTTCCAGTAACAAAAGTGAAAAACAAATATTTTTTTTATTTTATTATATATAATTTTATAATTTATAAATACATTTTTATTATAGTTTTAGAATATACATTTTCAAGAAAATAATGCAAATAAATAAATTAATAAATTAATCTTCGTGATCCTAATAAAGCTTAAATTTCTCTGTATGTGTGTGTGTGTGTTTACAGTGCTGTATGTACTGTATATGATTTTAGACTAAGCATTTTCTTTTGTTATTTTGTGAGATTGATTTCTTAAATAACATCTAGTCTCCTCGTTAAACTGTTCTGATGCATGATACTCATGTTGTCATTAGCGCTGTAACTAAAAGAAATAAAACTGGCCAGTTAGCTGAAAACAGTCAGTCTGTATCAAAACAAGCTGTGTGAAGCAATCAAAACCAGAGGAGCAAAATTACATTATTATACTTGTATATGCATGCAAATGTGTGACTGTATAACAATACAGCATGGTTAGAGGTTGAGTACAATATTAAAGAAACAAATGTTCATTTCAACATTATTTTATTAGACACAGAATTGAAAAAAGATTCAGCACTTGTATGCTGTCATGTAAGCTGGTGAACATATGTTTGACATCACAGTTGTTTTAATTGTGTGCACAGTGCTTGTGAATGCTTCTAGAACCATCCATTTTATAATGCATTATTTACCACAGTATTTTGGAAGCAAAGATTTCTACATTTGAGCCAAGTGTTGGCCGCTCTTGAAAGGCTGCTGTGAAGAATATGCTGTTCAGAGACAACATTGTGTGTGTGTGTGTGTGTACAGTGTGTGTGTGTGTGTGTGTGTGTGTGTGTGTGTGTGTGTGTGTGTGTGTGTGTGTGTGTGTGTGTTTGGCCTGCAGTATGAGAGGCAGATCCTCTTGAGCCAAATGAGTAGGAAGTACACATGGCTTGAGCAAGCAGTGGTAATACAATTCAGCATTAGATGCTAAAGCATATCCCATTCTCTGACCCTGCAGCCAACTCTCCACACGAGTACTGCAGCTCCAAACATGCCTATTTATATCAATTGCATATACAGTTTTTATGCACCTCATAATGTTCTCTGCAAGGTACAAACTTGCTTTTAATTTTTAATTAAGATTAAAAACACTTCAAAGCAGCATGTTTTATCAGTAAGTCTGTTAAATCTATCATTACCATGCAGAAGATCCAGCTAAATCTAATGCTAGTTTGTTTCGCATTGGTTTCTGGATGGTTATTTACAGTCATTGGTGTGTTCCATTCGACCGTAAGTGGACTGTGAAGTGGACTTCAATTTAAGTGAGATTCCATTCCGAAGGGAGCCGACATGTTCAGTTCAAAGACCACTGAGAATGGCATAGGGAATAAGGGAACACAGGAAGTGGACAGGGAAAATCAGTCATTGCGCAAAGTGTCACCAGGCAGAGTTAACAATGGAGAAGAGCGTTTTTTTTAAAGAATATTTAATGGAAGGGTTGAAATAAATGTAGTTATTATACAAATTAGAGTATTTATGAATGGTTATGGCAATGAATGTTACATTTGCAAGTTGTATTATATGAATAGGTGAAAATAAGTAAAACCAGGGAGAAAAAGCTGAGGCGTTGTAATTTTTTATTTTACTTTATATACTTTACTTCAGGAGAGTTAATTTTGATGCTGCTTTTTTGGAAAGAAAGCGCACGAGATGAGACCACAACTGTTAACAGTCTAAAAATATAAATTTTGACTATATTTATTAGATGCATAATTGTCAATGTATTTATATGTGTATTTAAATTTGAGCCAAATGAGCGATTATTGTCAGTGAAGTCCACTTCAACGGATATCCCGTGCTTAGGGAGTAGGGAGAAGTGAACACTGCATAGGGACCCTGTCAATTGGAATGCACCTCATCACTTGCTTTGTATCTAGTTGAATCAGCCGTTTTGAATGAATCATTTGAGTAAATGATTCAGTGATCCATTCATAAAGACTGTCACTAGCTTTGTTTCTAAATGAATCAGGTGTTTTGAATGAAACGTTTGAGTAATTGTTTCAATGATTCACTCGTTAAGGCAGGGGCTTTCTGCCACCTCCTGTCTGTTTTAGTTTCATATTTATTTATCCTTGACGGGCCTAAACCAGCAAAATATCATTAAATTATCATTATCATTAAATAAAAAAAAATAAAAAAAATTGTCAATATTGCAGACCCCTAAGCCTAACTGCCAACTTGAACAGTAAGAGACCAATTTAGTATTTTTGTTCCCATTTTCACATATTTTGACCACCCATACTGTTTTTTCAGGGTATATAGAGGAGGCCTGCATCGTCCCCTGTCCGTCTGATTGTAAACTCAGTGAATGGTCCAACTGGTCGCGCTGCAGTAAATCCTGTGGCAGTGGGGTCAAAGTTCGCTCAAAATGGCTCAGAGAAAAGCCTTACAATGGAGGAAGACCCTGTCCAAAACTGGATCACCTTAACCAGGTAAACATCATGCTTTCATATGCATGGAGGAATCAGTTTAGAAGGTATTAAATATTAAATGGCATTGTTTTATATAGTTATACTGAATCCATGACATGAAGGCGCAGGGGTTTCAGGTAAATACATTTGCTAAAAAAAAACAAAGATTTCTAAAAGTGTTAGATGTTAAGTTACATTGTTATAGTCCTTGACATAAAGCAGCAGGGGTTTCAGATAAAAAAAAATAGCTTTATAAAATAATAAAAGAAAATAATTTTGAAGGTATTAGATGTTAATGTACATTGTTTTATATCTTACACATTGAGTACCTTTTATATTTTACTACCTTGAGTAGATACTAACTGAAGTGGAACCTACAATATAGATTTGCATTATGATTTTGGATAACAAACATTGAATATACCAGTGTTATTATAGTTAACTAAAGCTAAAACCATAAAAAAAAATTGCTACTTGAAATAAATTGTTGTTTGTTTAACTTGCACATTAACTAAAACTAAGTAAACCAGCATTAATAAACAAAATGTATAATAAAAAAAACCTTTAAAAAAATAACACCAAAACACACATATCATGTGCAAATAGTGCATTAAATAGTACCATTTTATTTGGATTAAGCTGTTTAATTGCTACTTTTTGATGTTGAATTAATTATAAGTTTGCTTAAAATCATTTTTCTTTCCTCATCCCCCATATTAAATGGGTCTATAGAGCGTATTGTAGTGCATTGTGGGATTGCCAAAGGATACATGAAGTGCTACATTAAAATTTGTCCAAAAGAATGTATAAAGCGACTGATTTGTCATTTCTTAAGGCATAGAAGCACACCTATGAGATCTTTAAATACTGCCCTACATAGGCAGTTCACTAGACTAGGAGCAGAGTTCAAAGTTTCCCTCAATTTCTGGAACCGCTGGCTTTGATTATACAGTGAAAATCCCAAAATAGGTTCACAAGTGAATCTCAAATTATTCAGAAATGCTTGTCTTTTCATCTCTATTCTTTATTGAGAATTACCAGAAATAGATGACTCCACATCAAAGCGTTTCTGAGATCTTTGCTCCTAACAAATATGCACTCTTGGATTTGGTTTAATTTAAATCTAGAGGAAGAAATTACACAAGCTAATTAAACCTAAAGTATTTATTTTCTTAACAGACATTGCTGGTCTTGTATTTCATATTGAGTTTAAGCAATGGAGTGTTTTAGAGATACAATAATAAGAAGTGCATTCTTAACTAAACATGATGTGTTGTGGTGCTTTGATCTCTAGATGCAGAAGTTCTAATGACTAATGATTTTTCTATAACTCTCCAATAATGCTGCTCGGCCACAGGCACAGGTAAAAACACTTTCTTCTCTTAAATGGGAGTTTTTCTTTCTTTCTTTCTTAAATTACTCATTCCTGAGTTAATTTAAATTCCTCTTATGGATTTTATGTTGCTGTTTTTGTCACTGTGGTCTGCAATTACAAATTTTAAAGCATTAGAGGCACAAAATCCATGCTTTTGTTGTGAGAACTGCTAGATATGTCAGATAAACTATTAACCTACAAAAATGGTTTGTCCCACCTTAAAACTATGTCACCCTGGTGCACTTGAATCATAATTATTATTTTGACATAATCTGTTGAATTAATATCCTGATTGGTTGATTGATTAATAGATTTAATTGAATTTATATATTTTAATGTAATAGTTTATGAATAATTAATTGATTGACTTTAATTAAATAATTTTTAAGTTTTAAGTAAATTTATTTTGTGCATTTAATTTTGCTCTTTATTATGTGTGTGTCTTTATTTATGCATGTGATGCAATTGTGATCGGCATGTGTATTCATTTTTATTAAACTTAAGTTATTATTATTATTTTTTGTTAGTTTTTTATTTAGGTATTAATCTAATAATGACATTATTTATGTCTATACATATATATATATATATATATATATATATATATATATATATATATATATATATATATATTAGTGCTGTCAATCGATTAAAAAAAATTAACTAATTAATCGCGATTAATCGCGATTAATCGCAATTAAAAGACTGAAACTTTTTGGATATGTAAATGTAAAATGTAAATAATTAATGTAAACTCAAGACAAAGAAACTATTTAAATTCAAAATATGATTGTTTATTCGAATTTTTGTTTAACTTGTAACACAGATTTTCTCATGTAAACAACATACCTGCAATAAACCATCAATATCCTCCAAATTAACTGTTGGCTTGAAAGCCATATTTATTACAGAAATAAAAACACAGGCATGTAAGTACCATTTGAATTTCAAAACAATCAATGCCAATAAAAAACAAAAATGATTTCCATGTTGAATTCTAAGTGGACTGCAAAAAAATTCCAAAGTATAGTCATTGCCAGTGCTTTAAGTGGGCCGGTACACACTGGTACTCAGTACCGCCACTTCCAAATATAGCTCTTGAGCGTACCGCCACCTCTCCGTGCGCCCAGAACGTGCTTGTAGCGTACCGGTACGCTCATTTGGACATCTGTTTTAATAGAGGTTTTAATCGTTTACCTGCACTGCCGATTTTCAGAGCGCCCTTCACAATGCAAGCTTCCTAATTCATCCCACCAAGAGCAGTAACTACATTACCCATTCACCCTTAAGTTATACAAGTGAATAGCGCATGTGTCGCTTTTCCCACTGTAAGTGTCAACAACTCAACGTGGCCGGAGAAGGTGTGTGAAACTCGTTGTGAGTTATACTAAAGCAAAATCTTGAGTATTTATTGTCTGATAAACATTAAAAACTGTCTGCGGAGGTTGAGTCGTCCTGCAGCCCCCGCTGGCTGCTCATTGGCTGCAGCATCTTTTTTCTAAGTTCAAAAAAAATACCGTAGACGGCAAGGCACAAATTTATATATTCATTTATCTAATTAATCTATAGCCTATGCCCAAAGACAATATGATCTTTTTGTCCCCTTTTTGTTTTAAAGCTTGATGAAGAGAGAGAGCGCAAGTTGCTGCAGCTGAGGACAGTGACGCACGCGTACATGAGTGATTGACAGTTCGCGGCACTGTGTACAAAAAATACTCCGCTACACAATTATTTCGTTATTTTCGTTTAAGCTTATTAACGTTAGCGTTACAGAAAGGTCTGATTTACGCACTGTTACAGTCATTTTTTTTTTTTTTTTAAACAATGACATTTGAGTTCATTGATTTTAATGTTGCTGTTTCTTGTGGCAGACTGAATGAAGAGTAATGTTTCTTGTGGCAGACTGAAGAGTAATCCGGCAGAGTTTTATACTGAAACTTTCTGTCTAAAAGTCCTTCCTTGGTCTTATCCATATTTCTTTGCACGTTGAACACACATAGGCCACAACTGGAAATAAAAACAAACTGCAACCGCGTTAATTGCGTTATTTTTTTTTAACGCGTTAAATATTTCAAATTAATCGAATGCGTTAACGCGCTAATTTTGACAGCACTAATATATATATATATATATATATATATATATATATATATATATATATATATATATATATATATATATATATATATATATATATACATATATGCATGAATAATGTCATAATTAGATTAGTTCATTTAAACATAACATTGGTATTTATTTATTTATTGTATTTTATTTATTTATTTATTTATTGAAATACATTTTCATTTAGTTATTTTATGTATTTCCTTTTTATATTTAATGTCTGTTTATTTTTCTTTCTAGAAAACCACACCCAGATAAAAACACGCTTTTTAACTGCTTTTAGACATGTCCTAAATTTTAGTAACTTTTAAGTAACTTGGTTGAATAGAAAATAAAGCAGTTCATATAGAGTACAGTGATATTTAGTTTGACCTTTGACTGAAGATTTTATCGTTCTGGTATTATTCAGACCAGTCCGGCTGCTTCAGTGAGAAGTGTTGGATTGTGTATGATTGTATATGTGTGGACGGTGGTCTCGTGTCTCAGGTCTATGAGGTGGTCCCCTGCGTCAGTGACTGCAGTCAGTATATTTGGGTAGCTGAACCCTGGAGTGTGTGGAAAGTCAGTAACGTGGATCTGAAGGAGAACTGTGGCGAAGGCGTTCAGACCAGAAGAGTCAGGTGAGAGTCAAAGATGCCTTTCCTCGTGTCTATTTGACTCTTACTCCATCAATAAGACTCTGACGTTATACTGTGCTCATCTCTGGTGGTCCTGCAGGTGTATGTTGAACACAGTGGACGGTCCCTCTGATGCGGTGGAGGACTATCTGTGTGATCCAGAGGAGATGCCACAGGGCACGAGGGAGAGCCGCCTGCCCTGTCCCGAGGACTGTGTGCTGTCCGACTGGAGCCCCTGGACGCCGTGTGACCTGGTCAGGATTATCACTAATCCGTTAAAACCCTGTTCACACTAGGGTTGCATCTCCCCATTCATTTTATCTCTGTATTATTTCACTTCTTCTCAGAAATCAACATAGTAATATCACAGTTTCAGAGGAGTTCTCAGCAATGTCTCAGATGCTGCATCTTGCGTTGCCAAGAACAAATAAATGTTGCTGCTTTTTTCCAAAATGTTTTTTTTTAGCATTATGTGCAATATTTTGAAATGGCGTTTATTTTCAATTTTTTTTTTTTAGTAAACTAGTTTTAGTATTTTTGTTATGTGCTTCTGTCATTTTTATTAGTTTATTATTTTATGTTTGTTTAGATTTAGTTTTATTTCAGTTTTAGTTTTAGGAATTGTAACACTTAGTTTTTTAAGTTTGTTTTTCATTTGATATTTATATTTTATTTCAGCTTCAAATTATTTTTATTCATTTTTAATTAATTTATTAGTTTTTTTATAATTCTATTTAACATTAATTAATTATTTAACATTCATTTTTATTTTTTGTAATTTTAGAACTTAGTTATCTCAGTTAGTTGCCAAGGCAACATTTCTAATTTTCTAATTTAAGATTTGTAATTTTTATATAGTTTTAATATTTATACTTTATTTCAACTCTAAAATATTAAAATATCCCTAAAATTTAGCAACACCGATTAACAATAACACAGTTTTTTTTATCCTACACATCTGAGACATGTCTAAGATATCCCTTAAACCAGAGCAATAGCATTTCTGGCTAATGCTAAAATGGATATCATTTTATTCTGCGTTTTATGATTTCAGTCAGAGCCAACTGACATTGAGGCATAAATAGTGGCATAAAAAATCAGAGCAGGTCACTTGTTAGACAGTTAATAAACGGCTTGGAGAGAAATATGAGAGAATTATGAGCTCATTAACATAAATGAACAGCAGTCTGTTTTACTGGCCTCTTAAAGCCGTGTTCTGGAAGAGGAGATCGAGAGAGGACGGCGTTTGCCCTGCGTCTGCCTAAAGAGGGAGAGGACTGTCCCATTAGCATGCAGACCGAGCCCTGCCTCCTGAACCACAACTGCTTTCACTACAGATACAACATCACCGGTGAGTGTTTCCCCAAACAGGATTTCTAACTATGGTTGTTCGATTTGGAGCAAAAATCTTAATGAGAGCAAATAATAAAAAATACATTTAATTAATTAATTTAAAAAAAAATCAGATTTGCTTGGATTGTTTCTAGGGATGCACAATTTTTCCTACTTTTTATAACACTTTATGAAAATATGGCTATAAAAAATATTATTATTGAAATCGTTGTGTTTCATTTATTTCAAATAATAATTTCAAATGTGTTTGTTATTGTCTTTTAAGTTAAAAGGGCCTTACTTTTTCTATACATTTCTAAATAAAAACAAAATATGAAATATTGGTAATGTAATATTTCACAGGAAAAAAATAAAATAAAAATAAAAAAACGTGTATTTAAGAAAAATAACAATTATAATGATTTAAAATTTTACATCAAAATGCTAAATCTTAATTTCTCAAATGATTTGCCAAATTGTGTTCTTACTAAAGTTAATGTGACATTAATGATCCTAATCAATAAATAAAATCAATATTCTTTTCTCATAAAACAATCTCTTTTTCTCTCTAAAAGTACACCACAGTAATGCAGTAATATTGCTTGTGAATGTTGTTTCTTGCTGACTTTAACACTTTTATCTGCCTGTGGTTTTTAAGTCCTTCTGGTCTGGGCATTATCCACTCAGCACTTCCTTTCCTCTTATTGTTTTGAATTGCCGTTCATATGAATGAGTCATTGAAGAGTTGGGATCATTACTGGAACTGCTTGCTCCATCTGCTCAGACTTCATTCACCATTTCCCCCCAAGATTGTCCGAGTGAAGCACAGCGGTCCTCAAACCATCCGCTCTGGTGGACGCAAGCAACCTCTGACCTAGACGTGTAGTTTAATGAGAACTCGCAGGGTGACATCTGGGTGTGTGTGTGTGTGTGTGTTCACTTAGACTGGAGCACGTGCCAATTAAGTGCCAACGCTGTGTGTGGAATCGGTCTCAAGACGAGGATGCTGGACTGCGTTAGAAGTGACGGCAAATCTGTTGACCTCAAGTACTGCGAAGAGGTTTGTGCATTTATTTACAGACGCTGTCGCTTGTGAATTTATTTGTTTTATTCTCAGTAGAAGTATTAATGTATTGCAAAAAAAAAATAATAATTTACCTTCCCCAAACCTTTAAACAGTATATTCCATAAAAAAATAGATTTAATAAGACTCTAAATCTACACTTCTTATGTTTTAACTATTACTATGATGTTGAGATCCAGTGGAAAAGAAACAAGGTTAGTTGGTGCCATTTTAAATAGTGGGTTAATGTGAAAAGAAATGGCAAATGATCAGTCAAAACCGACAGCTCTGGTCACTTTGATTGGACCCTGTGGGTGATAAATCATATGCACGGCATATTAACCCTATAATCCAGTTTTCAGCCAGCTTTCTTTGTAACAGGGTTAGAAACCTTGCTAGTGTTGAACACAGCTACCCAAACACAGCTACCCTTTGGCTTCTCAGATGTTTCTCTTTTAGAATGATATTTTTTTCCCCACAAATGCTAAAGAAACGGTCTTATTTCCACCGCAGCTGCGCTTAGAGAAGAGATGGCAAATGAATGCTTCCTGTACGGTGGAGTGTCCAGTCAACTGTCTGCTCTCTGATTGGTCAGCATGGTCAGACTGCTCACAGACCTGTGGACTTGAAGGTAAAGCCAAATACTGAAGCCAAAGTCTTCGTACTACTGTGTTAAATGTGTTTGTCATAAACACTTCCATTCAAAAGTTTGTTTTTTGTAATGCTTTTAATTGAAGTCTCATATGCTCATTAAAGCTGCATTTATTTGAACAAAATACATTAAAACAGCAATTCTTTCTGTTATAGTAATTATTGCTATTTACAATAACTGTTTTCTATTTTAATATATTTAAAAATATTTCAAAAAGTAATTTATTCCTGTGACCAAGGCTGATTTTCCATGCCATGTGTGCATGCCAAATCTGTCAAAAACAGGTCCAGGTCATATTTCACCCTGAAAAGTCGAAACTTTTGGGATTTTATTTTTTACTCTTCTCATAATCTTTTTTATTTATTTTTTTTTTCTTTTAAAGAAATTAGTTATTTCATTCTGCAATTTATCAAAAGTGACATTAATATGATTTATAATGTTAAAAACTATTTATATTTCAAATAGATGCTGTTCTTTTGAACTTTCTATTCATCCAAGAATCTGGGCAAAACAAAGTATCTGGTTTCCACAACAACAACAAAATAATAATAATAAGCAGCACAGCTGTTTTTAACATCAATTATAATAAGAAATGTGTCATAAGCAGCGAATCAGCATATCAGAATGATTTCTGAACGATCATGTGACACTGAAGACTGGAGTAATGATGATGAAAATACAGCTTTGATCACAGGAATAAATGACATTTTTAAATATATTCAAATAGAAAACTTATTTTAAATTGTAATAATATTTGAGAATATTATCTTTTTTTTCTTACTGTATTTTTGGTCAAAGAGCCTTCTTTTAAAAACATTAAAGAAATCATATTGACCCCAAACCTAAATGTATTGCACACACACACACACACACACACACACAAACACAAACTATCATATAATTGTGTCATATAGTCATATTTTAAAAAAGTATTTAAAACGTCATATTACCATATTTTTGCTCTCACAAAGAACAGATTTTTTGAGGTCAGCAGTTTCTTTAAAGTGGGTTGTTCTCTGTGGAACTTGAGCTTAAACTCATTTCTCTGTCTTGTGTCTCAATTCCTCAGGGAAGATGTGGCGGAGACGGACGGTGGTTGAGGCGTCTCAGGGGGACGGCAGGCCGTGTCCGTCTCAGATGGAGCAGTGGAAGCCGTGTCCTGTACGACCCTGTTACAGATGGCAGTACGGCCCGTGGTCCGAGTGCCGTGTTGAGGTCTTTTGCAATTCTTGATCGAATGGCTGAATGTAAATTCACAGATCAGAGTTCATCAAATTGAACTTAAGCACTGAAGTACATTCACATAAAAAAAAAAAAACATTCAAAGTTTGGTGCACTCAAACTTGCAAAGCTTCTAGGTCAAGTCTATATTTCACAATTCATGTTTTTGTGCATTTTTCACTGAAAATGTTTAGACTGAATGTCAAACTATCCCCTCCAAGGTTCACAATAGTACCACATTCAAATATTTGGGGCTGGTAAGATTTTTGAAGAAAATTCTGCTCACCAAGTCTGCGTATAATACACTAAAAACAGTAATATTTTGATATATTATTGCAATTCAAAATAAATGATTTCTATCTGAATATATTTTAAAATATAATTTATTCCTGTGATCAAAGCTGTATTTTCATCATCATTACTCCAGGCTTCAGTGTCACATGATCCTCAAGAAATCATTCTAATGTGCTGATTTGCTGCTGAAGAAACATTTCTTATTATCAATGTTAAAAAACAGTTGTGCTGTCTAATATTTTTGTGAAAATTATGCTTTTTTTTCTGGATTCGATTTAATATAAGGTTCAAAAATGGTCTTCTACTGATCTATTTGTGTGACTCATTAAATTCAGACATGTTTATTGAACTGTGTTGTACAACAGAGCAATAGCTGAAGCTAAACACCTCAGTCGCCCAGCGGCACGCGCTCTGAATGCGTTAACGACCCGCGCTGGAACTCCTCGCTCTCCCAATACCTTGTTTTCCAATCTTGCTGTCAACCTTGTCTCCTCTTCTGTTATTCTCTCTGATCCTCCTCCATTTCAATCCTGCTTTTGATCTTTGGATTTAGGAAGTGTTTATGACTCACACCTGAACCTGTGTGTGTTGTAGGAGGTGGTGTGCGGGGTGGGCCTGCGTTTCCGGAACCTGACGTGCTTTGTGTCAGACGGCTCCGGCGATGGGAAGAGCAGCACTGTAGAGGAAGAGCTCTGTGCTGGATTGGAGCAGGCCGTCGATGGAGATAAGAATATTATTCTGGAGGAGACCTGCACCTTACCCTGCCCTGGTAACAGACTAAAATCACACAGGATTCTTGATCTGTGAGGCCATCATTGCATGCAAACCTAAAAAGTGATAGATGGATGGATGGATAGATAGATAGATAGATAGATACTAGATAGATAGATAGATAGATAGATACTAGATAGATAGATAGATACTAGATAGATAGATAGATACTAGATAGATAGATAGATAGATAGATACTAGATAGATACTAGATAGATAGATAGATAGATAGATAGATAGATAGATGATAGATAGATAGATAGATAGATAGATAGATAGATAGACAGATATTTATCTAACTTTGCACCCTTAAATAGCTTTAATGTACTTCTCTGCTTTTTATATATTTTATAATGTAGTTAACTTCCCTAGAAGAGCAGACTCATTACAATTGAACTAAAAAAATAAAAAATTGAAAAATTGTTGCACAGCAGACACCGTTCACAGGAACCTCCTCTTGTGCTGTTATGAGTGTTGTGAATGAAATAGAAAGCTATTTTAGATGAGTCTGTTGATCTGTTCAGGGGACTGTTACCTGATGGAGTGGTCCGACTGGAGCCCGTGTCAGAGTGTGTGTGTGAAGGGTCAGCGTTTGGACTTCACTCCGGTGCAGGTCCGCTCACGTGCCGTCATCGCACAGGAACCGGAGAACATCGCTCAGTGCCCCGATCAGGAGTGGCAGACCCGGCCCTGCAGCAGTGAGAAAACATGCTCCTCCTCTCTCATCTGAATAAAGACTGATGCTATTCAACATGAATCACTTTAAGAAGTTAACATTTTATAAACACATATATTTATTTTTATAATGGCATCACCTTAGACTTGAGCATACTTTTACAAAGAGTACGCATTATGGAAATAATGACTTTGTGATGTAATCTTTCAGGACACTTTATTGCAAGTTAATTGTAATTATATGTATTATAGTTTACATTTATATTAAATGCAAAAGTTTGAATTTAAGAGGTTTTTTACTTTATATCTTTATATGTTATTTCATAATTACTTGAAGCATTTATAAGACAGTAAAATATACTTTGTCAGTTCTACTGAAACGTGTATGTCATGTATTTAAATAGATTTATAATAATACATTTATAATGTGGAAGTTGCAGTTTAGTACACTGAAAATGTTAACTTTTAAATGTAATATCAAACAACATACTACAGTTAAAATTATAATCATCAAAACAATTGAAAAAAAGGATTATATATATATATTTTTTAACGACATTGTTACAAAGTGTATACTGTGCATAAATGTCATTTAAGTGTACTCTCTGTAAGTGCGCATAAAAGTGCCTTTTAATGCATTAATATTCTCTAAAAGTACAGTTTTTAAAAATTTAATTTTTTAAGCAAACTTTTCAATTAAGCAAACTTATTTTTCACAGAGGCATGTATATGTAAGAATTTTACATGAAATGCAGTTGCATCTCTGCAGTCTGACTTGTCATTTATTCACACTACACTTGTTCCAAACTTCTATGAGTTTATTTCTTCTTTTGAACATAAAAGAAGATATTTTGAAGAATGTTGGCAAACAAACAGTTGACGGTAGCCATAGACTTTCATATTATAATTTTTTTCATACTGTGGAAGTCAATGGCTATCGGTTCACATTTTGTACCATTTTAATAGTTTTAGTACTTTTATATAGGATTATATGAAAACACAATCATCAAGTCTCTCTACAACTGTGATGTGTACGGCTGCAGAATATATTTTTATTTTGTTGATTTCCATCTAGTTGGTGAGTGTTATGAGTACCAGTGGATGGGCAGTCCTCAGCTGATCTGGTGTCAGCGCTCAGATGCAATAAACGTCACAGGTGCTATACCACTTCACATCTCTTTCTTTAATGAGGAATAACAGATACCTGGACCTGACAGGAATAACAGATCAAGGACATGCATAATGTGTGCATAAAGTTTTTTTGTTTTTTTTTTTATCAACATCAAGATTTCAGGTTAAAATGTATATGCGTGTACAGAATAATGCAATGAGTACTTTACATCGAAGGTTTTTTTTTTTTTTGCCACTTTTAAATGACTTTTTGCCTTCACTAGGTCTTGTTTAATGGTCCTGTCGAATGTTATAAATTTTTTAGCTTCTGCATAAATGCTGCTTGCACAATAATTCAATCTGAATTAGCAAAGTGCTCATTTAAATACAGGGGTTTTAGATGGAGTATATTATCATGACACACTACAGAACATGTAGGGGACTCTGATACCAGCATCTGTGCAGTATATACTGTAATATGTATATTGTGCAAAAGATGCACGTTTTCTGTAGTTTTATGTGAAGCTACTAGCACATATGTCTATTTCTGATGGACTGATTACTTTCTGCCAAGTGGAGAAAATGATCTCTGCCCTGTTATTTCTTCCAGGTGGATGCCCTCCAGTGCTACTGCCGGGGACGGACCAGTCATGTGATCCACCTTGTGACAAACCACAGACATTCTGCTCAGAGGTAAAACAAGAGGATTGTGGGATTATGATAATTCTGAGCCGGGGTGTCTATAACTGCAGACAGTTGCTCCTGCTGCAATTATAATGAATGCAACAGAAAATCACGGTTGTAAACTGTACTTCTGTTTTTTATTTTTGAAAACAGTTGATCTATATTTTTGAAGCATACTCAATGAACTTTTTATTTGCTTGCTAGACTAATTTAATCATTTTATGATTAGAATTATTGCATACAAAATTACGATTGCTCAAATGATGTACTGCATGCTTTATAGACTAGTTTTACTCACAATCCCTTGTACAAAGGAAGAGGAGGAGTTTGTGGATGTTTTCTTTCCACTAGGGATGAACGATAACATTTATTTCCCTTTTAAATAGAGGACTGAAGAGATAATGTATTTTTGTAGACCAACCTGGAAGTTAGTGTCATCCTCAACATGATATTTCCATTGGCTTTTGGATTACTGCAGAAAACAAGTTCTGTGACCAACAAAAGCTTATGATTCTTACACATTTGTACATTAGCATGATGATTTTTAATGCACTCCAACAACCTGCCACTTATTAGCAGCCACCGTATTTAAAACACGTAAAATCACAAGTAAAATCTAAAACATGTTAACTACAAACACTTATTTCCAGCATTTAATCAAAAACCATTGACTTTGAATCTGTGTCGATGGAACTGGGAGTCAAAAATGTCTGGGTTTTAGGACTCCATTGGGTGTGAAATGCATCTCAAGCTTTGAGAGGAAGCAGAAAGCAAGCTCTCATTTGTGTATCTTTGCTGCCCCCTGCAGGAGGGTGCATGTATATGCAAGGAGGGCTACACTGAGGTGCTGACTGCCGAGGGGATTCTGGAGCAGTGTACACTCATTCCTGTGCTCGAAATCCCCTCTGCAGGGGACAAGAAATCTGATGTGAAGACTAGCCGGGCCATCAACCCCACCCTGTCCACCACAGAACAGCCTGGCCTTGTCGGACGCACCTGGTACCTGCAACCCTTTGGACCAGGTAAATGTTTCATTTCAATTTCTGTCCAGTATCTCTTAAACATATATTAGTAGTGCTGGTTTAATTTCTTTTAGGAAAGTATATTACACCCCAAACACCTTTTTAAGTAAATTTTAAGTAAATACATTTTTACGGAAGCTTGTTTTTGACATTGGATAAAAAATACTAATCTGGCATGTTTTTCTCAAAAGTTTATAGATTGCAATTCTGACTTATTTATCTCTGAATTCTGAGTTTATATATTGCAATTCACAAAAAAAGGCCAGAATTGCAGGATATGTATTTATTCCACGAAAAAAAAAAGAATTTTAAGATGTCAATTCAGAATTCAGAGAAAACGAATCAGAAATGCAAGCTATAAAATGAGAATTTTAAGAATTGCAAGATATATTGCAACCCCCAATTACAGGTTTATAACTTGCAATTGTGAGATATAAACTTGAATTTCTGAGAAAAAGTAAGCATTGTGACATGCTTACTTCCGTTGTAAGAAAAAAAAATTGCTACTGTAGTTTAGAACTTGCAATTCCAACATATAAACTTGCAATTCCAAGAATTTGATTGTGGGATAAACTGTGAATTCTAAATAAAAAAGTTAAATATAAATCCACAATGACTAGTTTAGATCTTGTAGATGTAAGATATAAACTCATTGCAAGGAATAATAGTCATTAAAAACAATGCAAATGGCTCTATAGTATTTCAACATTATACAGTTTTGCATTTTGCTTCAGTTTAATGTCCTGTGCTAAAAAATCTCTTGCCTCTTTAGATGGAAAGCTGAAGACGTGGGTGTACGGAGTGGCGGCAGGTGTCTTTGTCCTCCTGGTATTTATAGTATCAATGATTTACCTCGCATGGTAAGAAAAACAACCCTTGCCGTTCCCTTCATCACTCATTTTATTTTCTCATTCACTCCATGCATTCGTTTGGTTCTGTTTTTCTTTAACTGGTATCCCACCCTCATGCATGCCTCCCTCACCATCATGAGCAGCAGTTACTGTGCCATCCGGCGATCGCTTGGGACGCCAGATTCTGCCAACGGTACGGTGGTATGGATGGGCCAAGATGGCCATGAGCTGACCTACACCTGCCCTGAGTGCCAGCAGCCGGGTCAAGAGTCAAGAGCCAGTTAAAGGCTGGAGAAACAGGCTCCTGATGTCCTGACATCTCAGCCCCCTCTGCCTCATGCCTCCACCTCAGTCTGTGTCTTACGTTCTGAAACTAAATGCATCAAGCTGCCTGGGTAGGCTGTTTATTTATGATTTACTGGATTAGAAAAAGATTGAAAATAAATTGCCAAAAATAGTCCGCTGCTTTGGTTCCTACTGACTGCACAGTGCCTTTTAAGCATAGCTAACTTCAACTAAAACCATTTTTTAAATTAGTATTAATTTCTATGAAAACAAATTTGTTGACTACCTTTTTTTTCATTAAACACTGTGACTAATGCAATATCACGGACACGACTAAAATGTAGTTTATAAAGTGAAGAAAAAAAAATGTATATCCATAAAAATTTAAAAAAACTGAGATAGAACAAATATAAAAGTAATATAGAACTCGATAAATATTAATACTAGATATCTATTAAATCCCCCATCAGACCTTTTCTCTTAAAATCCAAACATAGGTCTCAACTATATTGAATTGTCTAAATCTAAATGAAAATAAAATGTTGTAAAATGTAGTATATAGTATATATTATATAAGTGATAGTCGACAAATAGTCCACTTTTTATTTCTATTAAATTATTTTTATCAATATTTATAATCAACTTTCTTCTTACTTTGTCTATTTTTTTTTTCACTGATAATGTCGTAATGTTTTTTGCATTGTCTTCTCTGTGATGTATTTATGTGATTTTTGAATTATAATTAAGCCCAAATTAGTTATTTCAATAGGCAGCATAATCATGTTTCCTACGTTTTGGAACAGACTTTGCATCTACAGTATTATGCCTGAAAATGTTGCATATGGGAGCAACTTGCTAGGTTTTTAGCAACAGCTTTTTTTTATGATCATATGTTGCAAATGTGGTCTTTAATGAAGTCCAACTGCTTTACTCCTCATTTTGCTCCTATCAAGGCACCAATTATATTTCATCATTCATGACTGCACTATTCCTGTTCATCATGATTTTTCATCATCTTGTTTTTTTACACATTGTTCATGATTTTATTTTTGTATCATATGTCATAATATGCATATGTATATATAATATATACTCCTAAGATAACATATACACACAGTCTATGTTCACACTGAAAGGTTTTGACAGCCACATTATTCTTTTGTCCTCAGCAAAAAGCCAAAGAAGCCTCAGCGAAGACAAAACAATAATCGACTGAAACCCCTGACCCTGGCGTATGACGGAGATGTGGACATGTAGCCTTTCTCGTGAAAACTAACATCATGAAAATATCATCAGCAAATGGATGAATCTCATGAAAACATGTCCAGGTCACATTAAACCCCAAATAAAAAAAAATAAAAAAACAATAAGTAATTATATTTTTAAAATGACATTATTTCTTTAATAATGAAAATTAAGCACTTTCTTCCTAAATTATTATTATATTATAATTATAATTTTAAACATGCATCAGTACAATTTACTTTCAGTGTTTTTATTATTCTCAGTGTTTTTTTTTATTATTATTATTATTGAAATACGAATAAACTAAAGGCTGTATAACAATTATTATGATGTATTAATACTTAATTAGTGAAATATAGTAAAAATATGAGTTTTTATATGACAATACAATTACAAAAGTAAGAGTTTGGGGTAAAAGTGCTTAATTCTCATAAAAATATCACAATGCACAAAAGTCTTTAGGCTTCATGTTTTGTTTATGAAAAATATAATTTCTTCTTCTTCTTCTTCTTATTTTAACATTTGTATTTGGGGTGAAGTATAACCCAGAAGTAATCTTGAGATTCACCCATATAATCCTCCAAATGGGAAATGCCTAACCATCTCAAATACTGGACCCTAAATGCTTGAATTCAACCTAGAAGAAGAACATCCAAAAGCCACAGACCATAACCTTCAGGCTTCATACTGTTTTTACTTCATGTTCCTGTTCTGGAAGAGCCTTTAAACACATCTCCACACGCTGTGAGATCATGCCTTTCTTTATATTCAGTTCCTTACAAGTATTTGTCAGTTGTGCAACTGCAGACGACGGATCAGGAACCTATCTGAACAACTTTCTTCCAATATGTGCTTCCCAGCTGAGAGGATTCATATTTTTGGAGGGAGTTATTGAACAGACAATGCCAAAATAAACAACACATAAGGAAACTTGTGAACTTCAGATATCATGGACAACATTTGCTCACAGAAGATGCAGCCTTTCTGTGGAAGGTGAAAACAAGACAAATCCTGTTCTCCTGGAAGTCCCACTCTGATTCCAGGTGTTATTTTGCACTATATTAGTGCAGCAAAGAAAGCATTCGCCATTGAACAATGTCTCTAAAACCACGATTCTTCAAGGCAACGGAATATGAATCTGGAGCACATCGATGAAAGTGTAAAATTAAATCTCAGAGTGGGACTCTTTAAAGACCTCACGTCCTTTTGTTTTCACTCATTTGTGCATTGTATAGTTTCTATGATGTGTCTTTTCTGCTCATCTGACTTTAAATATGTATTTTTTGTTATAGTTTTCCATTCAGACACTTATTGGTCAAAATACAGTTGATGGAAAAAGTGGTTGTGACAGTATTATGACTTTTGATTGGGGGGGTTATGCCCCATTTTCAGTGTCTGGTCTCTAATTACACGAATGATGTAAGTGTCAAGACAGTGGGTCTCGTTGGAAGACAGATAGTTTTTGCCTTATTATTGACAAAAAAAATACTGAAGTATTGGTGCCATTTCTCACAGAACAGTGAACATGCAAAATACAGTAGCCCTACAAAGTATTTGGACACTGAAGACAAACTTTAAAGGGAAGATTGGATGACATTTTAACTTTTCAAGCTTTTATTTGTTTATTTGTTTATTTATTGCATTTAGGTAGTTTTCTGGCATGTCTGCTAGCTCAGAAAAGCTGAAAAGAAAACACACAGCCAGCTTGTATGACATGTCTGGTATAGACCTATTCTCGAACAGATGAGTCTTGTGAACCAATACTTTATACTGAATCAAAAACATATACAGTAATGTGACCAGTGTAGTGTCAGATTCTTTTTAGAGCATTGAAGAAAAAAAAAACATACAACTTGTCCTTTGTTTTCCATTTCCCAGATGAATGACTCTTGTGAACCAATCATTTAAACTGAATCCAAAACCTATAATGCAACCAGTGTAGTCAGATTTCAGGGTGACTGATTCTTACGAACTGGTTCTTTTTAGGAAGTCAAAAACATATTGTGGATAGTGTGGCGATATGTGCTATTTATATGTTCATTCGTTCTTGTCTGTGTATTGTAAACCAATCAATATTATGATATAAAGGCCAATTATTACATTGCATTTATGCTGCTTCTAAAAGGACTGTGAAAACTGCTAAAAATATATATAAAAACAGATTAGATAATGTATTTTTGAAATCATGTAATTTTAAAACAAAATAAATTTAACTCCGATTTGTGTTCTCTATTACACTGGATGTAAAGTCATCCATAAAAGAAGTGTTGCTGAAGTGTGCAAATACTTTCTGGGGTCATTGTACACATGTAGCACTTTTGTTGGATCTGATATATATTTCTGTACAGTATTCTGACATCATAAATATGAGCTGTCTCACACACTTGCAACAAATATATCCTTAATTTATTTTCAAATGGTTATACATAACTCTTCTTCCCCTAAAAAAAAAAAATGCAATGAAAAAGAAAATACGATTTGATTTAATTTGAATTTAACCTGTTATATTTTTAAAAAACAAAGCCTGAATATGATATACCTAAGATGTGATAGTCTATGAATCCTGCTGAAATATTTCATTCAAATAGTACTAAAATAGAAGATGCTTTTTATTGGTCAACTCTCTTCACTTTCCCCCGATTCATTTACGCTGCTACATTAGAGTTGTTTCATCCGCCGCCATGCTAGCAGCTGGTGAAATGAATGTGTACCTTTAGTTTTATTTGTAAATAACAATGAGTATTTAAATCATATTCATTTATTTTCTAATGCGCACAAATGTTTAGTACATTGCAAAGTGCTCTCGCTGATCTTTGTTGATTATGGTCATGTTGTAAAGGTCTTTTTTTGTACAGCTTATGTTTTTTGATGACCTACAGGTAATAAATACTGGTGTATTAAACATGTATGAAGGATATTTCTTATATGTTTGTGAGTGTTTAATCTTTTATCCACTGTATGAAGACTGATATGATTGGCGACATGCATTAGGAATGACTCTATTAATGAAAGTCATAGGATTGGTTGTCTGGACATTCATAGGCGTTCCTCTCTCATGTGAGCGAGCGTCTGTCAGTGTCAGATGGAGCTGAGTGACCATGTGTTCACAGCGCAGAGCAGAGAAGCTTTCCCTGAACTTCACTCAGTCCCACTGAGAATTTCACCGGGATCAGAACAGCTGCAAAGGGAAGTTCAAGTCAGAAACCTACTAAATGATGATGATTGCAAGCAGTTTGACGTGTCTTATGATACTCCTCTTCATTAATGATGTAAGTACATTTAAATTTTATCATTGATTCTTATTCTTATCTTTGCTGCGGTTGTTGAACTTGCTCTTTGATGTTTTTTTCGGCTGTCTAATGTTCAGCACCACAGACAGCGACAGGCAGGAGACTCGGATCCTTAAGGAATTCATACTGTACTTTATTTCTATTGGAATTTGGCACCACTCCTAATGCGATCAATTACAAATCCTGAAAAAAAAAAATCTAATCAGATGTGGTCCAAG
Source organism: Carassius auratus (assembly GCF_003368295.1). Lineage (NCBI taxonomy): Eukaryota > Metazoa > Chordata > Actinopteri > Cypriniformes > Cyprinidae > Carassius > Carassius auratus. The sequence continues at coordinate 22,052,327 of NC_039283.1, forward strand.
AATTAAATACTGTTTATGAGAGCTTTATGAAGGATGGATAATATGTTAACACTGGTATTTTTATTAATATCAAATGCTGAAATTGAACCAGGAATTTCTACAGTATTTTTATTTATTTTTTTAATTGTACTGGACTGCCTTATTATTAAAGGCAATCACACTGTGAGCTCTAAGTGTAAAATAATTCATTAGTAAATCAGGTGTTTCGTTAAATTACTCTAAATCATACTCTAAATTCCGCTATCATATATTTGTGTTTTGTGTCTCTATAGAGTTGTAACCTATTTAGAAGGTTTGATTTTTATGAATAAATTAGACATTAATTGAAATAGTTGTTGAATTGTGTTATGGAATGTTTACAAAATTCTAATCAGGTAATTCTAAATTTTAAAAGAAATTCCAAACGGAATTATCTGTAAACAGTCTTGATATTTATATATGTGTGTGTGTGTGTGTAAAATATGACAGATCTGCCTAGTTTCATTTCTGTCAGTGATACTTTAGTGGAGGAATTCTAATTTAATGGTTGATTAAGAATATCATATGAAGGAACACAGTATTGGTCATGAATGTTCAGTTTGCTGGAGTGATCAATGTCTGCTCAGAAACGTCAGCAATTTTACCCATCATGTTTTCAGATGAAAACATTTTTTTTAATTGAGAAGGTATGGACAAAACAGTCTCATGTTGTGTACTTCCAGTTGCAATTTATCATTCATAGTGCTTTTAGAGATGTTCTCCAGTATTCATTAGACCAGCACTTCTAATCAGATACTGTTAATAATGTAATATTCCAGCATGGTAAGCTGAAGAAGTAGAATTAGTATTTTGTTTTCAACTTGTGTCTCTCCAGTCTTGCCTCCTCCTCATCCTCTCTGTGTAAGGTCCAGCTCACTCCTCAGACTGAAGATCGATTTGTCTCTAATTGAAATAAGCGGCAACGTGGTGCTCGAGCTTTTTTATATAAATATATAAGTGTGACTGTAAGTGTCTGACCCCTGGAGATAAAGATCCAATATACGAATTCTGTGAAAAGAGCTATTGAGTTGATATAAGTTTCGATTTTGGGGGGCTTCCGTTTATTTCACCTGGACATGTTCAGTGGAATTGCTCTAGTGTTGCAGTAACTCTGCCTTCATCTGATTACGGCACTGTTTATGTTATTACCAATGATGCATGGAGTTAAATCACAACTTACTGATTTATTCACTAATATTCTCCCCACAATCATGGATACTTTTTTAACTTTAGTCGGACGCTGGTTTCAGAGGTAGCATCTCCCTCTGGGAATGTTTCAGATGAGTTAAAGTAAAAGTACGTCATTATTTCATCCTTGACTGGCCGACTGCACTGTACAGACAGAAAAATATATGTCTTTCTACCTGATACAGTCCTTCGAAATGCTTTCAAAGGTTTAGCATAATCATATTGTTTTATGAAAAGCAAATTTATTATTAAGAACATATATATATATATATATATATATATATATATATATATATATATTTAAAAGTATTTATATAATATGTTTACATACACTTTTTTTTTAAAGAGTTTACATTTTACATGCAAACCTTTTTCAAGCCAACTTTAAAAAAAAAAATTGTCTTGATTTTATTTGCAAGTAAATGTCTTGTTTGTCACTGTTTTTATGCTGCTGCAATTTTAGTCATAATTTGAAGAAAAATCATTCAAATGATTGCTGCGCAAGTTCCAATCTGTTTACTTGCCATTCCATCATACATCATTATACTTTAATCCAAAATGAAGGTGCTATTGTTCACACACATTATCTAATCTGGTTGCTCTATAAATCTATAAATTAGTTACTCTATAAATTTCCATTTTGGGAAATGAACTCTGAGCTGGGAACACCTTGATCTTATTTATAGCTGGAGTGTGATGGCAGTGTGGAGCTGCTGGAGACCTAATCCATTAAACCAGCTTCCTGTAAATCTGACATCGGAAAGCCATAATCCTGCCTGGAGCTGTTTGGGAAAATTGTCAGTCTTCAAATGAAGTTGATTATGTTTCACAGCATTCTGTCACTAAAGCAGCATGTCTGACTGTATTGTGTATCATAAAAAGTAATTCTGAAATGTAAATGAGGCGAACGAGATGAAAGGTTTCTGTTATATCTTTCTAAATTATCTAATCAACTCATCACTACAGGGGGCTGGAATTAGATGATTGCTGTTTTTTCTGTACTGTCACTTGTATGGATGGATGGATATGGATACTGGGTCTAATATGGATACTTTAAGCTTGTATATATCAGACACTCTTTCCCTGACTCTCCTGTAGGTCATTTTGATCTGATATTGATGGCTGAGATTCAATTACATGCACCTCTCTGACACCTTTTGAATCTCCATATTTGTTTCAGGACTGAACTTGTGCTGACCCTGATGTTGGATGTGAACTGCTCTTTAATTAAGTGACATACCATATAAAAACATAATACATCAAACAGTCATATTTGGATTATTGATCGAAGAGCTCACTTTAAAAAGCTCTCTTCTATGACAGATTTGCTGTCAATTCATTTGGAGTGAAGTCAAGGAGACATTGTCCTTCTGATATGACTTTTTTTTCATTGTCTCTTTTTGTGTGTAAAACTGCCTTTTTTGTCTCATTTTGTTGTCTCAGGTCAGATATGCCAAAGGAAATAGTCCTCTGACCACAAGGTCTCTACAACTGGACAGGCTTAAGAGGACAATAAAGCACCCATGTGCTGATTCAGATTCAAGTCCTGATGATTCTGACCAAACCCCAGCCCTCCTGTCCAGCAAACTCCAGCCATGTCCTGAGCAGGAGCTTTGGGATTGGGCTCCAAACCTGACGGAGACACACCCATCTGCCCAACAATCCAGGAAACGGGTCACAGCGAAAAGTGGAAAAGCTAAGAAGATGTTCGGCTGGGGAGATTTCCAGTGCACCGTGAAGTCCACAAGCCTCAACCTGCTCATCACTGGCAAGATCGTGGATCACGGCAATGGAACGTTCAGCGTTTATTTCCGATACAACACCACCGGAGGTGGAAACGTCTCCATAGGGCTGGTTCCTCCAAGCAAAGTGGTGGAATTTGATGCAACGACTCAACAAACCGTCCTGCACTCGGTGGAGTCGAGGATGTTTAACTGCAGGGTTGAGCATGAGAGGGTGGAGAGAGGTACTAAAAGCACACGCTGCTGGTACGACCCGTCTCATAGCTGTGACCAGGACCAAACTCACAGCCATGTCTCTTGGCTCTGCTCAAAACCATTCAAAGTCATCTGTGTCTACATATACTTCTGTAGCTTGGACTACAAACTGGTGCAGAAAGTCTGTCCAGACTATAACTACCACAGCGAGTCTCCGTACTTACCTTATGGATGATCATTTTGTCTCATAATGAAAGAGAAACTGGTACATGTATTTATTCTAAAATAATTTGGCAGGTTTCCATTTTGAACTTGTATAGGGAAAGATTACTATTTGAACATTTTGTCAAGATTCACCTAAGTAAACATGTTCTGATTTGGACATATATGCTATAGTAATAATCTGTAGTAATAATATGTATATCTTTGGATTGTGGTTGGCTTGAGTGTTACATGCGTATGTACACAAAATGCACAAAATTTCTCTCAAATATTTGCTCACAAATCTTAATCTGTGTTAGCGAGCACTTCTCCTTTGCTGAGATAATACATCCACCTCACATATCAATATGCTGATTGGATAGCATGATTATTGGACATCTGCCTTAGGCTGGCCACAATAAAAGGCCACTATAATGTGCAGTTTTACTATATTGGGGGGGGGGGGGGGGGGGGGGGTTGATCAGGTTGTTGATTGTGGCCTGTGGAGTGTTGGTCCACTCCTCTTCAAATTCTGTGTGAAGTTGCTGGATATTGACAGGAACTTTAACACACTGTCGTATACGCCGATCCAGAGCATCCCAAACATGCTCAATGGGTGACCTGTCCAGTGAGTATGCTGGCCATGCAAGAACTGGGATGTTTTCAACTTCCAAATCCTTGCATCATGGGGCCATGCATTATCATGCTGCAAAATGAGGTGATGGTCGTGGATGTAGGGCACAACAATTGGCCTCAGGATCTCGTCACAGTATCTCTGTGCATTCAAAATGCCATCAGTAAAATGCACCACCATGGGTCACTCGATCCACAACACTGACATCAGCAAACCGCTCACCCGCTCGACACCATACACACTGTCTGCCATCTGCCCTGTACAGTGAAAACCAGGATTCATCCGTGAAGAGAACACCTCTCCAAAGTGCCAGATGCCATCGAATGTGAGCATAGAGAAATGAACATAAAATTCACGGGCAACAGCTATGGTGGACATTCCTATAGTCAGCATTGCACGCTCCCTCAAAACTTGCGACATCTGTGGCATTGTGCTGTGTAATAAAACTGCACATTTTAGAGTGGCCTTTTGTTGTGGCCAGCCTAAGGCACACTTGTGCAATAATCATGCTGTCTAATTAGCATCTTGACATGCCACACCTGTGAGGTGATTGAATTATCTAGGCAAAGGAGAAGTGCTCACTAACACAAATTTAGACAGATTTTAGAACAATATTTGAGAGAAATAGGCCTTTTGTGTACATAGAAAAACTCTTACATCTTTGAGATCAGCTCATGAAAAATGGGGGAAAAAACAAAAGTGTTGCGTTTATAGTTTTGCTAAGTGTATATTAAGACAAGCATGTTTTTATTTTCAAGATAATATGGCTATTTTGTGGAAAATAAGATTGGATTAACCTGAAACCATTATATAATTTCATTATATAATAATTAAATGTTCAATTTATTTTCTTTAGTAAAGACATCCTTAGTACACGCACACTTATGAACTTCATCAGAAGTTGATCTCTGTGGCAGGTGCAGGTGAATTGTGACATTATTTCTGACAGACAGAGCAAAACTTAATGAGCCCCTGTAATTGCCTTTGCTTTGCTGAGATCGTGTGTCAACGTTTTTTGTCATTTCTCTGATGATTTAATGAAACCGCTATGAACGTGAATGTATTTGCATTACTGAATAAAATTTGATTCCATACACTGTTGGAGTCAACTACTTTTATGAAAAATGAATGTAAAATGCATGATTATCAAATATTCTACATTCCTAATATCTCGTAAATTTTTAATTCTTTCCCATTTTCCACCGATCATCTCTAAACGCACATAATCGCAAACTACTGATTAGTCAATTCTAATAAGCGCTGATAAAAGTAACAGGCACCACATGCTGCCCTATTCTTGAAAACAATTTACACCTCAGTATGCTGACAGACAAACTTTAATGGTCATTTAAAAACAGCGTAAACCTAAAGTATCAGTATCATATCATAAAATGCTTCAGAACGATCGCAGCTGCGCATTTCGAGCTAAACGGGACTCCAGCCACTCAGCGCGCTCTTGCAGTAGCACGCATGACGTCATCACTCCTTCTGCAAGTACGCGCACCCCCGCGCAGTGATACACGTATAGCGTTTCATTTTCCTATTACAGCATGTCTTAGACATCGGCAGCCGGGATCCAAGCTCATAAGGTGAGTCGCACAATAATTAAACTCATTATTATTATCATAAATAGCTCGTTTCCTGTATTGCATAATGATAGAATAGATTATTTTGGTGCGCAAAGAATGAAATCCGGATGTGAGAATCACATACAATGTTGAATATTGTGAGGGATGCTCTATGGTATTATTAATTAGGTTTAATAATAAACATAATATCTTCCTATAGAAAAATGCACGTGGGAGATAAAGAAGAAGCCATGTTCAGTGTATTATTTCTCATTTATATTGTGCAGTAATAACAAAACATTATACAGGCTTGATTATTGAATGCCTTTTTGACTTATTACCTATAAATTGTTTAACTGTATAAAATACGTGATATTGCCAGTTGTAATGGAATAATGATATTTATTTATGTAATCATTTCAGATAATCATGGAGAAAGGCAACCAGTAAGCGGAAACAATTCATTTGTAGACATTCGTTATAAAGTCTTGCACTCCAGCAAAATGAGATGCTTTCATAATTGGCTGGTCATGTTTTTTTGCAGAGCTTTTTCTCAATTTTGATCACTTTCTCCAAAATCAATAAATCATCAGTGGTCAACAAGTTCCAGCAGAAATACTGGAAAACCAAGCAAACACTGATTAAAGTGACAGGAAAGAAGGACTTCTGATGCTGATTTGGACACTAAACTGGAGGTGAGGAGCGGCCCCAATCCAAACTTTCCTCTGGGTCTGAACAAATCAAATGGTCCTGTGATGAATGTGGTTTCTCATGCTTTCCTTCAGGTGTTTCATTCAGTACAGAAAACATGCATGGAGCTCCTTAAGGTCATTGAACAGTATCAGATGAGAATCAGCTGTAAGTAAACTGGAAATTCACACGTTTCTTAATATTCATTCATCACTTGTGAAAAAGAAGTATGCTTGATTGTATTATACGTGTAGTGTACTTTATATCTTAAAAAAATAATAATAATACTGATGAAATAAAAGCTCTCTTAAGTGTACTGAAAGAGAGTACAGTACATGTAAAATTGCCATGATACTTAACACACTAAACATTTATTAGTACATTTTAAATCATTGTTTTAATAGAGTTATAAAGTTATTTTTTATTACATTTAAAGTTAATATATTTAAATGTACTAAATTGCAGTTTTATCATTACGCCTGTGTACTTACAAATATATTTAAACACATAACATGCAATGATATGTATATTTTAGTTTACTATAATCAGTTAATGTTTTGCTGGTACATTCTGCAGTACACTTTAACCATACTGCAAAGACAGTAGAAGTCATTCTTAATTAAATGATGTATAAAAATGTACTTATGTCCTGCTTAAGCACTCTTGCGATCTAACTAATTGCATATAATATTTTTCAGCAAATCGCACAGTAAATAACATGCAGTTGATAGTTTTCATGTGACATCACACCCTTACAGGAACGCCCACATGGAGGGCAAAACAAGGCTTTCTTCCACTGACCGCCAGTTACTTTTATGAGGTTTGCATGAAGTAGTAATGTAGTAAGACAACGCCAAATTTCAAGGCCAAATTCAGTATACAACTTACTGATGATGCATACTTTGTACAGACAAGCAGATGAACCCAGAATATAAATGCAATGTGCAAAGTTTAATTTGAAAGGTTTTCCCATTACAAAGAATATGCTTAATCATTTAGTGCATTGCATTCATATTCATGCCTCATTTGCTTGCCTGCATAAAGCATGCATCCTCAATAAGGTGTTTACTGAATGATCTTTTAATATCACTGTTTTAAAAGCACTTTAAGTGTTTTCACATTGAACATTTTAGAATCTCCCGCAGGTGCTTTATGTGAATTGCTAATGGCCAAAACTTGCATTTTCTTCACATATTTTTGTTTTATTCTTTTGAGAGGTGACCTAAATATTTTTGAATTGGAACAGATAGAATATTGACAGGCTTGTGCTGCAGTTCTATGGATGTCTTGCCCATCAGAAAATTATGAATGAAGGGTCTGAAAACATTAAATTCAGTTTATACTTGAAGATATTCTTTTAAAGTACATCATTTCCATAATTACTCTTTTAAAAGTATGCAATTTTTTTTTTTTTTACAAGGCAAGGGTATAGCTTTTTGCTGTACACTCTTAAAAATAATGGTTCTATATTGGCATTGATAGTTTCTGTGAAGAAACTTTAACATCCATGGAACCTTTCAAAAAGCTCTTTCAAACAGGTTCTTCATCATGGAAAATGACCCCAAAATTGTTCTTCAATGGCATTGCTACAAAAACCCCATTTGGAACCTTAATTTTTAAAAGTGTGTCATTCAAATGCTTAAAACTAAAAAGTTAGATTTCAGACGTGATTTATTATTCAAAGAAAACAGATGTATGTGGCTAAACTCTATTACCCGTTTCAGTTTTGTCCCAGGAGGAGAATGTACTGGGTCGGTTCCTGCGTTCACAGGGCTCTCAGGACAAAAGCCGTGCTGGAGGTATCATGCAAGCTACTGGGAAAGCTCTCTGCTTCTCTTCACAGCAGAGGTCTAAGCTTCTAATCAAATGCGATTGGATTGGGAATTCTCCTTCTGTAAATGGTTAATTCGTTTCTCACTGCAGATTGGCACTGCGAGGTCCGCTGGGGCGTCTGTACCAGGAGGTGGAGACATTTCGTTACCGAGCTATTTCGGACACATGGCTGATGATGCAGGATGGAGCAGTCATGGTCATGGACCCGAGTACAGAGGAGCTCTGCTCTGGATGAAGGATGTTTCTCAGGAGCTGGACCCGGACACACACAAGCAGATGGAGAAGTTACGTTAGGTCAGTCTCACCCTGGTGTGACTGCAGTGAAACCTTTTCACCAGCAGGAGGAGTACTGTGAGTGTCTTCAAATCATTCTCATCAAGCGTGGGAGGAGAATGTCTTCTAGGTTCAAGGTCTGAGATGTCACTGCTAATCTTTACCTCTTGTTTATTCTGCCTTTCTTTTACCTCATATTTTTTTACATCCCTCAGGTTCAGACTCAGGTGCGTCATACCAAGACAGGTTTGGACAAACTGAAGAATGATGTGTGCCAGAAGGTTGATCTGCTCGGAGCCAGTCGCTGTAAGCTGCTCTCATACGTCCTGACAACCTATCAGGTGCTGCTTTTCAGTTGCTTCTTTATGCTTATTTCTATTATTATGTTATTATTTTTACCTGACTAGCGAGCATTGTGAATGTGATGGATTTAGCTCAATCAATCAATCAAAGAAATCCATCTATCTGGATGTGTGTATTTACTTTCATGGCTATCATTTTGTGTTTAAACTCAAAAATAATTTGAATCAGTTTTCAGTGACATTTAAATTTGTTTTGGATTTTTTTTTTGTAGCTAAACGATATCTGATTTTCTTACATTTAAAATGTACATTTATTTATTTAGCGTAGCAAATTTTGAAAGAAAAAAAAAGTTTTTTTTTTTTTTTTTTTTTTTTTTTTTTTTTAATTACTACTTTTAATCGGCAAGGATGTATGAAATTGACCAAAAATTACTTGTAACATTACAAAAGATTTTTATTTTAAATAAATGTTCTATTGAACTATCATACTTAAATTAAATTAAAATATAAAGCAGCACAATTATTTAAGTTGTCATAATATTGCATGATCATTCATCCCGAAGCTTTTGCCTCCAATTTGTGATTAAAATAATAACTGTTAAGTTTAATAAAAACTCACCTATTCTCTTTTAGACAAACAAGCAGTGATATTACGACGCATTCCCCGCAAATCTGTTCATCTGTTGTGTCTGATACTCCAGGGTTCAGATCGAGCTGCACAGAAAAAGGTAAAGAAGAAAACGAAGGCAAAAGCAGAAGATGAGGAGACAAGTCAGAATACCCATGAAACCTAGGAGCCTCAATCGTTTTTTAGTTTGATGTGTGATATAAACTTCTAATCACGTTTGTTTTCCCTTCCAGGCTTATTTCAACTGAAGAAGAAACTCTGAGCAGTAACCTCATGCAAACAGGTAAAACTGAATTGTATCCACAAATGCACAGTAATTGAATTTATGCTTTGATCAACAGTTCAATATTGTACTTCGCATCGTACATACAGGAAATGATGACACTTTCTCTGGCGGTCAGGAGAAGGATGGCTTGAGTTTGTTGAATGAGATCCTAGGCAGCAGTTCTCTGGAGGACAGGGGTTTCTCAAGGGCATGGCGCGAGGTGTTTGGAGAAGATGATCCCATCGGCGGTAGCAGAGCAGAGACGCAGCCGCCCGAGGAGGAGCAAGCTTTCTTTCTGCCCTCCAAACTACTCGACCAGAACATGAAGGACGTACAGTCCACAGTCTCAGGTCTGCAGAAACATCTGAGCGTTGGCAGAAAGTCTGCTTCACTCTGCAGCTTATGCTGGACAAGAACTGTCCACTTAGACACGATCTTCTGTCTGAAACAGATGATACAGTAATAATAGAAACAAACTATACACTACAATTCAAAAGTTGTGGTTGGTACGATTTTTTTATGTTTTGAAAGTAAGCTTGAAAGTTTTATATTTAGTAATATTTTAAAATGTAATTTATTCCTTTGTTCAAAGCCAAATTTTCATTACCGTTCCTCCTGTCTTCGGTGTCAAACATTTACTATTATCAATGTTGAAACAATCGTGCTGTTTAATTTTTCTGTGGAAACCATGATTCTTGAATCAAATTCAAGAGAACAGATTCTTATTATTATAATTATTATTATTATTTAATCTTTTTAAACATTATTTGTTTTCTGTCACTTTTGGTCAATTTAATAACCCATTTCTACCACAGAATAAACAAAACAAAACAATTCTCACAATTGTGAAAAAAGAAAAAAGAAAAGTCTGAATCACGAGATGTAAACTCAGAATTATGAGAAATAAACTTAGAATTCCAAGGGGATAAAAGTCGGAGTTTACATTTTTTAATTCTGACTTTGAATTGCAAGAAAAAAAAGTCTGAATTGTGAGATCAAAATTCACGTACAAAAACACTTTAATTTGATCGTCTACTTTAGACATTCTGCTAACAGTAAGTAACTTTGCATCTACATGTCAACTAGCAGATGGTCAAGTATTAGTAGACTGTATGCTTAATATCTCCTAACACTAAACCTTAGTTAGTAGAATGTCTAAAGTGGACGATATAAATAAAGTGTAACCAAATTCACAGTTAATCTTTATTTTGTTTTTAATTTGGTTGCACTTTATTTTGATCGTACTTGTACTTACATCTACTTATAGTGTATTTACAGTGTATTTATCTTAGAACGTTCTGGTAATACATGTAAGGAAACTACATGGGTAGGTTCAAGGTTAGTTCCAAGTTATTACATAGTTATTGTAATTACTATAATAAGTACATAGTATGTACATGAGGAACAGGACTGTAAAATAAAGTGCTACCTGTAATTTGTTTTTGTTCTGTGGTGGAAATGGGCCTCCATGATTTAATGTGTCCTTGCTACTGTTAATATAAAAAAGTATTAATTTCTGACCCCAGACTTTTGAATGGAGGTGTACATCTACTGTAAATGCTTTTGAATGTTGTCTGTGTTACAGGTTGGACATCAGCCATTCCACAGAATATTCCTGAAAACTCTTCTGTAGCAAGTCAAATCTCTTCCAAATCTGCAGTGAAAGGCAAATACGGTAAGAGCTATTTATAGTATGTCAGGCATGTGCAGTATTAAGAGTGTAAACAGAGAGAAGTTCAAATAATAAAAATAAAATTATAAATAAAATCGATTGACCACATTGCAGACCCAATATTTACACCCCTAACTTTAGCTAGTATTTTTGTATATATTGCAATGCATCTTTAAAGTGCAACAAACAAATAAGTGATTTTTAAATTTTTTTTGCATTATAGATTCTTCCAAAGATCTCTCTGCTTGGTTCAATCTGTTTGCCGATCTGGATCCGCTGTCAAACCCTTTCTTTCCTTTTCCTTGTATTGTCAAGGCGGTTTGAATTGCAATAACAATGTGGATTTTCTTGTATTACATAACTATATATTCTGACACATTATCATTATCAGCATCAGTAAGGAGTTTGGGTTTGCTTATTGTGACATTGCATGATTTCAGATTTTTTTTTTGTTATTTATTTTAAACGTTGCCTTGATCAGTTAAGTGTTTTTGCAAAGGTTAAGTAGTTCAATTCTGTGTTTTGTCTTATTTTAGTGCCGTCAACTAAAACTAATGCTGCATTTTGGAAGCCTTAAAAATGAGAGGAGTTTATTATAGTCTTTCAGTTTATTTATTTTAATGAATATTATATATTATATTATCTTATATAAGCAGCTGTTAATAGGTCAAGGTATGCATCCATTTAAGATGTATGTTAATGTTGTATGAAGCAACTGTGCTCACTGTTTACAGGCTTGTTTCAGGAAGAAATTTTTTTGGAAACACATTTGTGACCCAGGAGCACAAAAGCAGTGATAAGTCGCTGGGGTATATTTGTAACAATATCCAAAAGTACATTGTACTAAAAATTATAGATTTTTCCTTTATGCCAAAAATAATTAGGATATTAAAGATCATGTTCCATGAAGATATTGTGTAAATTTCCTACTGTAAATATATCAAAATTTACATTGTGATTAGTAATATGCATTGCTAAGGACTTCATTTGCAAAACTTTAAAGCGATTTTCTCAGTATCTAGATTTTTTGCATCCTCAGATTCCAGATGTTTTTAAATTGTAGTTGTATCTCAGCCGAATCTTGTCCGATCCTTATAAACAATACATCAATGTAAAGATGATGAATATATCTCAGTTTCAAGAAACTGACCTTTATGACTGGTTTTGTGGTCTAGGGTCACACATATAATAAATAATAAACAACAGATTTTCATTGTAGGTTTGTTGAAACGTTAAAAACATTATGTGAGAAAATGAATGGTGTTTTTACTTTACTTTCAAGAACCTGAAAGTATTATATTTAAACATTATTAAACATTGGTAAAACAGCTTGGTCAAACCAGGTCCTATGAAGCAAGCATGTAATGTACTACAGATTTGTAAATGTGATTTCACAGAACAACACACAGTGGGACCAAAAGGCTTTACTAGGCCTAATCGGTGCTTTACTAGAAAAAGTAAAATATGCATAATCATAAATCCTATCCCACTACACTAAATAATGTCTTTACAATTTTCAGTGTTTTGTGTTGTACTCATGTTTATTCTATGTAATATGTATAGTTGGAGTAACACACAGAAATGAATGCAAATATTATATCTTGAAAATGTCACTTTAATGTGAGCATCCAGCAGTCACATTTATACACCATAACAGTGTGACGTGAATCAAAGACACTAAGAACACAAAGCCATTTTTACGGTTCAATAAACGTATGGATGCTAGGGCTGGGCAGCATATAAAATATGTGCAATATATTTGCAGTCCTTTTCATGTCAGTCCAATGACTGTTGGGATGAAATTTCATTTCTTGTACAGGAAATAGTTGTTTGATATATATATATATATATATATATATATATATATATATATATATATATATATATATATATATAATCAAACAACTAAGACATTAAAATATAATTAGTTAGCTATATCATTCAGCCCTAATGGAAATGAATCCTGAGTTGTGTGTTAAGACACGAAGCACATTTTTGGCTGTTGGTCTGTTGATTATCTGTCTTATCTAATGCATTTCACCTGGTTAGTAGGATGTGCTGTAAGGTTAAGTAAAGATTTGTGCATTCCAGCAGAAATGATGAAACCCCAAGGCAAAGTTCAACATAATGGTCCTTTTGGAGAACCATTAGCAAGTGATACATTCCCTAGAAAATCCCTAGAAAGGTCAGCCGTTTGAGATCTGAGCTGTGATTGGCTAACTGAGCAGCAGGCACTTCCTCATACTGCAGCATTCAGACGACACGGGCCGCAGCGGGAAGCTGTTTTGAACGGTGGTCTCTGTAAATGGACCAGACGTCTGTCCTGAAGTCTGAGTATCCAGTGAACTGGGACGAGCAGCATCATCTGACGGGAAAAGAGACGAACACAGCAGCTTCACCGGACAGAAGGCCGAGCCGCTCGGAGTGAAGTTCACCTTGTTTCTGTCTGGGCAGGAGAAGATGGGAAAGCCTTGTGTTCTACAAGTGCTACAAAGAAAAAAATTATATTATGAGAAGATCAAGAACCAGTCTTGTCATCTGGATGCTGAATAAATAAGTTTTCCATTGATGTATGGTTTATTAGGATCGGACAATATTTGGAATCTGAGAGTGCAAAAAAATTCTAAATACTGAGAAAATTAACATTAAAGTTGTTCAAATCAATTGTAGGAAATTTACAAAATATCTTCATGTAACATGATCTTTACTTTATATCCTAATGATTTTTGTCATAAAAGATAAATCAATAATTTTGACCCATACAATGTTTTATTGGCTATTGCTACAAATATACCCCATGCAGTGTGTGTGTGTGTGTATGTATGTATATATGTGTGTGTGTGTGTGTGTGTGTGTGTGATATATACATGACAATTTTGACTGTGTGTTTCCATGTATGTATGACATTATGTAGTATATATAATATATGCTTGAAATGTTTTAAACAAAAGTTTGAGTGTATTCAGCATTACAACTTTAAAGTTAGTTTTTTAAACTATAAACATTAAAAAATGTTGTAATACTATTAGTCACTTTTTCATTATTTTATTTACTATTATATTAATAAAATATATATAAATTAATTGTATGTATATATATATATATATGTATATATATATATATATATATATATATATATATATATATATAGCTTAGTAATTTTATGTTTGTGATATTTATATATGTAGACTTTATTAATCATGTAAATATTGAATGATTTTTTAATAATAAGTACATATACACATTATACATGCATAAATATATTAGACAATTTGCTAATTTTGTATATTAGTATTTTGGCTGTTGTTTAGTAAACGGTTCTTTGTGTGTGCAATCTCAACAAAATACTTATTTTCAATAACAAATGCCTGGAAAAGTCATGTTATTGTCCACAAACATAGCATTACTATGGAACTAGAAAAACATGTTTAAGCATGATGCTTCAAGTGGTTTGAGTGTTAAACTGATGCTATCAAAAATGAAGGCTCACTGAGCTGTTTTACCAGCAAACACAAAAACCAAAGCAGGATCTCTGGATGTGCACAACAAAAATATGGTTAAAAGTCAAAAAAAAAAAAAAAAATCATATCATTATCAAAAATCTACAGTGTGGTACTTACATGAGATCTTCAAACACTTTGACTTTCTCGCAGCCCTCGGGAGGCTCCCGTTTAAATGTGTAACTATTGTTGGGTTTGGGAGAGCTGGAAAACTGAGGCAGAGGTGAACCACACCTGTAATCTGAGAGGACAAATCAAGCTCTTTATTTGAACAAATCTTCCCTTGCAAACATTCTGTGGAAGCACCACTACCTCTCTCAGCGTCCGCAGCAGGAGAGCAGCAGTAACAGGGACTGCAGGAGATCTGATGTGTGTGATGAAGAGGAGGAACAGGAGCGCGCCCGCCGTCCCGCACCTCCAAAGCCTGGACCAGCAGGACAAAAAAAAGCAACAAATGAAAAAAACATTTTAAAGTGTCACGCTACTGAAATGTTCAAATGAAACCTTGAGTGTGTTTGTACCTTCTCCTCCTCTCTCCCCCAGGCTTCACAGATGAAGACGTTCTCCAGCTCCTGGTTAACACCGTCACTATAGCTGGGCATTCGACACACCACGGGTCTGGAAAGGACAGTATTAGATGAAGAAGCAGAGAGGCGCTTTGGCTGGAAAATAAAAAAAACAGTGAACTGATTAATGTCAAAGTCTGAATCTATAAAATCTATGAATTCATCTCACAAATACATTCAGTATCAAATTTCACCCCAAAAGATAAAAATATCAAATCACATTTTGCTAAAAGAAAATAAAGCTTGTTTTTAGGATCATTATGGTTTTTCATACTGGATGTTTTGCATACATTATGATTGTTCACAGTGCATATATGCATGCATGCATACATACATACATACACACACATATATATATATATATATATATATATATATATATATATATATATATATATATATATATATATATATATATATATATATATATATAATATATATATATATATATATAATATATATATATATACCGAAGAACCAAAAATTAAAAGTGATCAATGGGTCGTAAGCCAAAAATGTTGCAGCAAATGTTGCATTATATTCCAATTTTATGTTAATTATCTTAAATAATAAAAATTTAATTAAATGTTTAAACAAACAAAAGAATAAATAAAACACTTTTTAAAATAATTTTCAATCAAATTCACAATTTTTCCCCTACATTTCAATGGACAAATTAAGCAAAAATATAATATAATAAGCTTCAATGCTATGTTTTTTTCCTCACTTTTTCTTTTCTTTTGTGAATAGGTATAGCTGGCCAAATCAACGCTGCTCTCAAATTTTGTATTTTTCTTTTTATTTAAATAGAATTTAAACAAAATTTGAAAAAAGAACACTGATTTATCTGACGATGCTTTAAATACAAATCATTTAAATACAAATCAATTAACATGTTTGGGGTCAATATTATTGTTATTATTATTATTATTATGTTGTAAACATATATAAAAATAAAATAAGTTTTAATATGTAGTATTTAACAGTATTTCTTTTTTTAACATTTTTTGATTAAAATAACATAGCTTTGGTGAGCGTAAGAGATGTCTTTCAAAATAATTTGACCCCAAACTTATATATACTACTTTTCAAAATGATAAACCACCAAATATTCTGATTCTAAAACCCCAAAATTCTGATTGCTTAGAAAAGTTGACTTCATTTTGGTAATTATAGGTAATTATATCAGAACCAATCCTAAACCAAAGTAAAAAGTACCTGGGGCGTCACTTCTTCTTTCTCCTTGATACTGTGGCTGCCCTGCAAACTGCGCTGGAGCTGCTGACGAAGTTTTGCAATCTAGAAATCACATTTTTACCATTATCAACAAATGGAAGGAAGAATTAAACGGTTACACAAAATCTAAACTCCACCCATGATGACTACTGTATACTAGATGACATGACCTACAATTAACCATGTTTAATAGCGATGTCTAACGTCACAGGTTTCACCAAACATCGCTCAGTGAGTCTTCTGAAGATATGTTTATATCGTGGGTTTCCTAAAGGTGCCAACGAGCCAATAACTTTTCCTGTGTTTTTTCATGCAAACCTCTATGAGATGGTCAGCGCTGCCCCATGATGCCGAGCGTTTGTGTACGATAACCTCTCCTCCATCCTCAGGCCAAAAGCCAGGTGTCTGCAATAAACATGGTTTAAACATGGTTAAAACAGGGTCACCGTGCAAACGCTGACTTTAACTTGTCATGTCCTACACAGAATATATTCTTGAAGTCATGCAACCTTAAATATGTGAATTTTTCATGAAACAACAACAAAATATTAGTGATTGGCAAACAGCATGTGTCGCTTCGACCAAAACCACAACACAACCGATGAACAGACACCCAGAGCTCCAGAAGGCCACAGGAGATGGACAATATTGACAATCATTTTCCAGATCCATGTTTTCGACTGAACCTGCATGTGTCATGTTGCAACTTGAACTTCCAGGCCGTCTTGAATGTCTTCTGTTTTGTGGCATGCCAGCTGATAAACTTCTGAGAAAGTTAAGGTGAAGAAGGGTGGAGGAATATTTATAAATGTTTCAACTGTTTTAGTCCATGTAATAACAGCCATCCATAAAAAGCTTTCACTTTATGGATAAACAAAAGTACAGTAGAAAGCAAGTCATACTGGTTTGTAACGACACAAGAGCATCTATGCATACTTAAAAAAAGTAAAATAAAATATATTTTAATGTAACTTTCATTGAAATGTCATATAATAGATATGTATGCACATTAATGTTTATTTCAATGTTTAATAAGCTTTCCAGTGCAAATGCCTAAAGATTCTTAAATCACAACACATTTACCTGAGAAGGATAAAAATGACATAAGAAGTTTTATGAGAAAATGAACAACATGAACAAATATCTGCCAATGGGCTCAGAAAAAAATCTTCTTAATTTAAAAGGAAAACAAGTTTTCTTACCCCAATGACAGATACTTGTTCTTGGGGTAAGGTGAGCATAAACTCACCTAATTTTGTTCATTTCTTCCAGAACACAAGATTTCATGGTTTACTATATCTTCAATTTGCATCTCAAGTAAATGTATCTTGATTTAAGGATGTTTAGATATTTGTTTTGGAAAACAAGAAGATATTCCTATTTTGCCAAGAATTTGCCAAGACGTTTTTAAGGCCTTGATTCATGGAAGGGTGAAGGAAGAAAACCTGTTCATGAATATTATATTATCTGCAAGTAGCTTGTAAAAGCATACCCATCCAGTTCTTTTTCACAAGGCGACGGTGAATAAATGAACAAAGAATGCCATCTTTTTAAAGAGGTAAACAGGGTCAATACTGATTTCATGTTGACTAAGAAAACAGTCCAACAGAAGGTTCTGAACACCAACCATTAATTCTCCAAGCGCTTTAAACAATGGCAAACGCTGCTACTGTCAACAAAGAGCCTCGGCGTGAAGAGAGACGTTGAGAGAAACAGGCTGATTTTGACATTCTGGGCCGCTCTGGAGCACGAGGCCTCCGCGAGCCGGATCAGACATTAGCATATGTATGGATCTCACTGCAGGCAGCTCAGCTCAGCGCAGGCACACAAAGAGCTGTCGAAGAGCGCCAGGTGGTGCAGAGACACACAGCCATGTGCTCTCCAGCCTTACACACCTACACACACACACACAGAGCGACAGGTGCAAACTGCTGCACCTCCAGAAAGAATTCACTCCACACAAACCAGAGAAAACTTTCTATAACGGCAGACTGCCACCGAACATCGGGCCTTTGTGACGGCTTTGTTTCAGGGGAGGCGAGGGGTCTCAGCGGAGCTAAACCACTGAGCAGTCAAAGACTTCATGATACTAATGAATAAAGGAAACAAAACCCAGTAAGAATAGACTTCATTACCGACAGATGACCATTTTGAGCAAACGAGCAAAACTGGCCTTCAGTATACACTGGCTCCATTTGGACATTTCAGAGCAAGAAGAAATCAAATGTATTTACTTAAATAGACATTTCTGGTCTTATTGTGAATTATTAATTGGTGCATATTATTTTAGATATCACAAAAAGACATGTATGTACTTGGTGCATGTAATTTTAGATTTTACAAAAACAGGTTTCTGGTGTTATTGTGAATCATTTACTGGTGCATGTTTATTTAGATACTACAGAAATAGGTTTTTGGTCTTATTATGAATCATTTCTTGGTGCACGTTATTTTAGATACAATGAAAATTTCTTTTTTTAATAATTGGCATGTCCTCTACAGCGAATGGCTTTATTTGTTTACTTTTCCTTTCTGTATATTGTCAAATATTACATGTACTGAAAACGCCTCAATATTTTTCACTATTTAATTTTTCCCCATTAATATTTAAAAGTCTATTTAAGTTTCAAAATGCTAATATCTGAAAAAAAGGAAACTAATAAAAAAAAATGCATATGCATATAAGTAATGCATATAAATCCTTTTCCAGTCTGTTAATATCCACTGTGGATCAATAAATCAATCCCTGATTGATACAACTTACATTTAGTCTAATTTAATACCCTTTTTAACTTTTTAAAAATTGACAGATTATGAAAATGAAATTGGTTCACATTTGTGTGAATTGTCTAAATAATTAATGTGATTAAAATACAAATGAAACAGCATACAAAGCATCATTTATTTTACACTAAGGAGCACGTGAGGAAACTTTTCAATCTAGATTATAAAAAATAATGACAAAAGTTAGTTTTACAGAGAAAAGTATCAATGATATTTTAATGGAATTTTGTTATCTAATGCAATGACATCCAGCCATTTGAAGTGTAATGTCTCTGCTTGATTCATCAGTGCACAAATTCCAAATAATACATAATTCTCTTAGTATTCTTTTATATAAAACTGAATCATTTGCACCATCTCTGCAACAATTTCCTTTTCCATTAACGTCACTGGTCTCTTATTTTTCAGCTCTCTTGGCTCTATTCTGTTATGCAACGCCCACTTTTGAAATAAATCAATTCATTACAGGCAAAAGCAACTTGTTGTCTTGTTTAATATCCTGTTTGATTTCATTTCTGATTATGGAAATTAAATTGGTTGCAAACGCCAGTACAAGCTGATTTTGAGTTGTAAACGTCCCGATATCTATGTCACTGCATTAAAAAACTTTTCAAGCAAAACATTTCATAAAATTGAATTTTTAGATTCTAAGTACTGTAAATTCCGTTAAGTCACTGAGCATAAAAGAATTGGGTAGTTAGTTCTGAGAAAAGGCCTCATATCAATGATTTGCAGATGCTGTTTTGATATTTTAATATATTATTTTGACAAATGCAATGCCATTCGGACACTGTACATGTTTATTATTATTAAAGTTTTTATTATTAAAGAGTTACTATATGTGAACTGTGAAGCAAATTGCATGTGACATTGACTCACCTGTGTGGCTTTATCACTCATACAGGACGCCTGGAGTTGGTACGGCTCTCGCGGCCACTGTCCAATTAGGTACTGCTCAGGCAGCTTGTCCAATGAGGGCGGCTGTCGACTGGCTGATCGAGCTAATGAGAAAAGAAAAGGCGTTTTTATTATGTATGCAGTGGACAGTGACATGAAAAATTACTGCAGTGCAGTAACAGAGAGGAAGTTGGTGGGTGTCACTGGAAAACTGATGAGCTGTTGCCTCCTCTGTCATAATCGTACTGAAACAGATTGTATTCATGAAGGAAACGGAAGTAACAGAAACATCATATTTACATTTTCTGAAGAAAATTTGACTAGTGTTTGACCATGCAAAACATTCTTGTTTGCAGGCCTAAGTCAAGTCTCTATGATAGTCTGATCTCTAGATATGGCTCAGGTCCCTCTGTCAGTGCAAATTTATGGGATTTTTGTATTTTTTTAATAATCCATCACCACAAAAATACATCCAACTGCTTATAAAATGAATGACAACATCTACCATAATTATGCTAATAATATAATATATAATAACAACTACAGGTGCATCTCAGTAAATTAGAATGTGGTGGATAAGTTAATTTATTTCAGTTATTTAACTCAAATTGTGAATCAAATTGTATTAAATAAATTCAATGCACACAGACTGAAGTAGTTTAACTCTTTGGTTCTTTTAATTGTGATGATTTTGGCTCACATTAAACACAAACCCCCCAATTCACAAATTAGAATACTTCATAAGACCAATAAAAAATAAAGATTTTTTGAATTGCTGACCTGCTGAAAAGAATTGTTGGCCAGCTGAAAAGTATGCTCATTTACTGTACATGTACTCAATACTTGGTAGCGGTTAATTACTGCCTCAATTCGTCGTGCCATGGAGGTGATCAGTTTGTGACACTTCTGAGGTGGTCTGGAAGCCCAGGTTTCATTGACAGTGGCCTTCGGCTCGTCTGCATTGTTTGGTCTCTTTTTTTTCTCATCTTCCTCTTGACAATACCCTATAGATTCTCTCTGGGGTTCAGGTCTGGTGAGTTTGCTGGTCAGTCAAACACACCAACACCATGGTCATTTGACCAACTTATGGTGCTTTTGGCAGTGTGGACAGGTGCCAAATCCTGCTGGAAAATGAAATCAGCATCTTCAAAAAGCTCATCAGCAGAAGTATCCTAAATGTGCTCCAAAATGTCTTGGTAAATGGATGCAGTGACACTGGTTTTAAAAAAATCTTTTTTTTGCTTTATAATCCTCATAAAGCTGCAGTTCTCTCGGTTGGTTGAGCATCTTTTTCTTCCACACTTTTTCCTTTCACTCAACTTTCTGTTAACATGCTTGGATACAGCACTCTGTGAACAGCTTCTTTGGCAATGAATGTTTGTGGCTTACCCTCCTTGTGAAGGGTGTAAATGATTGTCTTCTGTACAACTGTCAGATCAGCCGTCTTCCCCATGATTGTGTAGCCTAGTGAACCAAACTGAGAGACCATTTAGAAGGCTCAGGAAACCTTTGCATGTGTTTTGAGTTGATTAGCTGATTGACATGTCACCATATTCTAATTTATTGTGATAGTGAATTGGTGGGTTATTGTTAAATGTGAGCCAAAATCATCACAATTAGAAGAACCAAAGACTTCAGCTACTTCAGTCTGTGTGCATTGAATTCATATAATACACAAGTTCTACAATTTGACTTGAATTACTGAAATAAATGAACTTTTCCATGACATTCTAATTTATTGAGATGCACTTGAATATATATAAACTTTTAACACACTGTACTTTTATAGATTTTATTGATTGAATACAAATGAGTTCTCACATTAAGGTTATGCTCTGAGGACACACAGGAGGAAATGAAACAAAGTGAAACTGCTCACAGTGAAACCCACATACATGTACACACATGCACCAACAGCTGAAATTCAAAACAACTCGCTTGCATGCAGCCCACAGAGCAATTCCTGCGAGTGTTTGCTCTCTGCTCCAGCTCTGCAAACACAAAATGTCAAAGCCTATGCAAAAGAGCCAACAAAATGGCACTGTCGGTTTACCCTCTGCTCATTGTTTTACACCATTGTACCAAAAAAACACAACTCAGCAAGTAACACTCATTATCAGACGTGTCGCAGCACGGCTGCTTACAGTACAGGCCTCAAACACTGAAGCAGTCTGAATGATAACCATCAACATTTTTAGCCCAGTACACACACCTTTTCTCAATGCATTTGTTGGGGGACGGCTACACTACATTCACTTGCAGATTGCAGCGAGGCAGCTGCAAGGTCTTTGTGTGAAGGAGAAGCGTTTCAAATGCAAATCTACACAAGCATCAGGCACTCCACGAGGACGGGAGATACATAGAGAGCTGTCCGACTTATTAGGTACAGCCTGCCTGGCCAGAACAGTTTAGACAATAGTAGTTTACTCATATAAGAACAGGAATGGAATACTAGATTACTAACTCCTGAATAGTGTGCAGTATATACTATATAGTTCATACATAGTATGTACAGTAAAACACAACGCCATTATAAATGTCTCCAAAAGCAAAGTGCTACATTGTTGTCACGTGATGTTGCATGTTTAATTCAGAAAGAGGTGTGGAGTTATGGTGCGTCAGATGGTATTTACAAGATCAATGCACATAAATGAGTGTTTTAACTTTGCTTAATTTTTTTGTAGAAAAGGTGCATCACCATTTTGCTCCGATAAAAGTGACGTGAACGCAGCTGATGTCATAATTAAGACTTTTCAACTCATATATATGAACTTCCCATGAGGACTTGAATGCACCTTGTGGCAAAAAAATATTTAATCTTGTAATAAAATAAAATGTTAAAATATATGAAGATTTGTCAGATTTGCAAGGTTCTTCTACAGTGCACACTATACATACTGCATACTGCAGAAGAGTAGTATGGTAGAGTGTTATTCCAAGTTTGACTACATCAAAGACGTGTTTGTCATCTGAGGAAATGTTCAAATGCGTGATACATAATGAATAATGTAGATTGGGTCATTTATTACTGAATATTAAACCAGTTTTGCTAAATAAAATATAGATTTTTTTGTGATAATGATCATCTGATTGTATAATATCTTACTTATATACACAACTTCCTGTCAAATAAATGAATGTGGAAGTTTGATGATAAAGATCAAAATTACACAGCTGTTTAAAAAATGGTTGATCACGCAACTTTATGTCAATATTATGAGATATAAATCTTGAATGCCACTATTGACTTATCAGAATCAAGTCCAAGGAGCAGGGCAATAAAATGAAACTATATGATACTTCACAAAATAGTTTGGGAAGTGGTCTGTGGTTCATATGCTGTAAACATTTTGTATCATCCTGAAAAACCCTGAATTAATGGTTGAATGGTTAAAAAAGTAAAAGAAAGAAAGAAAGAATGAAAGAAAGAAATATACTTACATGCCCCTTAAATGTAACAACTGAGAGAACTAATGCTATTTTCACAGAAACATATAGAAACGTAACACACACATATACACACAAAGTTACAGCCTACAGAAATTTGGCATCATACTGGATCTGGGTTTCAAGGGTCTAATCATGTTCTGGATTTGGGTCTTAGTGGGTCTAGGTTTGGTTTGGGATCTAACTTTGATTTAATATAACAGCTATTTAATTATTTTTTCGAATCAGTTCTTATTTTCTTTGTACAGGTTCTTTAACAGTTGACCGATGTGAATCTGTATCAAATAATACTGCGCAACATTTTACTTACACAGATACTATAATTAAACAATGTTGTCTTGTTCAGTGATTTAAACCTAACTGCACATACTATTCAGATCATAAAATGTCTAAAAAAAACCTTAGGAAGGAAAGTCCAATCAATAAATATCCAATGTGGAAGATGCAGTCAAATCAAGCTCACATGAAAAATAAAGAGTTACAGATCACATACAAAGAGTTTAAGACCAAACAAACTCAATAACTGGAGTTCAAACACATTAAATTTAAAAATGCATTATGTATTTATAAAATAAAAAAGCTTACCTCTCCCTGCTGATATAAAGTGACTCTCTGATGGGATCCTGGTGGGCTTAGTGATCTGCTTCATATTTGCGGCATGTGATGATGATGATGATGATAGTGATGATGCTGATGGACTTCTGCTGTGTCTTGAAGAGGAGAATGAAGCTGATCTCGTCTGATCACTCCATCTCAGAGGGACACTGGCAGACACAGGCTGGAGAGTGGAGTTACTGTTGCACTTGGTGCGTATATGCGCACGAGAAACACTAATTATCTCCAGAACGAGAACTGAAAACGTGTTCATGCGAAAACCCGAGCTATTATCAACCTTCGCTTCCTCTTAACCTATTGTGACCGTACGAGCTTGTCGTTCCCTGTAAAACTTTGCATCGAAGTTGACGCAAAGTTCAGACGCTGGTCCAAACTCTCCAGTGCTCCTGCGCTGACAGATGTGAACAGTAAAGGCAGTGGGCGGGCGGAAGGCACGGCATGCTGAATCTGATTGGAGCAGAGACCAGCGTTGCTCGTTGCTTATTGGCTTGTACGTTCCAACTTGCAGCGAAGAGCCAATGAGATCACTGCATCATCAGCTGGGGTGGAGATTAGTTTTGCGTGAAAAACAGACATTGCTTTGGACCTGTGGAATGTTTTTATGTTGTCTCATATTCTGAACAAAGAAAGTGTAGGAGTATTGTTTACATTCCGGAAAACATTACTTGAATTATCCTAAAGGAATAGTTAAAAAAAAAAAGTCTCATGCCTTTCCAAACATAGTGATTACCATCAGTTGAGCTCTAAAAATGGCAAAAACATCATGAAAGTTGTCTGTACAAGTAGGAAGTTGCTGTATGTAAATTGTGTGAGAAACAGGCCAACATTCAAGTGATTATTAACCGAACACCTTCCCATCTTCCTCATTCGTGTTCGTGTTCAGACTCAAAATGGCACTGGGCCTGAAGCTCAGTTTAAAGCTACTTATAGCAAAATGCTATTAGTTCTCATGACAAAGCAAATTTTCCACCCAAATTCTCCAAGGCAAGACTGTTGTCATGGGTTTCCCTTAGGAATTTCTTGTTGTTTTGTTCTACATTATAATATACAGCCATAGCTCAAAAGTGTATTGGGGGTATGACTGCAATTTATGTTGCAGAACAAAACGTGAAAGTCTCGACAAGTAATGATAACCACAGACCATATTTTATGATAATATATTACTTGTGGTGAATCCCAAAAAAAGCTATGCACAAAAACAACAGAAATGTGCCGAGTCCCATGTCACGAAAATGCTAATTGTCTTTCTGTACTTAGCACTACAAACTCAGTGGCTTTATTGTCATGAAAATGTCCCAACATGCACACACACACACACACACACACACACACACCTTGTAAGGTCCTAAAGCTCCAAAAATTGGCTTTTCTAGGCGAATTAAGACTATTACTGGTCATACATTGTTTGTTTGTTTTTTAGCAGTAAGTAAAGATGCTATTGCATATCTTCACCATGGTAGACTAAACTGAAAATCTGCATTAATCTCATTGAAGCAAACTAAATGTCTCATTATTTGGTTGCATAAAGGGGAAAAGAAAATGCTGCATTCAAAGCTCCTTCAAAAAATGTTTTAATAACATTAATAACATTAGTCCTCAATGGAAGTTCGTTTTGCTTTTCAAAAAAAAAAAAAAAAAAAATTACAGACACAATCATTTAAATAATTAGGATGTTAAATTGCATTGATTGTGCTATAAATTACGGTAAGCACTACAAAACAGCATTACCTTTAGATCCAAAAATGCACTTAAACACTTATTCAGAACTAATGTTAAACCTACATATTTTAAACAACGAAAATCTGCAAAAATCACTGTGTTATTTGTTAAAAGCAATTTTTAAAACAAATTGAAAAGACATTTTAGCACTTTCCAGTGAAGACCATTTGACTGTATTGTAGATGTCTGAAATATTCAATTTTCACCAGCTGACTGAGGTTCAGTGTGGTATTGAGTAATATGCAATAAATACAGAATAATAAAACAACATGAATCGCTTAACTCAGAGGAAAGTAGTTGAAGTATTTATGGACCATGTGAAAACACTTTCTAAGATATAAACAAAACATTCCTGACATGCATTCAAACTCCTCCGGTTGAGATTACGGTGGTATCTCTCTCCCTGTCTCTAAAGTTGATATTGAAATGCATAGGTCAGACATTCACATGGGTTCTTTCTCTTCTCAGGACACACAACTGCCCATGCGTAGGTGACTTAATCATGGATAACATAATCCTTACAATCTAACTGCTTTACTTCCTGTGACAATAGAGCACCTGTTGTCAACTTCAATACCAGTGAGGTGTGCAAGTTGGAAAACAAAGGCAGAAAGGCCTTTATGCACTATCAGAAGGCACCAGGTTGCCTGTGGTGTCCAGCTGCATGCATTTACAGGTGCAGGCCGACACGGGACACTCACTGTGATCTCTGAAAGGAAAGACAATATAATGGCACTGAAAATGCTATGCTTAATGCTATAAACCACAGTTCAAAAGTTGAATGTCTTTGAAAGATGATTTATTAATGCATACTAATTATGCTTTTTTTCCCCATGATTCTCTGATGAATAATAACAGCATTTTTTTTTTATCGTTAACTTTTGTAACATTATAAATATCTTTACGGTCACTTCTGATCAATTTAATGCATCCTTTTATTAATTTCTTAATAAAAACTTTTGAACAGTAGTGTATTTGTATTATAAGGTCATGGAATAAATGGCACACTATGGGTGAATATGACTCTTACCTAAACCAGCTGAGCATGTGACCTGCGTGGCCACCGTGCCGGCAGTTGTGGCACCAGGTGAACCAGTTATTAAACTGAGCAAGTTTTTTGTCTCGTGTGAGATCGGCTTTCTCATCTGCTTTTCCTGTGCCTGATAGGATGGACCACATGAATCTCACAGTGAACTGAACATGTTTCCATTATGGTATCATAATTCAAGAAAAACTTGAAATGATCGGTCTGTTACCTGGGCAGCTGGACACAGGGGTGCCCATGTTCATTAAGCAGAGAGCACAGCGTGGAAGTGGTTTACGACAGCCAGGGCAACTGGTGACCTTTGACTTGGTGGGTGAACCGCTGACCCCGTACTGACTGAATCCACGGCCCTGATGTGGTATCGCCGAGCAGCTGTATGATATAGACTTTCCACAGAAATTACAGCTCACAAACACCTGCGCAGAACATATGTACAGGAATTAGAATTAAATTAAAAACTCTGAATTAACCAACAAACGTAAAGACAAAATGTAAGATTAAGTATGGAACAAAAAAGCTAGGGATGCACCGATAAGTATTTTTATGTCTATACTCATAAACAATATTATAAATCACTAAATTACTGCTACAGTATCTAGTTAAACATCTAGTCTTTGTTTTATCTAGCTGTATTTACTCAGCTTATAACATCCAAGTGAAAGATATAACACCAACATGTCAAAAAAAAAAAAAAAAACAATTGATAAAGTTTTGCTCCGTAAATACAGCAGGATAAAACAAACAAAAAAAGTCTTCATTTCAGGCTGCAAAGCAACAAAATGTGATTATTTTAAAGAGGGTGATTCTTTTCTATATCTACGGTAAACATACATCATACACAGCTAGCTATATATATATTTTTTTTTTTTTTCAACATTAGCCCAATCAGATCGATATATATATATTTTTATCACTAATACTGACCGATATAAATTCATCAATGATAATATCATGCATGCAAAGCTTAACAACTGTCAGAAAGAAACTCGATTCTAGCCTGTGGAAGTGGTTTTGAGCTGGGATCCAGTTTGCTCCTATGAATGTCGAATTCAGCCCGTTTATGCCAAAACCTCCAGGCATCCAACAGGTTGCGATAGTTCTCGATCCAGCACTGCACCCGAGGGTCCTTCAGCACCTCTCCTGGGGAGCCCTGCCACAACAAACAGCACACAAATCCACATTTAACCCACTCATCTGGAAAATTGAAATTTTGCTCATCTTTTGTAAGTCGCTTTGGATAAAAGCACCTGCTAAATACACAGATGTAAATGTACAAACATTAGATTCGTCCTATCCATCCATCTAATGAACATCTTCATTGGTTTGCATTTTCCTTTGTACTGATTCTGTAATATACACTACTGTTCACAAGTAAGATTTCTCTGACAGAAATTGAAAGGAGCACCTTAAAAAAAAAAAAAACATATTCCTCGTGTGTTTGCGCACACCTGGCAATTAAAGCTAATTCTGATTCTGATACTTTTTTTCAGCAACCATGCATTAAATTGATCAAAGGTGACAGAAATTACATGATCTATTTCAAACAAGTGTTCTTTTGAAATGTCTATTTATCAAAGAATCCTAAAAACGTCTCATGGTTTCGACAAAAATATTAAGCAGCACAACGGTTTTAACAACTGATTATAATAAGAAATGTATCTTGAGTAGTGGAGTAATGATGCTTTGCATCAAAGGAATAAATTATATTTTAAAATACATTCAAATAGAAAAGTTATTTTAAACTGTAATAATATTTCACAAGAATACTGTTTTTACTGTATTTTGTACTTCTTTCAACAACATAAAAAACTGAAACTGACCCCAAACATTCATCTATTCTCTTATGTATCTGTCTTTATGATGTTTTGTTCTGTTTCTGGACTTTAACTTACTTTGAGCATGCAGAAACTGGCCGTCTGCACGTCTCCGGTTCGGTCTACATAACTCTCCATCAGATCTACTCCATCTTTCGTCAGTCCTGTCAGCAGGATGCCCTCCAGATTACCAGCCTCCTTCATCTCATAGGTCAGCTTGTCTATGTAACGAGGCAACTTAAGGAAAGAAAATAACAGTATGTTATATCAGTGCACATGAATGAGACCTGGATAAACTCGGGGGTGAGCGGGTCTTACCTGAGTGTCATTTAGAAACATACATGCAAATGCCACCCTGTCCCTGACAGCCACACGACTCTCATACTGGAAAACACAAAACAGGCTTTTTATTAAAGAACTTGAATAACATTAATTACAACTGCATATTGTACCCTGAATATTCATTTAAGCACAAAACATTTTATAAACATACCAGGACGGCATCAAAGGCGCCAGGTTCACTGGTGAGGAAGGCAAACATGATACACAGGTGCGCCTTCTTCAGCTGGAGTCTGAGAGAGCTGCACATCTCTCTCCACAGGGAGTTCTTCTCATCAGTGTAGCCCGACAGAGCCATGGCCACCACGTTCAGGTTCAGATCACCTGAGCACAACATCAAGGAAACAGAAAACAAGATTTGCATTAGTCCTTTTATAACATCAAGGTTAATATAATTAACCCAAATTGGTAACACTTTATAATAACTGCACACTAATAATCATTAATTAAGCATTAGTAAACAGATAATTCATAATTTATAAAGAATTAATAGAAAGTACGCGATTTATAAATACAGATATAAATGATTTATTCTTGATTTAAAAGTATATCTATAATGTGTAATTTCATACTTTATTCATGATCAATTTATCATTTCTCAATGAAGTATAGCATTATTTACAAACCAGTTATTTAGGAGTTGCCAGTGATTCATAAGATCACAAGAAATGTAGTAAATTCAGGTAGTTATAAAGCATTTAGTAGTGGTCAGTTACCTATTTATGTGAGCTCATCTAAAGTGAGGACTAGTTATGCCTTGTAAAGCATTTATAAAGGATATTAAAAGGAACAAAGAAACAAACACAACACAGTGATACAGAAAATAGAAATATCAACAGCCTTTAAATCTCATTTGTAAAAGCTTTACAAGGCATAAATAGTCCTCACTTTAGATGAGCTCACAAAAATAGTTAACTAACAACTACATATGTTTTATAACTACCTGAATTAACCCTGAATTACAGTAGAAATACATGTTAATAAACCATTTATTAACACTATAAGTAACTATTACTATATGTCTGAATAAAAAGATGTATGAATGCACATTTAAATAGTTTATTAATCATTTACTTACAATTTCTAAGTGATTTTATAAACCACTGACAACTCCTTAATAACTGGTGTGTAAATAATGCTATACTTAATTTAGAAATTATAAATTGATCATTAATAAAGTATGAAAAAACAATTATTAAATACATTATAGATATGCTTTTAAATCAGGTATAAAGCATTTATATCTGTATTTATAAACTGCTTATAAATGTCTATTAATGCTTTATAAATGATGAATTAACTGTTTCCTAATGCTTAACTAATGATTAATAGCATGCAGTTATTATAAAGTGTTACCATATATATATATATGCATGCATCCATGTATGTATCTATGCATTTAAAAGAACTGTGTGGAACTTCTGTGTTCTAAGGAAGAAACAACAATGTATGCCATTTGGATGAGTGCAAACAAAACACAATGCAAAGACAAAAGCCTTATGGCAGTAGGTGTAGAAAAAACCCACACCCCTTGTAAAGATAAGATAATATCTTTTTCCTAAACCCAAAACTAATTGTGCTTTAAGCCCAAACAACGGGCAATTATGAATAATAAACATACAGCCCCATATGCCGTATGCATCTGCAGCTTTAGGGCTTTTAATATTAAACAGCTATCATTGTGTAACGTAAGCCATGCTTTTGTCATTTTGTCAGTATATAAAGGACCATTTTGATTGCAAACAGGCAGTCAATGTCGTTTTTCTGTCTTGCTTGGATTTCACACAGTCCTTCTAACATTCATCCGAATGTTCAGAGAGGACAGGACTTCCTGTAAAGCCCCTAGGGGAACATGAACATCAGTCTCTCTATATAAACAAGCTATTCAAAATTGTTCAGATTATATCTCAGAATTGAAATGACTCCCTAATACAGATAAATTATATATCATTATCAGCCAACAGAGGCAAGTTTTTAATGGCACTTACGTGTCCAGGTAACATTTCTATCCAAATTAATGAAAGAAAAAGTTAAATTTACATTACATTTATGTTTAAAGCTGAATTTAAAAAACAAACAAACAAATAAAAATTAATAAACACCATATGGACGTTCACAAAACTACTACTGATAAAATTGATTCAAACTTTTACTAAAATTAAAGTGAAAAAATATAAAAATGAATGCAAAATATTAACAAAAACTAGAATCAGAACTAGAAGCAACACTGAGATGTTTATATATATATATATATATATATATATATATATATATATATATATATATATATATATATATATATATTAGTTTTATATATGCATAAGATGTTTATATATATTTGATTTTATTGCATTATTTTGTTTTCTGTTACTAATTGAGGAAAATGCTATCTTTACACGAAAATAACATTACTGTGGAAAATAAAATCTTACAAATTTGCTTCATTTTTCTATAAAATACCATTCCTTTCTTCCCTTTAGATTTTAGGGTAAAAAAAAGACAAGAGCCAGTTCTTGACCGGTTTTGTGAGATTGTGAGTTTTCTAGTCACTGTCACTGGCAGCACAATGTTCCTCCTGTCCAGTCCTGTACCTTTCTCTGCTGAAGCTCCTTTGTTAAGGATCTGAATGGCTCGTCGGATGTCCAGGTTAAAGAGAGCGACAGCAGCGGCTCTCTCCCACTCGCCCTCCTGCTCCAGAGACTTCAGGAAGGGCTCCACATCAATGTCGGGCCCTCGACTGATCCAGCCACACAGCTGCAGGGCCAGACTGCGCTCCTCGCTGTGGTACCGCGGTACATCGGTCTGTCTGTCTGAACCTGACCAGCAGCGCCGGGTCTCTGTAGTGCCTGAGAGAATGAGATTTCTTTAGAGGGCCTCCAATGACTGAAACCATGAGGCTGACGGAGGATTAGAGCAGATGTCTATGAGAAACACTTAATGTTCACAGAAAACGTGATCGGATATTGTGTCGTTTGCACTTACCAGAGCTGGACTTGACAATGTTTTTGATGCCTGAGTAGATGAGCGACTGTTTATTGCTCTGTTGCTTCTGCTCCAAATTTTCAGTGTACTGCTTCATAAGTAAAACTTGCATAGGAAATATACAGATATCAAACAGAAACAACACCATATAGACAAGAATATGACAACACAAATGAACCAATCAATCCAGGGATTCACCAATAATACATTTATAAAAATCATGAACATTTCTCAAAAGAATTTCATGTTATTTCAGTTGTTAAAATGCATTTCTTGATGATTAATAATGTTTGAAGTTAAATTACATATATATGTATATATATAATATTAATAAAATAATAAATACAATAAATAATGTAATATATTTTATCTATGTGTTATATTATTATATGAGTCAAGTTAATTGCAAAACATCCTGAAACAACAGAAATAGTTCGTTTTTTAGGTAAACATTCAACAATAACTTTGACCGTATATGCTTTGAAAGGTTCAAACATCTCGTGTAACGCTGCAGCGCTGCAGTGAAGGATATAATGGAGCGTGTACCAGAGCGACCTCAGCTGCGGGTCGTCTCCTCCGGCCAGCACATGGTTCCTCCACACCTGGACGGTGTCATGGCCGTAATGGGACTGCGCTCGCTCCCTCATCTTAGTGGCGATGTCCTTATCAGCAGCGGCCGCCCCCTGACCGCCGTCCTCCGTGCACTCATACAGGTGCCGCCCACACGCCCACATCAGTGAGGTGGTGGAGCTCCAGGCCAGCGATATGCGCTCGAAGACCGTGAAGTCGTTCATGACCCGGTTGGGCGACACCACCACCATGCGGTTCTGGGCGGACGGATGCCAGGCGAAGCTGCTGATGATGCTCTCGCTGCAGGGCTGGACGCTGCGCTCGATGATGGTGGGCTCCACCTCGTCGCCGAACGGCATGGGTGTGTGCTGCATGTCGTACAGCCGGATGATGTTGCTGTCCCGCGTGAGCGTGGCCAGCAGGCCCATGCGTGTTGGACACCACGCCACTTTAGTTAAAGGTTTGGGCTGCTCGGTCAAAGTAAAGACCGGCTTTTCAAATTTCCGTAAATCCCAGATGGCCACCTGGCCTTCGAAGAAGGACGCAACGCGATCGGGAAAATGAGGATCCACCGTTACACCCTGGATGGCTTTGGTGTTCACAAACGTCTTCTGGCTGGTGTTGCGCAGGTCAAAGATGGCCAGATTTCGATGCATTCCAGCCAGGAGTAACTTTTGATGATCACGAGGGAGCCAACAAAGAGAAAGACATGCATCGTTCTGACCGAGCTCGTACAGCGGTTTGGTCACCAACAACCCAGAGTCCACGTCTCCAGACAGACGGGCCTTCTCAGCTGGAACCGACTCAGGAGAAAACTTACTGCTTATGTCCCATATGAGAACGGAAAAATCAGCCCGGTGTTTGTCCAAACCAGCCGCCAGCCAGTTACTGTCCACCGGGTTCCACGCGAGTGTGTTGCATTGCCGGGCATGCTTGGGTACAAACTCTTTACCCACCAGCTCCTTACATTTGGAGTTGTGGCTCTGTCCCAGACTGGTCAGGACGACTCGGCCGTTGGCCTGTCCCACAGCCAGCAAACACTCAGGCTCATGTTTGGGATACCAAGCCACACATTTCATATACGGGGTGTCAGAGTTGATGGCCAGCAGCGTAGCCGCGGTCTCCTCTGAGAGCGGAAGGGTGCCGGCTTTAGTCTCTGGGCTTCCTGCAGGTCCAATCCGATACAGACTGAGTTCAGTGTCGCAGATCACATAGCGGTCTGCGTGATGGGGAGACCACAGGATATCTGGTTTATAGCCGCTCGACATGACAGCACAGTGGTTTCTTCAGTGCAGATACCTGTGAATGAAAAAGAGTCTTATTTATAGAGCACTTATAAATCTCACCTATCAGCAATACTTGGATGAATTCATATATTTATATACATATTACATACTATATATGTGTGTGAGTGTATATTCTACATCATAATATAATATGCATAATAATATAATGATATCATTAATTCATAAAAAATAATAATTGTTTTGTAATCGAATGTCATAGAATTATGATTACCAATACTGAAATAATAAATATTTGTTTATTATTTTAAGAGTAATAATAATTATTATTTTATTATTTTTATTATTTTAATAAGTATAATAATAATAATAATGTACATTTAATTTATAATTAATTGTTTTGTTGTTATTATTATTTCTGGAACGGTTGTATTCTTGTTTATATATATATATATATATATATATATATATATATATATATATATATATATATATATATATATATATATATATATACACACACACAAAGATTTATTTTCCCTTCAGGATTTCTTAATACATACATCAGATGGTTAAAACAATCAACATTAAAGATGCACACGAATTTAAAGGTAATGAACAAAAAGAATTTTTTACCAAGACATGACCAAAGCTAAACCAAAGTTAAGAGAAAAATCCAGGTTGACTGTTAAAACCATAATGTGTTTAATGTGTTGAATAAACAGTAACGTTAAATATAATAAAAGCATTAATAATATCCATTCTACGCCTCATGACTCTATCACCCCAGTGTAAAGATGCAAAGATTGTGTAAAATAAAATAAAACAGTTTTTTCCTAAAGAAGTAAAGAGTGCAAATGTAATTTAAAGTTCTTATGACTTGATTTTAGTGGGTTAGCCGGTTAGCTATAGCTAAACTAACCATAACAACCTTTTCTAAACCGGAAACAGGTGATGACAGACGCCAGTATCTCTATGAAGACACAGAATAAACCATCCTTTAAAATAGAAATAAATGGAAGATGTGTTCATGAGCGTCTGATTAATATAAACTCACATTCGACGTGCAAACATGCTGAAGTTTGTTTGGGTAGCGTGAAGTCGGAAGCAGTGCCGATTGTAAACACAACGTGACAAAAACTCACAAAATAAAAGTCCCACTTCTTCTAATGAATAAAACAGACGTCGACCAGCAGAGAGGAACAGGGATTATATTCGTACATCTAGTACAAGTCTTCCGGGTAAAACCATAAGATAAATAAATGAATCTATAAAAATCAAACGTGTGAAATAGAAGCCAATTTTTGCCACACAAATAAACATCTGGTGAATCTTATGTCTTAAGTCAAACTCAAAAATATTACACGTCTAAATTAGGCAAGGCAAGGCAAGTTTATTTATATAGCACATTTCGTACACAATGCTAATTCAAAGTGCTTTACATAAAAGAAAGTAAATAATAATCATGAATAAAAATAATCACAAAATTAAAACAAGCAATTTAAAAACTGTGAAAATGATTTACTTTTTTATTTAAAATGAATTTAAATCAGTTATAAATAGAAAATGATTTGACATAAAATACAGTGAATACTTAAAATAGAGTGCAATCAGTTCGGAAATCGCACAGCTAAACAGATGAGTTTTGAGTCTAGATTTAAAAGGGGCTAATGTTTTAGCACATCTGATCTCTTCTGGAAGCTGGTTCCAACTATAGGCGGCATAATAACTAAAAGAAGATTCCCCTTGTTTTGTGTGAACCCTAGGTATTACTAACTGACTCGATCCTAATGATCTGAGTGGTCTGTGATCTGAGGTTTATATTCAGTGAACATATCTGCTATGTATTTTGGTCCTAGGTCATCGAGTGATTTATATACAATAAAAGTACTTTAAAATCAATCCTAAATGAAACTGGAAGCCAGTGTAAGGACCTGAGGACTGGTGTGATATGCTCAGGTTTTCTTGTTCTAGTCAGAATTCTAGCAGCAGCATTCTGGATGAGCTGCAGCTGTCTAATGGTTTTCTTGGGAAGGCCGGTGAGGAGACCATTACAATAGTCCACCCTGCTGGTGATAAAGGCATGAACAAGTTTCTCCAAGTCTTGACTGGAAACAAAACATCTAATTCTTGCAATGTTTTTAGATGATAAAATGCTGATTTAGTTACTGCTTTGACATGACTACTGAAACTAAGGTCTGTCTCCAGAATCACACCAAGATTCCTGACTTGATTTTTAGTTGTTTGAGCCCTAGAGTCAAGGTATGCATTCACCTTGCAAACTTAATCTTGGTTTCCAAATGCAATTACTTCAGTTTTTCCCTTGTTTAACTGAAGAAAGTTATGGCACATCCAACTATTAATTTCATCAGTACATTGGCAGATGGGGGTCAATGGGGCTGTAGTCATTTGGAGATAAGGCTAGGTAAATCTGTGTATTATCAGCATAGCTGTGATAGACAATTTGGTTCTTTCTCATTATTTGACTTAGTGGGAGCATATATAGGCTAAACAAGAGTGGTGCGAGAATCAAACCTTGTGGGACTCTGCATGTCATGGACATCAACTTAGACTTATGCTCTCCTATACTCACATAATACCCTCTCCCTTCTAAGTATGAAATGAACCATTTGTGTACCATCCCAGAAAGCCCTACCCAGTTTTCCAGTCTCTCTAGTAGTATGTTATGATGATCGACAGTGTCAAATGCAGCACTGAGATTTTGCCATAGTCAGAATTTAAGCAAATATAATTTATTAACTTAATGAGTGCTGTCTCTCTGCTGTGATGCGGTGAGAAAACAGATTGAAAATTGTCCAGGTATCCATCTGAGTTTAAGTATTTGTTCAGCTGATTAACTGATCTATGGCTTGAGAAGGCCTTAGACTTTCTACAGGCACACTGGGTTCCCACTTGTTCTGTAAACATTTGTGAATGTTGAGGCTATTAAAGAGGGGACCCGACACATATCAGTGGGAGCTACTATCAGTTGTTTTTGGTTCACCTACAACAAATGGAGGGTTTGGGCCCTGGTGTTGTGGCAGCAGTCGGAGAGCTCTCGAAGGAGCAGGGCCCACAAGCTTTTTTTTTTTTTTTTGATATCTGGAGGCTTGCGGCAAATGAGTGTGAGAGTTTAGTCCCATCATACACCAATTCCTCCATTTTCTGTGAGAAGCACAGAAGTGGAGATGCTGGAGAGAGGGATAATGTGTCTGCTAATAGGGGCTGTGGCTCTGGTGTTTCTGGTGACTGTTATATGTTATCCTGGCTTCCCTGGCTGTTTTTCAGAAAGTCGTCCTTGGGTGCTGAGCCTTGGAGCTGTTTTGATACATCAAAGTCTGTCTGTGAGGAGCTCTGTGGGAAGGGCTCAGCCGGGATAGTGTCCCTCAGCAGTGCTTGTTGTGGCTGCATGGTGTTATCAGTGTCCTTGTGGGATGTGTCAACCACATCAAGACTGGGACCAGGTGTGTGTTTGTTGAATGGATTGACACACTCTGCTGAAGGATGACGGAGGGAAAAGTAGATATTATCCTTAAGCACTCTAGCACCAAGTTTTATTTGGATGGAAGCCATACGGTTTAAACAGTTGTCTATGGCCCCAGAAAAGATTGAAGTTTTCTTTTATATTGCAAGATCTTTTAGCCATTTGTTCAGTCCAAGCAACTGCAAAAACATATTTGTTCCCCTTGATGGTAGTGGTCCACTGATGAACGACTGAACTTTGAGTCTTTGAAGTGTTTCTACTACGAAGTGAGTCTACTACATGCCTCTGTCATTTGACTGATAGATTATACTTCTTTTGGCAAGTGAAAGACATTTTAGGATCAAATTAGGAGATAAAAAGCCATTATAGCATGAAAAGTAGATTTATATCGTAACTGCCTTATGTCCTAATCATTATCATTTAGATTTTCGTGTCAGTTTTCGACCTTATCATGATTACGCCTTAAAGGGGGGGGTGAAATGCTATTTCATGCATACTGAGTTTTTTACACTGTTAAAGAGTTGGATTCCCATGCTAAACATGGACAAAGTTTCAAAAATTAAGTTGTACGTTTGAAGGAGTATTTTTGTTCCCAAAATACTCCTTCCGGTTTGTCAAATGTTTCGGAAAGTTTTTTTAGAGTATGAAAGTTTTTTTCAGGCAGCCTGCTAGCATATGTCCAGCTGAAATATGCTACCCACTGCATTCTGTGTCAGGTATAGGCCCTCACTCGTGCTGGCCTCATGAACGGGTCAATGGAAGACAGCCATGTGGCGTTTTGTCAGGGACCCCATTCGTCAGTCTCTTTCTGAGGTGACGTAGAACGTGAACGACTGAAAGGGAACGTCTAGGTTATGTATGTAACCCTTGTTCCCTGAAGAAGGGAACAGAGACGTTACATCCCTTTGCCACATTGCTGTTTTGATGAACGGCCAGGTCACTGGGCTTGGCTCCTCAGCGAAGACGTGAATGTGAGTTGCATGTGCTGCTTTTTAAATCACATATTCATGCAAAGTTTAATGATAATGTTAATTTTATGTGAATCTCAGATATTTTTAGGGGGAAAAGAATCACAATAACTAACATAAACAGCTTATTTGGAATTAATAAGTGAAGGTTTTTAACTGACTTCTTAATGCTCAAACTGTTTGTGTATTTTCTTTTCGTCCCAAGTCTCCTTGCTCTCTCGTCTTTTATATACAATATATAAGTCTTTGTCCATGCACATCACAAGAGAAGAGGTCCTGCAACACATGAATGTTTAAAATAATAATAAAAATAATTGTTTCTCAAAAATAAATGCTAAAAGTTTGGAACAACATGAGGATGAGTAATTAATAAATAAATATTACCCAAAGTACCCAAAATGCATTTCATTATGTTAGTGTGAGCCTGTAATTATACAAAATTTGTCCCCACAGTTATGGCTGTCCTGTGCTGTGTGTGTGTGTGTTCAGTCAGGCATCAGATTGTTATGTCTTTGATGTTGGGGTGATGTTCAGCACAGTAAATCAGTCAGAACAGAACGTGCTCCATACTGGAGACATGAGCATGTGGATGCTCTCTAGATTTGCATAACAGGCAAGGTAAGTCTTTTATTTTTTCTTCATATTATTGTTCTGATATTAGTTTCACTCATTTTGAGGAATTATAACCTGTTTAAAATACCATTTTACCAGCATTACATGACAGAATTAAACATAGAACATTGCATCTGACCTTATTGCATGATGTATATGTGCATTTTTTATCTGTAAACAACATGCATGTCATTGTTTAAAGTGCTTGGTGCACAAGGACCAGTTTGTGGTTGAACTTAAAAAGTGTATATTCAGACAACAAGAAAATTAGCCATTATGAGGTGTTGGATTTTGTAATGCAGAATGTACTGTACACCATGAACAGTTTTAAGATGCACAGAATGTCTGAAAGTTTTTCTTTGATTGTTTTTAAGATTAGACATGAATGAAAGCATGGCCAAAGGGTTTTCTCTGTGCCTGTTGTTTTGGCTGCTTGCACCTGTGACCAGATGCCAGAACAGAAGACAGTCTGGAGAAAGATTGAACGATCTCACCACAAAACAGGACAATGGTAAACACATCAGTGTTTCATTCTGCGTCAGAGTATATTTTATTGTGTTGGCTTAGTATAGAATGTACAAAAATTTAAGTTAGATATCTTTAATATCTCGGTAGTTTCTCCTAAACAGCAATGAGTTTAAATTAAATACGTTTCTCATGAAAAGTCTAAATTGTTATGTTGATAATATATTTTTTGACAAGCATTTTTAAACTCAATTAGGAAAAAGGCTAAATAAAAGAATGAACTCACTGGTCTCAGATGTTTGTACCCTATCACTCTTAACCCTATAAAGCCTACTGTATCATATTTGATAAACACACTATTATGATCATGATTAAAACTTTACTGAAAAACACAATCTGTCATTTGATTGATAGATTATACTTCTTTTAACAAGTAAAAGACATTTTAGGGTCATGTGAAAGCTTTACTGATTTTTTATTA
The DNA here is from genome assembly GCF_003368295.1 of Carassius auratus. Classification (NCBI taxonomy): domain Eukaryota; kingdom Metazoa; phylum Chordata; class Actinopteri; order Cypriniformes; family Cyprinidae; genus Carassius; species Carassius auratus. The sequence goes on from NC_039283.1 coordinate 22,092,304, forward strand.
TTATTATTTAAAATAACTTTTATATTGCAATATTTCAAGATGAACATTTACTGGACTAAAGAAACTTTACCTGATTATCCACACACACACACACACACACACACACACACACACACACACACACACACACATTACATGGGACCACATTGTCCCACTTTTTAGTTTAAAGAAAGTATTCATTTACTTAAAGTATCTTTTTTTTTTCTTTAAATGTAATGGCAGTAAACTTTGAGCTTTGAGTACACAACTAGTTTACAACTACAAAGTACATAACATACATTTCTGAGAAGTTCATAAAAAGTAGACTGAAAGTTTTCTTATTTTTATTTTTTAAAAAGTATAGCACACTTCAATAAACTTATTTTGTGTAAGGACATTGGTCATTATTGTACTGCATTGCATTATATGTTTGTTTTTTACCCCACTTTGAGTTTTGATTATAAAACGAAGCATTTAAATAACATCTTACATGACATATTATTGGGCGATATAGACTGACAACTAATATTTATATGCATTTTATGTATAGTCTTTTCTACTTTTATAAATAGCTCATTGATCAAAATTTCATCTTATTTTTGTCCTCACAAATATTAACATCTGCACCAAATTGCATACTTTTGCACATTTTGAAAAGAAAGAAAAAAAACATGCAAACTTTTATTCCTATTATTTTATCTAAATATTCAATAAGCTGTTCCATAAAAAAAAAAAAAAAAAAAAAAAAAAAAACGTGACCAGTTCTCAAAAGACTATTAATCTGAAGGAACTTTTCACACTGTAAAGAACCTTGGAAAGGTTGCACAGATGAACCATAATGCCAGTAAAGTGTATTTATGGTTTGTTTTTTCTCTGGTTTCAGATTTTGTATGCACACTAGATATTGCATTCATTCTGGACAGCTCAGAGAGTGCGAAGAGCCTTCTGTTTGATAAAGAGAAAGCATTTGTGCGCTCCTTCAGCAAGCAGTTAGTGCAGATGCAGGTGTCTGAATGGCATCTGAAAACCCGTATGGCGCTCATCTACTACAGCAGCTCAGTCCATATCGACCAGCGCTTCAGAGACTGGAAGGACATTGACATTTTCCTGAGCAGATTGGCGGACGCAATCTACATTGGCCAGGGAACGTACTCCACATACGCCATATCCAACGCCACTGAACTCTTCACCAGCGAGACCAAGGAGAAAAGTGTGAGGGTGGCTTTGCTCATGACTGACGGCATGGACCATCCGCGGAATCCAGACATCATGACAGCGGTCGACAAGGCTAAAGACCACAACATCAAGATCTTTACAATTGGCTTATCAAACCTGGCAAAGAATAACATGAAAAGTGCCAACCGGGGGGTGGTAGCGAGCAGCCCAGCGCAGCAGTACTTCCACAGCCTCACTGACCCCCATCTGGAGGAACGGCTCCTGCAGCAGCTCGTGAGACATTCACCTCATCTGTCAGACTTCATAGGTTTAGCAAAACCAGACCTGTATAAATATTCATAATTGATCAATTCAAAATAAAAGAGTATGTGAAAAACAAAACAAAAAAATCACTTGTGAATTGAAAAATTAATAAATAATACATACCTTTACAAATATTTTACGGGCTTCTAAGCAAACACACAAAATGTTCTGCAACAGAAAGGAGTATGAAAATATAAATGAATAATTAGTATGATAAAAAATATTTTAAAAAGTCATATTTCATTAAACACACACTTAATTAATATTAATACATTATGTCTTATAATTAAAATGCATAAGATTATTAAATATCTAATATAAAAATCTATATAAAATAATATATAGATATATACTGTGCAAACTATGCAAACACAGAATATGAAGTGAATTATTCTTATTAAGGTTTATAAAAAATATTACAAATCTAATATAACATCATTATTTAAAATATTAGTAATATATTTAGTAATAAATTAATATTTCAGCTTTACTTTAACTAATTGTGCAGCCTTAGAACTAAAAAGGGAAATTAACATACAAATAGGTAAAAATACAAATTACCCACCAATACTCTAGTTTCCGCCACTAAATAAAAAAAAATAAAACAAGGTACTTTTATAAAAAAAAAAAAAATTTTATTTTTTGAATTGCGAGTATAAATCTTGCAATTCTGATGTTTAACACGCAATTGTGCTTTATACATATATTGTGAGATGTAGGCTAAAATCGCAAGTTATAAAATCAGAATTGCGAATAATTAGGTCAGAATTGTGAGTTGCAATTACCTTGTTTTATTTTTATTATTTTTTTATATTCAGTGGCTTCCATAGTTTGGACACACATAAAAAAAATCAAAAGAAACAGAATAGTTTAAAATAATTCTGAATTCTGGATGTTATTTTGGGTGAGACAATAAATGGCCATCTAAATTTGACTTATGAGGTGTTCAGTCTGCGTGCCTCACACATCAGTGGGTTTGGGGGATTTTCCATAGAAACACAGAATGGACTGCCGCTTGCATAATGTCAAGCACTGTCTGTGATCGCACAATGCAAGCTTCTTTGAAATGCATCAAAGTTTTCCATCACATGCATTGGATTTGGCAATAAATTCAATTTTTTTTGGTGCTGTCACAGATTTGTGTTCTAATTCGTATTTCTCTTTTCATTTTTTTCTCAGGAAACAATTGCAAAGAATGAAGTAAGTACAGAACTATCAAGAAGATTTGACTCGATTAAGGAAAAACATATTACACCAAAAAAGATTGACTCTTAAACAATACTGCAAACTACCTGATTTTCTTTCATATTTCTCCTGCTAGTGTCCACAGCCACCAGTGTGTTTGTGTAAGAAAGGTGAACGTGGTCCTTCAGGAGCTCCTGTGAGTATCGTTCAGATGAAATTGAGGCAATTTTTGTTCATTAGTGTCATTCATGAGAAAAAAATCCTTCTTTGTTTAGGGTAAAAAAGGAAAGCAAGGTTATGATGGATCACCTGGTCAAAAAGGCTCAGGGGTGAGAGTTAAAATAATTACCAATAATAATGATGATTAGATCTGTAGATTTAGGTTGTTGACTCATTGGTCTGACTTATTTTACAGGGGGAACCAGGAGCACCTGGTATTCCAGGAATCAATGGTCCAGAGGTACGTCACATCTTCATATGATCACTTGATACAGTCTGTGTTATCAGTGACTCTCTGACCAATACTGTTCTTGTTCCTGGTTCCTCGTTAGGGAAGACCTGGGTTCAAAGGTGATAAGGTAAAACCTCAAGAGTTTTATATTTTGCATATACATATGTTATTACAATGAATTCGTTGACAACCACATCCAGAATGACCTTCTTGACTCATGATGTCAGATCAGCCAGAGAATATATATATTAGTGGTGGGCATAGATTATTTTTTTAAATCTAGATTAATCTCACTGTAATCTTGAAATTAATCTAGATTAATCTAGATTAAATTGGCTCATTTGAATTCTGCCGAAGGCATTTTCAGTGGCGTAGCCACGGATGTGCCAGGGTGTGCCTGTGCCACCCACAGTGGCAGCTGGCACACCTAAAAATAGATGCAGAATTATTTTTTATAGTCTCAATAAAAAATGTTTACTAAACTTGGGCTATTGTTGTTTACTTAAAATATATATATATTTTTTTGTTCGCGACTTGGTTGATTCAGATCGGCACTTTGGAGCCTGTTCGCGACTCGGTTGATTCAGATCGGCATCTCGGAGCCTGTTCGCGACTCGGTTGATTCAGATCGGGACTTCGGAGCCTGTTCGCGACTCGGTTGATTCAGATCGGCACTTCGGAGCCTGTTCGCGACTCGGTTGATTCAGATCGGCACTTCGGAGCATGTTCGCGAATCGGTTGATTCAGATCGGCACTTCGGAGCCTGTTCGCGACTCGGTTGATTCAGATCGGCACTTCGGAGCCTGTTCGCGACTCGGTTGATTCAGATCGGCACTTCGGAGCCTGTTCGCGAATCGGTTGATTCAGATCGGCACTTCGGAGCATGTTCGCGACTCGGTTGATTCAGATCGGCACTTCGGAGCATGTTCGCGACTCGGTTGATTCAGATCGGCACTTCGGAGCATGTTAGCGACTCGGTTGATTCAGATCGGCACTTCGGAGCCTGTTCGCGACTCGGTTGATTCAGATCGGCACTTCGGAGCATGTTCGCGACTCGGTTGATTCAGATCGGCACTTCGGAGCATGTTCGCGACTCGGTTGATTCAGATCGGCACTTCGGAGCATGTTCGCGACTCTGTTGATTCAGATCGGGACTTCGTAGCATGTTTGAGATTTTTTAAAAGTCAGATCTGGACATCGAAGCAGAAAGTGTTAGTTAAACAGTTAGCTAATTATTGATAAATGAATATTTGGACTTGAGGCTTTTTTTTTTTTTTTTACCTGTCGATTCAGCATGTACATGGACCCACACACAAAGGTGGACACACTCTAGACTTAATCATCAGTAGGGCTCTAAACTTTTCATCCATTGTTTAGAATATGTGTGTTACCCAAATAAAATAATGACTAAAAGTACGGGAACGTACTTTAAGAACGGGTTTCTCAAGACAGGTGGTGCATTAGACCAGGGGCTCATGTGTCAAATGTCGAGAGCGCATTATTGTTGCGCGAAAGAACATTAATATAATGCGCGACTCTCTCTCCTCGAGCGCGGAATATAATGTGCGGAACGCGAATCTCTCTGCTAAACATAAATAAAGAAAGAAAGAAAGAAAGAAAGAAAGAAAGAAAGAAAGAAAGAAAGAAAGAAAGAAAGAAAGAAATTTATTTATTTATTTATTTATTTATTTATTTATTTATTTATTTATGTTTTTAGAAGTATCTTATGCTCACCAATGTTGCCTTTATTTTTCTATTTAAATATAGTATTTTAAATCTACCAAATCAGCATCATAGAATAATTTCCGAAGGATCATGTGACACTGAAGACTGGAGTAATGATGCTGAAGATGCAGCTTTGCATTACTGAAAAAAACCCCATTAAAATATATTCAAATAATAAACAGTTACTTTAAATTGTAATACTATTACACAATATTACTATTTTTACTGTATTTCAATATAATAAAAGCAGTTCTGGTGAGCATAAGAGACTTCTTTCAAAACATCTTAATTATTCCAAACTTTTGACTAGTAGTCTATGCAAAATATATACGCATATAATAAAAGGGCATATTTTCATTGGAATTATTTTAAAATGTATTGATTCATTAAAACTCTTGATTCATGTTTTAGGGGGATCGAGGTAACTGTGGACCACCAGGACAAAAGGGACATAAGGTATGTCTTCTGTACTATCCTAAAAAAGGTTTTTAATTTAATATACAGAATGCATGATTAATACAGAGTTTTTATTGCATTTGACAGGGCACTGAAGGACCTCCAGGGCCGAGGGGCCCTAGAGGAGAGCAGGTACAGTATAAACATTAACCTCTTTACATGATATATTACGTCAGACCACCTGGATGCATGATCTCCCTATAGAATGCAGACAAAAATCGTAATTTAGAAATGCACAGCATGCTATAATTGATTTAGTTCTGACAATGCAGTTTATTAAATATTCTGAAAAGTGAGAAAGTAAAGTGAAATGACGGCAACTCTGTACCATGCTGGCATCATACCAGCAGGGTTGAGTAAGTCAGATGTTTTCTTTATATATTTCTTTATACATTTATATATTTATAAATATAAAACTAAATGCATAGTCTTATGTCAAGTTATCTCATCACGTCATGATCACTGCAGTCCATGGCTTTTTCCCCACCCTGCACTTATGGAAAGTGATCTGCAGATTGCTTGTAATCCTATGCTAATGTACACACCTAAAGCAGTGAATCCAGGCTTGCAGGATATTATTCTTTTTCTGAGGATAGCGGGATTAGTTAAGAGACAAAATAGCTCAGACTGACTGGGTCAAGTCTTTCCGGACCCACATTTTAACAGGCATCTAGCAGCCTAAAAATGTGATATCCTATATTTTATTATTAGTGCTTATTGCATACAGGCATTTAGTTGAAGAATTGTTAAAGGAATAGTACATCCGAAAAATGAAAATTGCTGAAAATTTACTCATCCTACTCAGCTTAATTTAGCATCACATCACTTGCTCGCCAATGGATCTTTTGCAGTGAATGGGTGCCGTCAGAATGAGAGTTCAAACAGCTGATAAAAATATCACAATAATCCACAAGTAATCCACACCACTCCAGTCCATCAGTTAACATCATGCGAGATGAAAAGCTGCATGTTTGTGAGAAATAAATCCATTGATGAAGAAGCAAACTCATTTACATAATTTTTGGGTGAACTATCCCATTAGTGAAATGAATGCATGAGACTGCAAGACCAATTTCAACATATTTCTTCATTATTTCACCAGGGTCTGAAAGGGCCTACAGGAGACCAGGGACGTGAGGGTTCAGCAGGACCTAAAGTAGGATATCTTCCATTTCTTCAGTAAGACATCTGTGACTGATATTTGTGTCTTAAATAGAGACGGAGATCTGGTGGTAAAGAATGTCATTTTGGAGATGTTTCCATGTCAGTTTAAATGCAGATCTTTTGCATGTTAGGCCAGAAAGCTTTAACAAAGAGTGCCTTGAAATCTGACAAATATATAGTAGCACATTCAAATGCAAAAACCCTTTCACTGTTTGACACAAGGGGTGCCTTTATGCTCTGTAAATGTCAATTGGAATATACATGAGTGAAAACATTCTGAACCCTTTTACCATATCTCATGCCAATTGTCATGGATACAAAGCAAAATGCAGCAAATATATCAGCATTAAATTAACGTGAATTTTAAATTCATATGAAGATCCAAATGGACCACTGACCTTTGGGTTGTTCCTAGGGTGATCGAGGGCCGCTTGGTGCATCTGGTCCACCTGGAGATATTGGAGTCGGATTCCCTGGTCCAAAGGTAAACTTCTCAGGAATTTTGAAATAAAGTATTACTTTTAATCAGAAAGGATGCATTGAATTGATCATAAGTGACAGTGAATCAGTGTATCATGTTACAAAATATTTCTATGTCAAATAAATGCTGTTCTTTTGAACTTTATATTCATCAAAGAATCCTGGAGAAAAAAAAACTTATAAAAAAATATGAAGTAGCACAATTGTTTTTAACATTAACAATAATAATCATTTCTTAAGCAGCAAATCAGCTTATTAGAATTTCTAATAATGAGAAGAATTTCATAATGATCTTGTGACAGAAGCCTGGAGTAAAGATGCTGAAAATTCAGCTTTGAATCATAGGAATAAATTCAATTTTAAAATAGAAACCATTTATATTAAATCTTAATTATAATCCATAATATTATTACTGTTTTTACTGTATTTTTGATCAAATGAATGTAGCTTGGTGAGTGAGACAGTATGATAGTATAAACAACAACAACAAAAAACTATATAACTAGTTATATACATGATAGGATATGATATGTAAAAATTGATAGCCTGTATGCACTGTAAGTCGCTTTGGATAAAAGCATCTGCTAATCCATAATTTTAATTAAAGTTTTTAATTAAATTTAAATTTTTATATTCAATCCTAAATTAACAGATTATTACCTGGATGTTGTTTTTTTGTCTTGAGATCCCTTAAAACCATTTGCTGTGTTGTTCTAGGGAGACAAAGGGAACACAGGACGAGCAGGTCTTCCTGGTCAGGTGGGCATAGGTCAGCCAGGACAACCTGTGAGTATCAACAGCTTAAATGACTTTAAAACATGCATCTATAGATTAAAATCACATAATGATACATGCATCAATGAAGGGTCCTCCAGGTTTACCAGGAGCACAGGGGAACCCAGGAGCTCAGGGCGAAGGACTTCCTGGGCCAAAGGTCAGTAGCTTTAGTTGTTGTAGGAACATTTTAATAATCTAAACAACTTTTTTTTCTACAATAAAGAACCTTCTGAGGAATGGAAAGATTCCATGGATGTTAAATGTTCATCGAACCATAAATGCCAATAAAGAGCGTTCATGCCTAAGAGTTTGAAAAATCATCTCGATTCAGCTCAGACCTTTATAATGGTTGTGTGAACTAAGACACTGAAATATAATAAAAATAATTGTGTTTGTGTCTTAGGGTGACCGCGGCTATATCGGCTCTACAGGTGGACGTGGACCCCCAGGTTATGGAATTAAAGGTGAAAAGGTACGTTGGAGTTGTGTGAGACTATTAGAAGTCTATGTAAATACCTATTATAAATGTAACCCTTGAATCCGTTCTTGTAGGGTGATGCAGGACCTTCTGGACCACCTGGAACAATAGGAATGCCTGGCAGGGGCATTCAAGGAGAGAAAGTATTTGTTTTTTTCTTTTGATACCAATATTGTTGTACTGTACTAGTATTGCTACAGTAGCTGATACCAGCTTCACTAGTACTAGTGCTCATACATAGGGTTAATCATCTGAAAACTCACAATCACAAGCATGATTTGTGCTACAGATACAAATTATACCTCAAATCATGCAGCTTGCTGGAAAAAGTGTGCTATTCTTTTTCTAATTGAATGGAAATACTTGCAACCACTAGAATTATCCTAGATTTCACCCAGAAGACCCTAGCAACAATTACAAAGGTCTGTCCAACCTTTTCACCTTTATCTTTATATCTAAAGGGGAATCAGGGACCAGCCGGTCCTCCTGGTCAAAGAGGGAATCCTGGGATAGGACTCGCAGGACCAGAGGTATAACTGCACCATACACACTGCTATCTGTCTATCTATTAACAATGTGTTTTCGTTTTGTTTCCTCTCAGGGACTACAGGGCTTCACTGGAGATCCTGGAACCCCTGGAGAAAGAGGTATTGGAGAACCAGGACCCAAAGTGAGTTATCGTTTCAGCTAAATTGTTACATTGCATGAAAGAACAGAATAAAGTATCAAATAGTGAAATCAGAGTTGTGTTTATTGGTTGATGCTGTAGGGTGAACCTGGATTACGAGGTTTACCAGGTGAGCCAGGAGTACCAGGAGAAGATGGACCCAATGGACCAAAGGTCAGAATGCTCTTAATAGCAAGTTAGTGAGGGATAGCTTTACATCAGAAACATTCAATGTCTTATAATCTACTGTAAGATATCTCATTTCCTTTAGGGTGATATAGGCTTACCAGGACCCAAAGGACAAGACGGACCTCCAGGAAAGGGCCTGCCAGGAGAGAAGGTAATGTGTGCATATGGATGTGCTTTATTGATTTGTCAGAGAAAACGTAAGATTATAACATTATTGTGTATGTATATATATAGTTGGTATAGAAAAGAATCACCTTCCTTTTTTAAATAATCAAGATGGACACAGTTATTATCCAGCTGTACTTACTCAGTGCAACTTATGACATCCAAGTGAAAGATAAAACACCAACAAGTCAGAAATAATGAATTGTAAACTCAGTCAGGTGATAATCACATTATCAGAAGTTCACAAAACCATCTGACAAGTAATTAAAAAAAAAAAAAAGAAACATTGTGTCCATCTTCATTTCAGGCGGCAGAGCAACAAAATGTGATTATTTTAAAGGGGCGGATTTTTCAATCCCCACTGTATACAATACAGGTTCTAAAGATGAGGCAATAACAAAATGAAATGTTTTACATTTTTAAATAAACTTCCTCCAATAGGGGGATCGAGGGGAGACGGGCTCCAGAGGCCAACCAGGACCACTGGGACCAGCTGGACCAGTAGGAGCAAAGGTGAAAACAATCCATTAATCTTAACAAAAACAAAATACCACATCAGTCTTTATCATAGCCAGTGTTCACTTCAAGTCTATTGAATTATTTTTTATTTGAAATAGGGAGAACCAGGGAATGTTGGAATTCCAGGTGTTCCTGGGCCTCAAGGAAGGGGCATACCGGGACCCAAGGTAGGTCCAGGTTAAATACAATACCAGAAAAACTGACTTAATAATAAACCATTTTTTTATAAAGTAATTTATGAAAATTAAGAAACATTTCTGCTTTTTAACCCTCACTATAAAAAAAATATTCTGGGGGCACTGTTACCACAACTCATTAACTTAATATTGCGTGCAACCCACACACACACAGACACACACACACACTGTAAACACACACACACACACACACACACACACACACTGTGAACACACATTACAATTATATAGTACTTCTAATTCAGTGTACTTTGTTGGTTGAACATAATTTCATTAGAAGTTGTCATTACTAAAAAAGATTATGCTAACTGTTCTATTATTTTTTACTTCTATTGTATTCTATTCTATTTTTAATGTTGCATTAATGTCTAAATATTGTTTGGGGTAACAATACGTTTATGTGATTGATCAGGAGATTTCATACCATGTTCATCTTCCTGTAGGGAGATCCAGGGCCGGTTGGTCCACTAGGTCCGGCTGGAGAACCAGGGATAGGCATTGCAGGGCCGAAGGTAAGAGTGACGTCCTAGCAGAAGCTTGTATATGGTTTTGTGATAAAGATCATGCATTTCATCTTTCTTTAGGGTGAAATAGGGTTACGAGGCCCCATTGGACCACCAGGTTCGAAGGGAGAAGGACATCCAGGCCCACCTGTAAATATCATTACAAAAAACAAAATTCATGCAACTCACAGTTTATTTATACAGTCTGTATTTAATCTGACATAGCAACTGGGACTATAAGAGTGTGTGTCTATGTGATCTATAGGGGCCACCAGGTCTGCCAGGTCTTACAGGAGAGACTGGGCCAGAGGGAATAGGTTTAACTGGACCAAAGGTAAGGTGCTCGCATCCCTCCAATTTTCTTCAGTAAATGTAAACATCTGAATCCTTATAAAAGTATTCTATTAAAGCATTTGATGAATAAATATTTTCTGTCACAGGGGGATCGAGGCCCTCCAGGTCCACCAGGGCCTGCTGGAGCACCAGGTCTTGGGCAAATGGGCCCAAAGGTGGGAAATATATTTAATGTTCTATATAGAATGCATGTATGCATATCATAATCAACACTCTATGATGTGACCATACACTGTTAATCATGAGATGTTTTTGCAAAAAAAGGAATAGTGATATTTCTTTGCATTGTGCACTGCATTCTTAATGCATCCAGATTTGTTATTTTGAGAGCTTGTAAATCTGATTCTTCGCCAAAGATGACAAAATCAGCATTAAAGGCAACATTCAAAACAATCCTTTTTCTTGGTTATGTGACTAATAGAGAAAACATTAAGAGAATGTTCAAGTTTGATGATTTTGAATTACATTTGAATTATCTCTGAACGATCTGAAACAAGTGGAAAGTTGTTAGACTAACTGAACTAAAATCTGTTTCAGATGTGTTTCAGAAAACATTCCAAGGGTGGTGAATAAATAATGAGGTTTTTGTGTTACTTCTGATAACGGCTGTTAACATTACATAACTGCAGTGCAGTGAATCATTACAGTAATGGAAACAGGGGGGAAATGTCCTCAACTGTCATAATAATGTCACAATGCAAAAATAGAAATAGAAATTCAATCAATTTGGTCAATCAAAATCTTATTGGTCCTAAGATATAGCCTTAATTCTTTTGGTGCACAATGTGGCGTGAGATTCTGCTCAGATGTGCTCAGAAGTTTTTTTTTTTTTGTGGTCTGCAGGGCTCCATTGGTCAGACTGGTCCAGCTGGTCCTCCAGGATTACCAGGAGAGGGCATTCAAGGACCAAAGGTAACAGGAATCTGAGGCCTATCAACAAGATACAGTATTTTCAGAAACGCATTACAGCATGATGTACAACAGCGAAATACTGAAACTGATTAATTGACATGCATTTTATGCTTTGTTCTGTTTTGAACAGGGTGATCCTGGATATCAGGGTATACAGGGGCCAAGAGGGTTTCCCGGAGAGGGTCTTCTGGGCCAGAAGGTGAGGAGAGTCATATAGCAAGCATTACATGAATCCTTCACACAATTACATTTACTCACCGTCATGTCATGCCATACCTGTAAGAGTTTTCTTCCATCAAATACTGTACAAAATGAGATGTTAGCTGCTCTTTTCCACCGAACTGGTGTTTTATACTGCACTAACATACAGTATATGCACCTGTATGAAATCCCCAAAATACTGCATCACGTCAAGTTTGAAAACATGACCACAATTGTGAATTTCAGCTCTGTAATGTAGCTACTGTATACTAGGGCAATCGTGGGTTTCCAGGAGCACACGGACGTAAAGGAGACAGAGGAAGCCAGGGAGAACCAGGATCTACAGGACCACACGTGAGAAGAACCGAGAAGGAAAATTTGATCGTCAAGCCTTCACGCGAGACTTGCTTTTGAATCATAAAGCATTATTATGATAGCTGACAATGCCAATTTCATTCCAAGCATCGCTTAATACATGCATCTCTACATTATTTAACTATATTTAACACACTGAACACTGTGTTTTATAATCGCAGGGTAATACGGGAACGAAAGGAGAACCTGGTCTCACAGTACGTACCCAGATGTCAATAAAGAATTCATTTTGGACCTTTGTTTAAGTAATTTGTTCCAGTGTAAAACAAGTATTGTATTATGCTGTTGTTGCATAACCTCATGCCAGCTGTAAATAGAAAACTATTTAGCATTTTTATCCCATTTTTGAGTAAAATTTTTATTTTTGTGTCCAGTGCATTGCATTATGGGATATAGTAATCCACACATGGCTTATGGCTCATTTTGGTCATCTGCAAATTGGTGTATGATTGACTTATAATTATTTGTGAAATTTACTAGCAATTTCAAAGTGAATTTCAATTTCTGAATGGTTTCAACACATTGAATTGAAAATTAGAAAGGTTGCTTCTACAATTTACCAAAAACTAAATATGTTAAAAACTAAATTTAGTAAAATAGCAATAAAATTAAGATTTTATTTATTTAATGCATCTATGTCTGGATATTTTGCATATGCTATGTATTATGCTATATATAACTGAAATAAAGACAAAATGCAAAAAACTATACAAAATACTCAGATAAAAAAAAAAAGACAACTGACTTTGCAACTGACTGAAATGAATAAATGTAAGTATAAAGTTTGTAAAATAGTAATACATTAAATAGATGAAAAATATAAAGATATATGTAGACAAAAATACAAAATGACAAAATAACAAAATTATTCAAACTTAAATTAAAATAAAAAACACAAAATGTAAAAACTAAATTCTCCTTCAAAATAATTAAAATAACAGTATATAAATGATACCACAATAACACTAAAACTAGCTACTGTGAAACTTCAATAAGGAGATTATTCTGTATTTTGCAGAGAGAGGACATAATCACTTTAATCCGATCTATTTGTGGTAAGTATACAAACTGCAGACGTTTTCAGTAAATTTGATTGCTTAGTGATGAACTGATTGGGTCTAAATAATTTATTGTGGTTTGTCAGGCTGTGGTCGGATCTGCAGAGTACAGCCTCTGGAGCTGGTGTTTGTGATTGACAGCTCTGAGAGCGTCGGCCCGGAAAACTTTGAGATCATTAAGGACTTTGTGAATATCTTGATTGACCGTGTGTCAGTCAGTCCTGAGGTCACACGTGTTGGTGTGGTTCTCTACAGCCACGTTAACCTGGTGGTCACAAGCCTACAAGAGAGGTTAAGTCGTGAAGAATTGAAATCAGCCGTGCGCAGGATGTCCTACATTGGGGAAGGCACTTACACAGGAAGTGGCATCAGAAAGGCCAATGAGATCTTCCGCTTTGCTCGGCCCGGTGTGAAGAAAGTGGCTGTGGTTATTACAGACGGCCAGACGGATCATCGGGACCCGGTGAAGCTGGAGGATGCGGTCAGAGAGGCCCATTCAGCCAATATCACCATGTTGGCTATAGGAGTGGTGAATCAAAGTGATCCCATCTATGATGAATTTAAGCAGGAGCTAAACTTAATAGCGTCGCCGCCCACTGAAGAGCACATGTTTTCCACAATGGACTTCACGATGCTTCCTGGTATGTTGCAGTCTTGTTTTGTTTTTTGCTCATTTGTTTGCCAAATTTGATGTAGCAGACCTCAAAAATATCAATAATAATTTTCCATCATGTGCTTTTTCCCCACGAATATCAGCTTTTAAATGCAATTATACAAATTGTATTATTGAACTTTTAGCAATAAAATAATGTTTCAAAAGCATTCACACATTTAAATTACTGAAAATTGAACAGATACTAATAATTGTAACCCTACTCTTTGTGGCAGAATTTCTGATGAGCAGAATAATTCAGCCAGAAATGAAAAATCTGCTGAAAATTTGCTCACCCTTGGGCCATCCAAAATTTGGGCAAACAGCTGATAAAAACATCACAATAATCCACACCACTACAGTCCATCAGTAGACATAATGTGAATTGAAAAGGCTGCACATCCAAATCCATATATTTTTTTACCTCAAATCAGTGCTTTAAGTGGGCCGGTAAGCACCGGTACTCAGTACCGCCACTTCCAAATATAGCTCTTGAGCGTACCACCACCTCTCCGTGCATCCAGAACGTGCTTTACGTTCATTTGGACATCTGCTTTAATAGAGGTTTTAATTCTTTGCCTGCGCTGCCGCTTTTCACAACGCCCTTCACAATGCACGCTACCTAATAGTTCGGAGTATGGAGCGTGAATCATTTGAACCAGTTCGGGAGTTCGGAGCGGGTTCGCGAATCATTTGAGTCAGTTCGGGAGTTCGTAGCGGGTTCGCGAATCATTTGAGTCAGTTCGGGAGTTCAAAGCGGGTTCGCGAATCATTGAGTCAATTTGGGGATCGCAAAACATTTGAATCAGTTCGGGAGTTCGGAGTGGCTTCGCGGATCATTTGAATCAATTCGAAAGTTCGTAGCGGGTTCGCGAATCATTTGAGTCAGTTTGGGGATCGCGAGTCATTTGAATCAGTTCGGGAGTTCGGAGTGGGATCGCGAATCATTTGAATCAGTTCGGGAGTTCGTAGCGGGTTCGGGAATCATTTGAGTCAATTTGAATGTAGTAGCTCTTTCTAAGTGTATTTTTTTTTCAAAATCCTTTTGCACATTTTATTTATGTTCAGTAGTTCTTTCTAGCTCAAGCAAATCCACAAACTAATAAAAGGATTTATATGTTGACTGAATATGAATCACTTACAAGTGAAACAAGTCCAAAACAGCTCTAAACAAATAGTGGGTGGATTTTGGAGCACAGGATCACATTAATTAAATGCATGTTTTGTGTCTCTGTGGTGTAGAAGTGGAAATTAAGTTGCTTCATGAGGTCTGTGAGAACACTGATGGTTCGACATTCAGCACTACCTTCAGCTCCAAGGTAAAGTCACACACGGGAATTCAAAGAAGTAAAAAAAAAAATAATAATAATAAAAATTAAGTATCTAAAGGTGCCATATTTGATTTGATTGCTATTATATATTGTTGGACTGCAGCATTTTAAAATAAAGCATAAAAAAGAAGTCCTGTAGCGTGACTTTATTTATATAAATAAATCTATTTATTATGATTATATAAATATAATACTTTTTCATTATTATTAAACATGCAGTTTTTATGATTTTCTATTAATTGAGAGATATTTCAAAATATGATCTTTCTAAAAGCCATATCTGATCTAAAAGCTACATGATGTTTGCTGAGAAAAGTATTTATTTAGTTGAATTACATAATAAAGGCTCTGCAGTGTTGCATTTTTACTGTACATTTATTATTATTATAAAGTTAGGCACAATTTCTCTAATTATTATAATGTATACTGTTTTTATGACTTAAATATTATTAGAAACGCTACAATATTTTGAGTATTTGGTTTTGTTTTTTTAAAAGGTGTAAAAACACAACGTTACCGTCAGCATGTCAGCTTTCCATCTGTTATTATCAATGTACTCTAGTTCTAAACATAAACACATTTAAACATCTGAACTTATGTATAATGTCAGGCAGGTGCAGTTGGAGAGTTGTTCCCCTACAATGATCCCAAATCATACGACACAGACATTACTGGCACCACAGCACCTTATTTGGAAAGAGACGAGCTGAACCTCCTTCCAGATTTCTCTCTCGCGTCTTTGGACCGGCCGAAACAGGACACACACAGGACTGACCCACCGCTGCTCATAAAGAATGATTCCACTGCAGGTAAATGCTGTACAAAATTGATACAATACAAATAATGTCAATTCTGACTTCCTGTACATCAAATGTTCTCTCTCTTGTGTCAGAGGAGGGATGCCTTCAGACTCTGGATCCCGGTCCGTGTCAAGAGTATGTGATTAAATGGTATTTTGATCCAAAGTCCAATTCATGTGCTCAGTTCTGGTTCGGAGGTTGCCAAGGCAATAAAAACCAGTTTGATAATCAAGAAGCCTGCAGAAAATCCTGTGTGAAAGTGTAAATCTTATCATTAGAGCACTGAGCCAGACTCAAAAGCATGGGATGCTAAAAAAAGAAATAAAGCGAAATGGCTCTTTATAATTTAAATGTATAATAAAGAATCTTGATGTACAATAAAGATTTTTACTGTGAACATTTAAAACAAACTAAACTTGAACAATCTCCTAACGGCATATATTGATATATATACAGAATTTTATTGTACTTTATTGAAAATATCAAATAGTGGCTTTTTTTTCAAATACATTTTTAGATAATTCTTAATAAGTAATAATTCTGGCTCAGAGAAAATGCAGTGACATTCAGACATTTCTCGATGTGGCACCTGAACAAATATTCACACAGAAAAACAGTCTGTAACCTCCAATGTTCTCATGTAAACTAGTTTTTGGTCACATTAAACGTCCTTGTGTGTGTGTGTGTGTGTGTGTGTGTGTGTATTTCTTGTATGTGTGCTGTGGTTTTAGCTAGGTTTAAGCTCACTGGTGCTGTTTTGTTCATGATTAGTGTAGAATCTGTACTTATATCCGAATGGTCGCTGGTGATGTGTAAAATACTCCAGCATGTACATGTCTGCAGGTCACATGTAATGAAATGAGATCACAAAATCTGCACAGGCCCTGGAAAGAGAGAAAAAAACATTCAACAACAGATACATCATTCATGTTTTGAGTAATCTTGGACGATGCAAAAGGGTCATAATGCAAAGGTCAAACTGCAATCTAAACAATTCCTCCCTCTATATATAAGATTTACAGTTAAAAAGAAAGTAATTGTAATGTCAGTAAATATTTATGCTGTAGAAAACAAAACAAAAGGACACTTCATGTAAATCTCCAGTTCATTGAATGTCTTAGTGCAGTAACAAAGGGTGGAGCTTAGGGTTAAGTGTAAAATGAAAACACACATGAGAAACTGGCTCTCTATATATATATCATATATTTATATATATATAATTTATTTTTTTGAGCAGCACATCAGCATATTAGTATGATTTTCTGAAGATCATGTGACACTGAAGACTGGATTAATGATTCTGAAAATACAGCTTCGCATCACAGGAATAAATTCAAATAAACAAAGCCTTGGTGAGCAGAAGAGATTTCTTTCAAAATATTTTTTTTTACATTTTACTGACCCCAAACTTTTTAACAGTAATGTATGTTTTTTTATTATTATTATTATTATTATATAACAAATATAAACCATGCATACAAATGAATTTCTTTACAAAAAATGAATTTCTTTACAAAATGAAAAACTTAATTAAATTTTTTAAATCAATCAGCAAATAAGAAAATTAATTGTCATAATAAAAATTGAGATTGGTTGTCCAAACCTTTGACTAATATTTTAAATTCTATCCAAATAAGATGCAAAATATGACAATTAAAAGATAAGTGATAAAGAACATACCAGTAATTTTCCAAGCTGAATCTATTCTTGGCTCGAGTGGAAAGGTAATTTGGATATGCAAGTGCTCTAATCTAACACTCATGAGTTGCTGAACAAAGACAAAACCAACGAATATCTCACAAAATAGAAATATGTGCTGAGACACCTAGAAAAATGTATTTGTAAACAAGCAAATTTATTATTTATAACCATAAATAATAAGTTATTTATAAACATAAATAACTGAAAAAAATATATGTTTTGCTGTTACAGAAAAAATATGGCAACATTTCCGTACATTTTAGGTCACATTTATTATTGTTTTTCTGTAAATAAAAATGATGTCTTAAATTGTGAATCAAAGAAAGCGACGGCTCTCTGTTGAGGTTCAGTTCAGAGTTCGTCTCAAGACAGTGTGATTAACATCAGACACACCTTTTTTATTGTAACTCGCCACATAAAACTTTTATTTGCAATAGCTGACATCACAAACCTCACTGTCACTCACTGATAACATTTCATTTACATTTTCATAAACCTTAACTTTTATGCATGAGTTATTATTACATATAAAAAGCTCAATTTACAAAACAAGAATATAATCATTCCCAATATTTTTGTTTCTCCAAATGATGTAAAGAATTGTAAAAATTTTACAAGACACATGACAAAAACATGAATTTTCTGTTCTATTATAATAGAAACCATCATAGGAAGTACTTTTCAATTATAGTACCTGTTACAAGGCTTTGTTTTACAGAAGATCACCTAAAACTGAACAAGGGGTCAAGTGTGGAAACTTCTGTAGCTGGACGAGAATGTTCTCTGTGTGCCTCAGATAATGTCACTTTGGGTCAGTCCTCAAATCAGGGACTTTAAAACTCCTTGAAAGTGAAAAGCGCTCAACATTGAAGATCAAGATTTGCTGTTAAGAAGTTAAGAAGCTAGGAGACTTGTCTAATTGCACATAATCACACAGAAGAAAAAACTTGAGATGAAACCTCTTCATGAAAGCACTGAAGACAGAGAGTAGTGAGACTTCAAAAGAATGACCGATGGCAGGTTTTACTAAAGAGTAGAATGTGAAAAACACTGTTCCTAAACCTAGTAAGCTGCCTTCATAGACACCTGCCTTCAGAGACAACATCATAACTGAAATGGATTTAAATGTATACTTCTCAGTATGTTTTATCAAGCTCTCCAGAATGCATTAGAAGGTGCATTATCTTTAACAGCACAATCATAATTCCTACCTTTTAGAACAGACTAAAATGTCAGATTGCACTTATAATCAAAAACACCTTTAAAAAAGCACAAGTTAATACTAAATGAATGATATATATATATATAAATTTTGTTATATATATTTTTTCCAAAATGCAATAAATCCATGATACTTTTTTTCTTTTTTTACTTGGTCAATACTAATCTTATGACTAAAAATACATTTATCAGTCATCGCTTCCAAAATTAATTCAATGGGTCATCTTGTTAATGCTATAAATTAATTATAGCAATAAAATAAAATTTCATCATGACCAAGAACATCAATATCACATTAGACCAGAGAAATTTCCCTTACATTCATCTTCCAAAAGTGCATTCATCTTTGCCATGTTACATTCATTTAGTTGACTAGTGCTATGTGTATTATCAAAATTAATAAAAATGTACCTGTATTAACAAAAACATAAATGGCATTAATAAAAACACTGACAAGCTATGCAATATCACTTCATAATCGAATGCGATTCATCTAATGAACGCGATATAGCGATAATATCTCTGTCTATTAAATGCATCTGAATAATTTCCATCTGAAAGCACGTGATAGAGGTTCACTGGTACTGTTAATCACAGAAACTGAATACTGTACAGGACATGAAGTAACCTAGTATGCAACATTTATTTGCATTCTTTTTTGTTGTACCTCGGAAGTGATGTCAGTCGTCCATGGATCCACCCGGACCCCGTCACTCCAGCCTCTGAGGATGTTCACTGGGCACTGCTCCTTCAGCCCAGAGGTGATCCTGCACATACACATCTGTTTTACATTTCTTTCTTCAATGTTTAGTTCACACATCACCCTCGTCCTACTAACCAGCTCACTTAAACACACAGGAAATGATGTGATGTCACACAGAATTCACCACAGAAGTTATATGATGATAGAGTCATGATAACGGCGTATAACTCCCACACACACACACACACACACCAAAAACCACATTCAACTCATGAAAAGTTTTACTTATGCGGAAATGTTATATGCAAAAAATAAATATTTAAAAAATTGTATATATTTAGCTGAGATCAAACTTAGATTTTGATAGTATTTTGTTGTATTTTTAGATTGTTCTGTAATTTTGAGACAGTTATTTTTAACTCATCCATGGCACAGTCTTCATGGTGAAGGCACATTTCTTTCAAAGGAGACACATCCGTCAGCCAATGACCTATGCCTCTGTAAAGAGAGTCACAAACAGTTACAGCTTGTAACACACTGACTAAAGGTCCATTCACATCAAAAATTCTAACTATAAAGATGAATATAAGGACAACTGATATATTCACCAAACTGACATCAGTTTTCTCACCACTGAGACTGTCAGGTAATGAAGGATTGGTAGAGAAACAGCCCATCTGAGACAGCGCCCCCTTCTGATCGATCTCGAAGAAGACGCTTGGAGAAGGCCTGACCTGAATTGTCACATTCACAGGGCATCCCTCTCTATCGAAACAATCCACATGTTTAAAATGATTGTTCAAATCAGTAGTGTAGCCAGAAAAGAGACTCTGGGTGTGCATATGAAAATCTGGGTGTGCCACATTTATTGTCAGATTACTGTGCAAAATTATGGGATAGTATTTTTGTCACACTGCTTCCGTCCAACCATACTCTAGTGTTAATTTGCAGGTCGTGTCAAAATGTAGTTAATTGTTAAATGTAATAATTTTCTTTAAAATACGATAATTTTGAACTTTAGCTATTTTTCTTTTTGTTTATTTGTTCATTACAATTTATTCACTTTAAATAAATTATAATATATAATTATAGGATTAAAATGAAGTGTAGTTGCTCAATATAGATCTTATATTTGCACGCGTGCCGAGGCGCAGGTTTGCGCGCTTCGGATGAGCGCATGCACAAATCTTCTCACTGCGCGCGCGAACTCGCTGCCTCTGGCTCTTAAAATGTTTAAACTGACAAAGCTTAAATGAGTTTAGTTTACACAGATATCAGCACCCAGGTGATGACGGAATAAATTACTGCTCATATACAGCATTTGTCCAGGTTTTTTTTTTTTTTTTTTTCATGTTTTTGTAAAGTCTGGGAAGCCAGAATGCGCATGCATCAACAGAAACATTTATTAGCGGAACCCTGTTTTTTTACGTGCCATTTATAGCAAGCCATATTACAGATGATATTACAGATGCTTTGTCAGATTTAAGTTGAGATTTAAGTTGAACCGTGTGTGGTGAACCGAACGGTTTTTTTTTTTTTTCAGCGAACCGTGCCATCCCTATTACCTCAATAATCAATCAATTACAGGCTTAAAACAGTTGTGTCAAGTATAAATGTCTCATCTGTTTCGGGAGGTGCGCGCGCAGTCAGCGGAGGCTCGCACCTCCCAACTCGCAAGATCTGAATCAACCGAGTCGCGAACATGCTCCGAAGTGCCGATGTGAATCAACCGAGTCGCACCCGCGTGCCGATCTGAATCAACCGAGTCGCGAACAGGCTCCGAAGTGCCGATCTGAATCAACCGAGTCGCGAACAGGCTCCGAAGTGCCGATCTGAATCAACCGAGTCGCAAAAAGGCTCCGAAGTGCCGATCTGAATCAACCGAGTCGCGAACATGCTCCGAAGTGCCGATGTGAATCAACCGAGTCGCGAACAGGCTCCGAAGTGCCGATCTGAATAAACCGAGTCGCGAACAGGCTCCGAAGTGCCGATCTGAATCAACCGAGTCGCGAAAAGGCTCCGAAGTGCCGATCTGAATCAACCGAGTCGCGAACATGCTCCGAAGTGCCGATCTGAATCAACCGAGTCGCGAAAAGGCTCCGAAGTGCCGATCTGAATCAACCGAGTCGCGAAAAGGCTCCGAAGTGCCGATCTGAATCAACCGAGTCGCGAACATGCTCCGAAGTGCCGATGTGAATCAACCGAGTGGCGAACATGCTCCGAAGTCCCGATCTGAATCAACCGAGTCGCGAACATGCTCCGAAGTGCCGATGTGAATCAACCGAGTGGCGAACATGCTCCGAAGTGCCGATCTGAATCAACCGAGTCGTAAGTACTGTGTTTGTATGTTACATGTTTTTCAATTAAAGTTATTAACCTTACACATATACAATGTTATTTTAGTATTATTTATATACTAATATGTATTATTTTTCATATTTATATAGTGTTTATTTATACTTAAAATGGGCTTTTATTTTTATATTTTTAGCCTTCAATTTAATTTTAAGTTTCAGGAATTTTATAATGTGCTTTTGTCATTTTATGTCCGTTTTTTATGTATATTTCTATTTAGCCTTATTATTATTATTATTATTATTATTATTATTATTATTTACTTTCAGTTTTATTTTTATTTTTTTACATAATTTAGATAGTTGCTAAGGCAACATTTCTAATTACCATTGAAGCTTTGTTTTAAAAATGTTCTTCTAAAATGTACATTTTATTTCAGATTAATTTCAATAAAACAACAACAACAACAAAAACAATTTCTAATAGCACAGCAGTGATAAGAAAATTAACCAGGGATTTACTAATGTACAGAGTGGAATGTCAAAATCGGAATTATTCACAAACACAGAATAATTTACAAACTCAAATCGTCTGAATAAAATATGGAATAAAATAATTCCATAATAATAATATTTTTTTTATCTTATTTTATAAAAAATAGTTTATTATTTTTATGTCAGTTTAAATTTTTAACAATGTCAGTACTTCAGCTTATACTTATTTCAGTATATATGTTTATATATATAAGTGAGCTTTTACGCAAATTCAAATAAATTAAATATTGATCATTAAAATTAGTAATTAATATTTTAAAATTATATTGAATCATCAAATGAAAAAATAAAATAAAAAATTGAGCCACTAAAGAATCCCTTAAAACATAAAATTAAAATATTTGTTCATAATAGAACAGAATAGAAGCTAGAAGCTACAAACACACACACACACACACACACACACGCAGTCAAGCACCATATTGACAACAATTCACAGCAATTAATCAAAATAGCATCAGTCAAATGAATATGAGTGAAGGAAATCGTGAAGCGGTGTGAAGTACAGTTACTGTCTAATTCTGAAACTCCTTCTAATTTATCAAGCATCTTGAATGATGTGAAGCAGGAGTGGATCAGAGGTCAAATACAGAACAGATGATAATGGCTGAAAACCACAGTGGATAAATCTCACATGAATAATCCAGTGAAGCAGCAATTTTCTTTTAATAATTCATAATCACCTGATTCATCACCTGCTTATTTCACCAGCACTATTTAAACCGAGCTGCTGTTTGCATCACATCTGAGCACAGATACAGTAAGTTTGGTTTCAGACTCATGAACTCCACCAACCTCACGGCATCATGAAGATCTTCCTGCTGATTCTCCTGCTGGTGTCTGCTTTGTCAGATATTTTGTGCCAGAACGTCAGTCCTGATGAGGATAACTGGATGAGTGCCAGGTATCCAGACCAGGTTAGTGATACTTTCTTACCCTTCACTGTAGTTATGCAATATAGAAGTGATATCATACTTGTGATATACTAAATGAATAAGATTATTTAACAATTTATAATTAAAGTTTATCATTTGGATGCATTGCTTAATTATTCATTTATATCATCTGAAGGTAAATTTGCTAGAATCTGACCTAAAGTCGATGTTGGAAGGGGTCAGCCGAACACCTGGTCTACAACAGGTTTTTGGTCTAATGGGGAAAAGATCATCTGGTAAAAAATAAATAAAATTATAAATTATTTTTATTCTCAATTCTGATTTATCAATTCATATATACACTGTAGATATATAAAATAAACAATATAAACGTTGCTTTCTCTCCACAGCAAAATCACAGATAACACGAAGGCGTACGTATTTTGGGGAGTTTTTCTAATCAAGTGTACATGTACTGTACTTTGGAATATTGTGTTGTATTCAAATGTGCTTTAAAAGTAAATAAAAAGTAATATTGTTTTTTGCACTTATGATTGAAGGGTGCCTTATAATATGCACATTTACATTAATGCAATTATTAAACTCCTTTCAAAAGACAAAATTGCAGCTCAAGCTGAATTGTGTGGGAATCAAATCTGATAATGTGGTTTATCTTCCAGGGCAGAAATTCCAGACTTTTGTGGGTCTAATGGGAAAACGTAATGTGGTTGAACCAGGTTAGTCAGTTCTTTCTTTCCTTTTGCATGCATATTCTGTCAATATGTTTTCAATATAAATTCTGACGTTTGTTTTCTTTTAGGATCCTTCTAGGAAAAAGGCTGAAACTGATAATTCCAGGTTCAGAAATAACTAAAAAATAAATAAACAAAAAGGTAAATGTTATTTGGGACATTGCATTTGTCTTCTATACATGATATTACCACCTCCATGCTTTACTGGAGGAATGCATGTTGGTGTTTTATCTGTCACTTGGATGTTAAATACAGCTGGATCAAACAAAAACTGTGTCCTTTTTTCCGGCTGCAAAGAATCGAAATGTGATTATTTTCTATACCCACTGTATATACATGTATAAGTTAAAGATTAAGTTAAAAATGTTTATCAACTGATCAAAATGATTAAAAATGTAATTCATAATTATAATACTGGTGCCACTTTTCCTTTATACGCTTTAAACATGAATTATTCTTGACAGTTCAGTGTATTCTTGCTATGTAACTGTAAAACCTATTTGGAAATATTTATTATAAATTAATACAAACATTAAAAATTTTAATCACCACTACTTTGAGGTGTGTTTTAATGCGATACAATGAGGGATGAACGCGTGACAACTGCCAAGTAACAAGATCATTTCAATATTATGATCAGTGTTTCTTGTACAAAAACGTTGTTGTGGGTAGATTTTTAGTAGTTTGAATGTTTATTAAAAAACAAAACAAAAAAACACTTATGACGGTTGCCAGTCTTGTTTCAGCAATCTAAATGATCAACCTGTATCATCACAAGTTTATTAAGAGACTGTACAATATGAATGAAAAAACTGAAAAATACAGAAACAGAGAACATACGAAAGAAAACAAAAATTGCTTTGGACTCGTGTCCTAACAGCTGAAATACTGTGCAGCAGAGGTGAGCTTACAGACAAACATGCTGAAACCACTCTTTCATCAGAACATCTCTGGTGCGCTCCATGAATTAAGACTCCCGTCTGCTGAGTATTCAAAGAAATATTACGTTAGCTGTCTTGGTGGACGTATAACATTAATGAAGTTATAGGAGGTGGTCAAAGGATATGGACTAGACAGACATTATACTTTGGAAACACTTCTGCATTAAGAGAAAAACTAAATAAGCCAAAAGAGCAAATAATGCGTTTGCCCATCCCCGGATGTCATTTGTGCATTTACGGTTGTAGAATTTGGCCTGCTGCATGGGATTCTCTGGTTTACCGAGGGAAAAACACTTCTGTTATAGAGGTTCTTGTTATTTAGTTAAAGAGTAAACAATTTATCACCAAAATTGAACAAGTTGAACAGTTAGAAATTTTGTTTGCAATATGACTGCAGACATCAGCTGGCAAGTGAATTCAGTATAGATTTTGTTTAGATTGTTATGGGTTTGGCTCGTCTAAGACTGAGTTTCACAAAGGTAAACGCTTTAGCAGAAGTCCATGAACAGCTTGAACGCCTCCGACAGACTGCAAGGACAGCTCGGAGTCTGAAGGCTGCACAGATATCAGGTCGGGGGGGATTGGCTAATGAGGACAACCTGGTCATCGGAAATGATTTTAAAAGATCTTCCCTTTCTTCTTATTCTTTTCCAAACTCCTGTAGAGAAAAAATAAATAAATAAATAACTGAAACAAGCAGGGATGCATTATAGAAATTCAGAAGGGTCTGTTTGCAAAATAAATAAATAAAATAATGTTTTGTGAAATTAAAAATAGATAAAAATTGTATAATATGTAATTGTTTTACATACATCCTCTGCTGCTCCAGGATGCGCTGATGGGTCTCCCAGGTGGATCGGTCCTCCTCAAACTGACGTCGTCTCTCCTCCAGCTCCTTATGCTGAGCCTCCAGGTTCTTCTTCATCTGCTCATGACGCCGCTGCAGCTGCACAGGGCACAAAACAAAAGTTTTGGAAAGTATTTCAAACTTGTGTGTGCAACAATCTCAATGATACTGAAATAACACTTTTAATTAATAACACTTATGAATTAGTTTTTATTTTTACATTTTCCGTTTTTGTTTAAATTTTACCTAAGGTTTTAATTGGTTTTTGGTCTTATTTATAGTATATAGTCTATATAGTATGTTCTATATAGTATAATACGTCTGTAACAGTTTTTATTCATTTTATTTTTAGTAATTTTGTTGGTCTTTTTAAATATTTTAGTCTACAGTTTTAATACATTTTATTTCAATTAATTTAGTACATCAATTTAAACTAAATAAAAATGAGAAAAAATACTTTTAAATTTGAACTGATGTTTGCAAAAGTATTTATTCACGTAATTAAATATTAAGGAAAATATGATTAAATATCATTGCGTTAATTTAGCAAAAACAGTGTAATCATAACATAATTTTGAATGTATATTCTTACTGTTTTACTTCTTGCATAAAACACTTTTTAATTTACAACAAATAATTCTTTTTTATATATATATATATATATATATATATATATATATATATATATATATATATATATATATATATATATATATATATATATATATATATGTAGATGGAATTCTTTCAGTTGTATCACCCAATCTATTTTAGGATACGCTGATGAATTGTGCTGTCAGTACCTCTGCCTCTGAATCTTTCAGTTTCTGGATCTTCTCCTTGACTTTCATCTCAAACACCTGCTCCATCTCCATCTCCATCTTCTTCATTTTGGTCACATGCTCCCTTCTCTCCTCCTCCATCTGGGCGAGAGGACTCCTAGTATTGACACATGCAATTAACAATCATGAGCGCACATCCCAGTTTCCCAAGAAACAAGACGAGAAGTGATGGAAACAAAGCCCTCGTTGCCCACTCCTCATCACACAGATGAGGTCAGTGTGACGCCCCTGACCTAATGGCTTATCATGGCCAGTCTTGCTAAGGCATAGAAAAAGGAGGAAGAACAGTGAACAAACACCCTGGTTTCAGAGGAACCTGAAAGCAGTTAATGGCCAAAGCGACTATGCTGAAGTTAGTGAGCGGTACAGGAAAGCTGTGAAGAGGTACGGCAGGAACATATGCGAAGGCAGAAACAATGGTGGGAATCGTTAGATGCCTCACGATATGATTTTTATCCAAGCAATTCAAAATGATTCATTCAAGATGCATCTCATTCAGGGTTATTATCTTTAACAATTTTATTTTTTTTTACTAAAAGACCATAAAAATCATTATTTGAAATAACTTAACTGAAAAATCTGGTTTCTGGTGTCATTCCCTTCCAGCTATTTTTAGTTGTACAAAACAGCTCGTTTAGCTGCTTGATGTATCAAACCAGTGTCTCTTAACATATTATTTTAATGTGTTATTTTAATTATGAAAACACTAGTTATTAGTGCAAACAGTTTGACCATTTACTGCACTTTGTTATTTCCCTACAGCTGCTAAAGGTCACTTTCACAGAAAATGGCGTTTAAATATAAGGTGGATAACGGAGTACTCAAATTTAATCAAGAAATCATTACAGCCCTAATATAAATGATACTAAAAGGAAAAAAAATGGCCACTATTGTCACTACAAAGAAATGCAAACATTTGAATTGAATGAATTTGAATTGAATGCAACAATGTTTGTGAATCAAAGTCTGAGGAAGAACTACAATACATCTGTGAATCAAATTTTTTTTTCTCCCTCTCACAGACAAACATTTCACATTGGGAAAATTAGGAAGGGTTCAGTTTCCCCTAATCTAACCAGTACAACTGGGCTGTAGTCACAAGGTCTATAGGGCCTTTTGCACCGCTTTAGTTCCAGAACTAAATGAACAGTACTAAAGTACAGGGACAATTTTGTGCGAACTATTTCCCAGTATCATTTAAAGTATTGCATTTACACCGACCGTGTGTTCTAGGACGTGACATAAGCCCGTCAACAGCGATGTCATTTGTGCACAATGTTCAACAACGTTAACAAAGAAAAATAACAAGAGGACGCTGTGATTGGAGCTGTGTTTTTGTTGCGTTTCACAGGTTTCAAAATAATAGACATGGAATGTCGACGTATACGTAAAGCGACTGAAGGAACAGAAAGGAGGACTAAGAATCTCCAACGACAACTGGCAGTACTACATTTGTTACAAGTGCCTGCGTCCGTATATTTATTGCTGTTCATCATACTTGTGAAATAAGTTGACAATGTTTACAGCATGTTTACAGGGTTTTAAATCATTGCAGGTGAGGCATTTTCAAACATGTCTGGCCAATCAGTGTCTACTTTTAGGAGAAGTCATGGCCTAGTGGTTAGAGAGTTTGACTCCTAACCCTAGGGATTGTGGGTTCGAGTCTCGGGCTGGCAATATCACGAATTGAAATGCCCTTGAGCAAGACACCGAACCCCTAACTTCTCTCCTGGGTGCTGCAGCATAAATGGTGCAGTTCACGGTGTGTGTGCACTTTGGATGGGTTAAACGTAGAGCACGAATTCTGAGTATGGGTCAACATACTTGGCTGAATGTCTCGTCACTTTATGTCACGGTTAATACCAGTTGTGCTGGTTATACCCTGCTCAGGAGTAGGAGCTAATTTGTTCTCAAAAAAGGTAGTCCGGTACTAAAATCGCCCAAAATGCCCAAAAGTGGGTAGTTCCACAATTAGTTCTGGTACTATGAAAAGGTTGCTGTGGTGCGAAAGGCCCTTATTACGCCCTGGAAAAATCCCACATGGAACTGTTGGAAAAAGAGGGAGAAAACGGACACTAAAAGACACTGTTCCCAGAGGAAGAGAGGATCCATACAACATGGATTTAGAAAAATGTAAATGACCACTTACATGCCTTCAACCGTGTCAACTCTAAAAAACAAAAACACACACACTTAGCATGCTACAAGTCATACTGTGCACTGAAGAGCAAAACAATGTGTCAACAGAAAGCAGATCAGAGGAAAGACTAGTCTGGATTATAACACTTAAATGTGGTTTCCTGCAAAAAAAAACACAACAACTGTATTTTATGTTAGAGGTGACATTCGACTACTTGGAAGCTGCATGACGTGACCACAAATGTTTCTGTGAGCGCGTGCTCATGCATATGTACCTGTGTTAAGAGTCTGGCTTCTTAAATTAAGGGTTAGCGAGCACAGCAAACTGTGAAGGGATATCTTAATATAAACATCGTCAAACATAACGTCACCAAGAGAAATGTACTGACAGGAAATACATTCAAGCGACACGATGAAGAGTCAACATGAACTAGAATCTGACCCCATTTACTTGTTTAAACCCCTTCCTCTTTTTCATTACATGTTAGATTACATAGAATACATTATATTATATTACATTACATAACAATGTAATAGAATTAGTCCAGTTTGACTTGCAAACAGCATTTTATGTAGAGTTTAAAAACAGAAGTAGGCCACCCATAAATATAAGTATGGTGGTTTATAGTGTGCTCTTCAATACAGCAGACAACAGGAAATGATGCAACATAAAATGTCACAACGCTGTTTGACAATTAAGCATTACTCATATTGATCCAAAACCTTCGTTAGAAATGAAATGCTATATTTAAAGTTAATTTCAGAGTAGGTGTAGGTTTGTTTGTTATTTCAGATGTATTAAATTATTCCAAAGTATAAATGCTAATATGATAGCTGTTCAAATTCTTATATGAAACACTAAAGTTGTGGAGTAACACATTCCAGGAAAACACACTGTTGCTTGCGTGTTATAGTTTACATTCACACATTGTGACACAATGAGGTCAGAGTGGAGCATGTTTTAAGTGTCTGAGATGAAGCAGCATGGAATGTAACCCAGCATGTAATGGATGCCTGCTGTCTTTTGTTATTCCAGGCATTTCCGATTACACTGGTAGTATATAAACATCTTGAATCTCAGGACAGAACATGCAGTCAAAGGCCTTTGTCGTTCGATATGGAGTGCATGTTCTTGGATTTAGTAGACTCAATTGTTTAAAATCAGTGATATGTTACTAAACGTTCCTTACTTGGTGAGCTGCCCTTTGGTTTTGTTGTTGTCGATTCCATTACAGGTTACAGCCGCAAGCTTCCTGCTTCTGTAGTTCTCATAATGGACATTATTTGTGACGTCCTTGAGGTCCTGCATGTGGGTTCTAACACAAAACAAGTCGATTTGTATACACTGGCTCCACAAAGCCATGCTTAAAGTATGAGTGCCAATACATTAGATATATAAAATATGAAACCAAGTGCTATTTATGATGAAGAAACAGCACACTTTTTAAGCAATGCATTTAACAAAAGTTGCTCTTGTGGTCAAATTGAAAAGCGAAGTCTCGTTCACTCTCACAAAGCTTTTGCTGTTGTGCTTCCTCAGTTTATTCCCACAAGACTTAAGCCAAACTCACTGTATGAATGTGTTTGATTAGCAGTGTCTATGTTTGTACCTTATAAGCATATTCCTTAAGAGTGTAAAATCACAGTGGTCTCCATTCTCAACTATGGAGAAAGAAAAGATTATTAGGTTTTAAACACAACAAGCTACTCTTCAAATGCCATTTATAATTGTTAACTACTGGACAAAGACTTAACAAAAAGATAACTGATACTGCACAAACCCATTTAAAGTGATTTATTTTAATGTTAGCCACTCAACCAAAATGATCAGAGGTTTGTAAAATTAAAACTGCAGCTCTAAAAGTTATTAATTGTCGAAGGCTTTTCAAGTGCATCTACCTTCTGCCACTCCCCATGGGTACTGCCTTCCTCGAACCTTCTTGCCATTCACCTCGATGATAGTGTTGCTTCCGACCACAGCCAGGGGCAACCGATCCTTGAGAGAGAGATAGAGAGGCTCATGGATGGCTGTGTACAAGGAATCTGTCTGCTAAAGCAACATGGAAAGCTTGGCAAACTTTCAATGTGCTGCCACCTGGTGAACCACATGTACAGTCCACCTCCACAGACACAGATCCAGAACTATCACTTTATTACACTTGGGGACAGATCAAATAAAACAGGGCATTTTTTTAATTTTACTTTTGAAATACAAAGTACAACACAAAGATGCTTCCTCAGAACGTTTAATTAATTCCCTGAGAAATGACTTGTTTAAAATAAATGGGCATGACATCACTACCATGAGCACATCAATTATGAATGCTTTTGTTTGGAAAATCAATACAAATGTGGAACTCTTACTTTGATTTTTTTCACAATCTTATTTTCTTCCTCATCATCCGTCTCTGGAAACTCATAGATTTTGATCTTGTGCTCCAGGATTTCTCGCATAATCTACAGAAACATAATAAAATAAATAAATAAACATCACAGAAACACTTAAGGCTTACCGTTTATATCAATATAAAGTAGCAACTGAAAAATATAGCAGAGGACAGACTGAGCTGCTGCGGAGAAAGTGCATAACTTAATCCAATTTGATCTAAACATGTGACAATCTTCATATTAAGACCTTTAAAAACTGGTAAGACATTGTTAACTTCCGCTAACTTCTGAATTTAACTTCCGCTTTAAAAGCCTGATTTTTTAAATACATGGTAACATTCCCTTTATTTGTTTTCATAGCCTTTAATATGTATTGTTTTGTTGGACAACATTGCACGTTAAGTGAAATATATATATAAAAAAAGACACATTTTTGAATTCAAATACAAAAAATGCAAATAGAGATACCGTATATCGCAAATTCGCCAAAAAAATTCAGCGATATGATTTTTTGCCCATATCGCCCAGCCCTAGAAACCCTCTGCGATTCCTTCGGGCCCAGAGGATCACCAAGAGCAATTGTTTTAGGGTTGAGGAACATCCTCTGTAACGCTGCGCTCCTGCTCATGGTTCCTGCAGAGATAATACTCTGACAGATGGCAAAGCACTCAGGACACACATGGTGCCGGAGGCTTGAACTCTTGAGGTCTCTTCTTGCCTTTTTCTTAATCAGGGGTTTAAATGGGCGGCACTTAGCACACGAGAGCTGGAGGTTGCAGCAGGCTGACCTGTTTCTTGAACTGCTGGCACTCCTCGGGTGTCAGGGTATCTGCTTTGGCAATCAGTGGGATGATGTTGACCTTCTCATGCAACCGTTTCATAAACTCGATGTCCAAAGGTTTCAGTCTGGTGA
Organism: Carassius auratus; assembly: GCF_003368295.1. Lineage (NCBI taxonomy): Eukaryota > Metazoa > Chordata > Actinopteri > Cypriniformes > Cyprinidae > Carassius > Carassius auratus. The sequence continues at coordinate 22,124,572 of NC_039283.1, forward strand.
AAAAACATACAACACAGTCAACTCTTGGTCTCTTTCGCTTTTTAATAAGTCTTTGTAAATGCATGAATCACCAAAACTATAACTCACACTTAAGATCAGGGCAGGGATTGAACTATTTCAGGTAAAGACCACTCACATTGGCTTTAGAAACGGAATAATGTCGTTTTACAATAGTGCAACTATATTCAAAATTACAACGATAGAATATCTGATTATCCACATTTTAAAAGAACAAAATAAAAACAACAACAACAACAATTATCTGATAAATTGTTTAATTCAGAAGAGTTTATTATTATTGTAATTATTTACTGTAAATTGAATTGGTCACTTTTTGAATATTAATAATTGAAATATTGCTGTTATGAATATTGTTGTTTTATAAAAGAAAATTCACTAGTAGTCATGTTTGTAGTTTTACAGCCAAAACTGGTTTCCGTTTTGAATAATAGGCAACAACACCCATATTATTTACTTTGTAGCATGCTTCCGTTCTGATAATCATCCTGACTGTGTGGACACAAGACTGAATAGAGCGACACATTCCTACATCTTCACTGCGACTGAGCACAGATCCACTATTGTCTGAGAACAGCTGCTTACAGTAACAGTCATTCTAATGTTTTTACTGACTAAGAGGAAAATTCAGTGACTTCAGCTCTGGTTTGTCAATGAAATCCATTATCAAACATCTTGGCACAAAAAAAACTGACAAACATAAAGGGAAAATTAATTGAAGCATGATATACAAAAAAAGACTGAATACTGGTTTGACTGAATACAACCAACCTATTTTATTAGATTTATATTAGATTTCTTTAAATGTTTTTGAAAGAAGTCACTTACACTCAACAAGACTGCATTTATTTGCTAAGAAATACTAATATTGTGAAATATTATTACAATTTAAAATAACTGCTTACTATTTGAATACATTTTAAAATGGAATTTCTTACTGTGATGCAAAGTTGAATTTTCAGCATCGTTACTCATTACTCAATGTCATATGATCCTTCAGAAATCATTCTAATATGCTGATTTGCTACTCAAAAAATATTATTACATAACGTTGAAAACATCTGTGTTGCTTCATATTTATGTGGAAACTGTGATCATTGTTTTCAGGATTATTTTGTGAATAGAATGTCAAAAGTACAGCATTTATTTGAAATACAATTTTTTTTGTAACAATCTTTACTGACACTTCTGATCAATTTAATGCATATTGTACCTTTCTTACCTCAAATTGTAGAGTTTAATTCAAACCATGACACAAAAACCGAAACTCAGAATTGCGTCACTAACGCACAGAAGCTACTTTAATTAGTGATGCTAAATGGGAGGTTTTCTCCTTCTATAAAGAATGATACTCAGCAGGAAATCAGAAGGCCAGGTCTCCGATCACTCACCCATGTCCGGAGGGTGCAATGAAATACAGGCAGCAGTGCACTCTGCTGTCCGGCATCTGCCGTCTGTTCACACGAGACTCGGAGTTCAGATAATCCTCAAACTTACTGTCAATGTGATCAATGACCGGCTGCCAGCTGGAGCAGAAAACACACAGGAGATTCAGATCATGCTTTTGGTTTAAAGCAAAGCCACAGTAATGAAAACACAATCACACAGCCATCTAATTATATAAAGCAACTTGATATTGAACCATGCTTTCATCATTACATCTGGCACTCCACCAAACATGCTAAAGTGGTTCTCACCAGTTGCTGTTGTCCACAGCGTCTCCAAATCCTGGAGTGTCTACTATCGTGAGCAGAAGCTGGACGCCTCCCTCCTTCATCAACACTTTGGACTGCTCCACCTGTGGATAACAGACCATCTGAATTACTCCTCCTACATTGAGGCCATCAACACATGTAATATGTAAATACTAAAAAAGACCTCACAAATGGCTGGTGTAAACACTAGTAGCTAATGTCTGCTTGGTCACTTTTGTTAACATACCACTGGGTATTAATGGTGTTGATGCAAAGACAATTGTCAAAAAGCTGAAATGTTGTGCAAAGCTCTGGACTCACAGACACTTTAAAGGCTACAAGTACAAACATGCAGGACATAGCATAGCTATTACTGAAGTATTACTTAAGTATACTTGAGAAGCCAGTAGTAGCATAGGAACCTAAAAATGTGTGCAAGGAGTTATGATCTAAAAACCTTTATAAATCTATATTCAAGTAAAAAAAATATTATGCTTGCCACTTTCTGTTCCCAGTTCACAACTGAGAAGGAACAAGCAGCATCTATTGACATTTAGGAAACATAGCTTCACTCTTTATACCTGAACTGTTTTCTTGATTCTGTGTGAAGGTCCAGGATATGATCCAGAGTACAGATCCGTCAGGAACAGAGAGTTTATCAGTGTGGACTTTCCTAACCCTGACTCTCCTGCAAAAAAGAACAGAAAATACAGAGAAAGCTTAGGTTAAGATGATAACTGAATTCAGTACAACATAAAAAAAAGATTTTATATGAAATACCACTGCTTGCAAAACAAGTTTTACATTTTTAGTTTCTTCTGTATACATTAAAATCAAAATTTTATTTTATTTTATTTATAAAGGATGCATTAAATTAATGCAATTAAAAAAAATTAAGTCAAAGTAATGTACAATGTTACAAAATATTTATATTTTAAATAAATGCTGTTCTTTTTAACTTTCTATTCACCTAATCTTGAAAAAAAAAATTACAGCTTTAATAAAAGATATTAAGGAGTAGTTTTCAACATAACAATAATAATAATAATAATAAGACAATTCAAATAAATGCAACCTTGATGATCATAAGAGACTTCTTTCAAAAACATTGTTTTTGTTTTTTTTTAAACCAAACTTTTAAAAAGTACTGTATAAAAACAGTAGACATGACAGTCAGGACTATAAGCCCAGAGAATATTTCATTACCAATATAATGAAGTACAGACAAATATGAAATACAGGACTCTTAAGATGCATTTTCCAAAGATAAATAATGCTTGACAGATATGTGCTTTGAACCAGCGGATGCAGACACAATATCTAGAAAGTTGGGTGATTTTAATTTATTACTATTCATTGACTAAATTGTTTATTATTTGACAAAACATTAACTCACGATTTGTAAAAAATATTTTGGTAGATTTTAAAAGAACAAAAGAGGATCTCAAAATCGCAATTTAATGGCTTCCTTATGGAATCCTCTAGCATTAAATGTCAAATCTTAAAAATGTGACATTCATCTGATGCATGAGTAAATAGACAAACAATTAAAATAATAGTGCAGACGGAATGCAAGGACATGCCCTGTGCGAACCTCCTCTAAATGTATTATGCAATGCTGGAGGGAATGGCATATTTTGCATCCAATCTAAATGATTGTCTAAGAACCCAAAGAACCTCACGGAAGAACAGTGGAATTAACTTCAAGCAGCTTTTCGGAAGTATTGCCAGCATTAATGGTCAAGATGTGACTAAGTGAACTTCATTCTAAATACTTCCTGCTAATTGTTTGGGAAATTGAAACATGACTGACTCAATACTTCTCCATTGGTGTGATGATGTTTCATTATTAGTGTGAATACAGAGCACAAGCAGCGGGACTAAACTACAGCCAACAGATGAGCGCTGGAGACGGTTGGCGCAGCATTCATCTGTGCGGTCTCATGCAGTGAGGTCAGCACATTAACTAGAGTAAATTGCTTCTGGCAGGGCGAGTGGCTGGCACTATTAAAGACTTGGCAGATTTCCATACCCAAACACTAATGAAAGAGCAACTGGGTAAAGTCCACCCCCACAGTCCAGCTAATTTGTTAAACAAATCAGCAAGAGAAAGCACTATAAAACTCAATTAATGATTCATGGTTCATTAATAATCAGTTCAATATTGGGATATTTTGTGATGAAAAAGTTTAAACCATCAACCAAATCTAACCACAGAAGATATTTTGCAGCTATAAAGACCACAAGTAATGTCTTGAACATGCCTTTCACTTGAGAATGAAAATAACTCTGATTAGATGTCGGGTATAAAACCGCAGCTCACACGCAAAGCCAAAGCAAACACAGCTCCGTAAGCTTTCACAGCAAATTCTAGCAAAAACAGGACCGATCCTGTATCACCGCAAACTTGATTAAGCATAAAAGAATCAAATTCAGAACGATGCTTTGTAAAATGTCAGCCATTTAGGTTAGACTTCACTGAACTCTTTATATTTTTCAAGATGAACAGGATGTGAAATCACTGCCATTCAACCCCTGCTTCCTGTGTGTTATCCAAACAGTGTTTAGACCAAATGTCAAGAATGTAGTCTCAAACTGGCTAACATTCAAAACTAGACTGGAAGCTTCTCAAGTGGTCAAACTGACTGCAGCGCACACTAAATCCATCACAAGAAACGTGTGACTAAATTAGTTGCATGTTGAGTGTAGTTTGGTATTTGCAAACTGCATACTGAGGATTATAAAGCAGATCAAAATCAATACATTCAAAGGATGTGTTTCCTTACCCACAACCATCAGGGTGAACTCAAAGCCCCGCTTCACAGACTTTCTGTACACTTGGTTGGGGAGGCTTGCAAAGCCCACGTATCCCTCCAGATTCTTCTGCTGCTGAAAACGGACAGAAAACAAAAACAATTTTGATCAGAGAAATTTGCTGGTATATGTTCACAGAGAATAACACACACTATTGTACTCTCAAATAAGCAAGTAGGTGATAATGTGCTATTCTCCCTGTATTAGTCTTACTTACTGCTGTGTATTTGAATCCCAGAAATTCATGGTGTTGGTTAAAGGTGATGGGGAGCAAAACAAAGACGTCAGAAGAGATGTTTGGCACGTCCAAAGTTCAGCATATGACAGCATTTTTGGAAAAAGAGAGAGAGAAAAAAAAACATTTTATGGCATATACGCAGGTTCCAAATGCTTGAAATTGCTTTGGAATGTCAAAAAAGCTGAACTGAGTCAGAGACTCAAACATATACAAACATCTACTGAATAAAGTTGATCTAGGACTGCAGTTTTCAAACCATGGTTCGCAAGGGAGTTTCAGGGGATCAAGTAGAACATTTTTTTTATAAAATGAATGATACAATTAAAAAGGTGATTAATTTAAATAAAATAAATTAAACATTTAAATAAATTTTACTTTCAACAGTACAAGTAGAAAGAAATGTTACACAAACTTCAACAGAACAAAGTTGAAACTAAAAATATTCAAAATATTTTTATAGTTCTTCATACATTAAACTATTTAGCTGGCTTTTAAATTTAAGGACGGGCTCTGTTGCACCAGAATGATCATATATGGCAAGGAAAAAACTTAAAACCACTGATCTATGATGTTTAAAGTTTTGTGAGTTTTTTTTACCCTCCAGCACTATGTGGCAACACGTGGAATAATTCCTCACATTAACTGACCGAAACAAAACTATGAGGAATAAATATAAATCACAACATTTAGGCAAAGTATCACAGAGAGCCTGAAACGTACTCATATGATGCTGAGAGACATAATGAACTGCATTTACTTTTCTCACAATCCTAAAAACACTTCAATCTAAAGATGTAGGCTTTAAATGAATGAAATTAGTTTTACACACAGCCATGCTTACATATTAATTCTGTTATATATGAATTTTAGAAAAAGCATGGATACATTTGAAGTAGCTCAAATAGATTTGATTGGTGTAGCTAATATTTTTGGTCAAAACTATTCCCACGGATGGCAAAAATGTGGAAAATAACAATAATAAAGAATGAGTAGGCGTGCCCAAACTGACTAAAACTGCACTTATGAATCATGAAATGACAAACAAAATGTGAACCGATTAGTGCCTGACAGCTGAATTCTCTGTCATTTAATCACAATTACTGGAAAGTCAAACAAAAGCAATATTTTGTACATAAAAAAACAAAAAACAGTGTCAAGATGGTGTGACCGTAACATGCTGAATAATGTATAGCACTACATGAGAAGTGATGGTGCAGAATATAAGACTCTTGAAAGCACAATTAGAGGTCACAAAACAAAAAAATATGTGGTTACACTTGGCTGCATCCTATAATTTCACCAGCATCATTTATTCTGCATGATCACTTGGTTTCTTTAAGCTATAAGTGTCATGACCACCCTTTACAGTATTATCTTTAATTAGTCTGAGTGATATACCCAAACCTCAGGCACTGAGAATCTGCAACGAGAAGCCAAACAGAGCAGAAGTAACACTAATACAAAGTCACATACTAAAGTCACACAGTTGAAAGTAAAATACACAAACTCTTTGTCAGACCAGGGGCCTATACCATGAAGCCGGTTTAGCTGGCTAGCCAGGTAAGTTTCAGTTCAGTTTGCACCAACTCTGGGATTTAGGTTCAATGAAATAAGCTTGGGTTTAATCAGTGTTATAGTTACTTATGCAAGTCACTACCCCAGGTTCTTTTGCTACATATTAAAGGACACTACATAGGAAAACATTTTTCTTTTATGATTTATATAATTATTATAACCTTAATTATTACACAAGCCAGTTTAGTTTAAACTTTCATTTTAAATGGAATTAAAGATACCGGTATGCATTATAAATAAGTTTTAGAAATAATAGCTTTAAACATGACTTCATATGAGCTTCGATTTTTAAGAGTTTTTATATATATAAATATGATCAACTATATAAACTAATTTCACAACTTGCACTGATATGACAAGATGTTTTTTTTTTTTTTAAGTTGTCCTCTTTCATGAATAGATCGTTTCATGTTGCTGTGTTAATGTGTTTCAATAATTCATATTTTTCAATCTTTTATGGTAGTTAATTACACCGATTCTCTTGAGAGAAGTGAATCTGAGTTTCAAGGAATGTGATTGGCTGTTTGTTACTGATGCCAGACTTTCCTGAGCACATGCTTCATAAACTCAAGATCAAAGCCAGAGGTGACAGAGAGAGTTGGTACCAACAAATACGGACTGGACTGGTTTGGTTTTGTCAACTCAAATCTAATCCTGTAACCCTGAATTTGTTCAGCCACCGTCATGGTACAAGCCCTGGTGATGCATTCAGTTGTTTAAAACCGATCTGACTACAGGATGTGAGAGTCTAACCACAGTTTAAGTGCACGCCTGAATGACATACAGCATCTGGTATTATGTGAAGGAATTAACATTTCAAAGCACTCCAATCTGCATTTATTAATTAAACCATTAACAAATAGCTATAACAAAAAGGGGGTGAAAAACATTATTTGTACGTTACTTTTGCAGAGCATCAGCTGTCTCTCAATTCAAACATTAGCAGGTATGGATGACATTTGGAGTGATAAAAACACATTCAATGTGATCTGCTTTTAAATTAGATAATTATTTTAACAGTTAACAGTTATAACAGTTAAAAATATAAACAGTTTTCAAACCTGTTAGCGTGTCTTTTTCTGTCTAGTATACACCTAAACAACATCGCACAAAACGAACTCCAAAACAGTTTATCTAATATGTAACCAAAAGGTCAAAATTAGATATTTGCATTATTCCAGCCGTTGTGTGATTAGCTGCTAACCTAAACTACGTTAGCTTGCTTGTGTTCTAAAAATGAGTATTACTGCAAATTAAAATGCGTGTAATATTTCACAGTTAAGAAAAGCTTTCAAAACTGAGTGTTTTTTGGTTACTATTGATCAAATTCTAACGAACGTAACCCGTTTTTCGCTCTGCAATGACTCACGAGAGAGAAAAAACTGACAGGAAATGCCTCGCGCGCTATCACTAACCTAAATTACAGTTTTAAAAAAAAAACACTAAGCGAGCGTAGATTTAAATCACCGAAATGCTTAGACTAGACCCAAACGCCGCGTTAACGCTAGTCAGACTCAAACGGCGATGTTTGGTAAATTATATATCGTAAAAGTGAACGGAACTTACCCATAATATTAACGTTCAAGTGCCGCTTTGGAAACCGATCGTTCTTTGGCAGCCCTGCATTCCCCTTGATACCACTTCCGCAAAACTCAGCTACGTCATCGGCGTAGGAACCATTCGGATGAATGGAGTCAGATTACGCAAAGTACGTTACTCTACTTTGGGGAATAGCCAGGCAAATCAATAAATCTCGCGATATTAAGCACGCACACACATATACCAGGAGCAGAGTAGAAAGATAAATAAATAATTTAAGTCTTTTTTAATTACCTGAATCCATAGTTCCTGAAATGTTCAGCATAAAGAGGTCTTTCTGGTCTGAAGACGGCTGATAAGCTTTGGCCTAAATGCTTTTCCTACATTCACAATAGTGTTGTTTAAAACTATATTATTATTGTATTATATATTGTTATCTATTTATCATATAATAGTATTAAAATTACCATTCTACTACTTGTTATCTTAAAACTGATCATAGTTATGTAGTGTTTTTTATTAATACAATAATGTAAGTCGTGGCCTAATGGTTAGAGGGTTGGACTCCCAATCGAAGGGTTGTGAGTTCTAGTCTCGGGCCGGACGGAATTGGGGGTGGGAGTAGTGCATGAACAGCTCTCTCTCTCCACCTTCAATACCACGACTTAGGTGCCCTTGAGCAAGGCATCGAACCCCCAACTGCTCCCCGGGCGCCGCAGCATAAATGGCTGCCCACTTCTCCGGGTGTGTGCTCACAGTGTGTGTGTGTGTGTGTTCACTGCTCTGTGTGTGTGCATTTCGGATGGGTTAAATGCAGAGCACAAATTCTGAGTATGGGTCACCATACTTGGCTGAATTTCACTTCACTTCACTTATACATTATTGTACAGTACATGCAACTGTTTTATTACATGAGCCTTAATTTAGACATGTCGGTGTGTAAAATTGATGCTTTGTGTAATTATATTTAGTTTTAAATAGAGAGATTTAACCATTTTGACTTAACTGATCTAATGTATCGGTTATAAATGACGAGTCAATAAAAGAAATAAAATCTCTCATGAAAATAATACATCACTTATTCACGGTACATTTTAAAAGTAATGCCTTCTCATAACCAGATTATACTAATGGTCATTTTCATCATGACACTATTTTTTTTTATTATTCAGAGAACAACAACATCATATTACACGATATATAATAATAGAGAAAAGTAAAATAGAGCAAAAGGCCATATTGTAGAAGAAAATATTATATAAATAATGAATACACTGTCGACAGTCATGATGTCATTAATTAATAAACTTTACAACAAAATACAATGGTGTGATTAGTCCAAATATATATATATATATATATATATATATATATATATATATATATATATATATATATATATATATATATATATATATATATATATATATATATATATATTATTATTATTATTTTATGTAGGTCTTTTTATTTTAGTATATTAGTTATTATTTTCTTATTTCCGCTACTGACTCTTTCGTCATGGTCAAAAACTCTTATTTTGAAAGTTCAATGGTACGCATGCGTAGTTTGTGTTGTGGAAAGCGCCATGCTCCAGTTTCAGCATGTTTCCGTCTGAATCGTCTCTGCTGTCACTGCATGTGATCTCGCATTAACTGGTAAGGTCATACACCCCGTTGATTCTTGAAATTCAAATTCCAGGAAGTTCTTTACCGGTCTAAATGCTTTGAAGTGATTCTTTAAGACTGTTCATGTTAAGATAACGTTAGGTGATTTTGGTGTTACCTGCAGTAAGGGAGCAGTCATGAGTCCCAGTCCCAGCCAGGGCTCCCCTGTCCCTCTGACCCTCACCAGCAGCCTGCAGAGACTCTTCAGTCATGTGAAGATCGAGAATTTAATAGCAGGGCTCAGTGGAGGAGTGGTGTCCACACTGGTGCTGCATCCTTTGGATCTTGTCAAAATTAGGTTCGCGGGTAAGTTATCTGTAAAACCAGAACCAATATGTCATTAAATGTACTGGGTGGTCATGCCATTTGAGATTAAAAGGTCAGTTTTATAGCTAATAATAATGCTTAATAATGATTTTTTTTATTTTAATAAAAAATAGGTACTGTATTTTGAAAAATATGAATAACCGCAATTTATTGCATGTTATTTATCATAAACATATATGCACATTTAAATGTAAATGAAAATATGTCAACATTTGACAAATGTAGTAATTTATTATTAAACTGTACAACAAAATGTTATGATGTGATTAGTCCCAGAATAAATATATGAAACTTGTCCAACATCTAGATGTCTAGTTCTAGCAAACATTAATATCATTAATTATAGTGGGAAAAGTTCTAATAGTTAGCTTCATTTTAATAAAACATGTAGGCGCTGTACATAGAAACAATATTAACAACCGTGATTAACACGTTTTATTATAATACTAAACAGATCAGATTTAAATATATATATATGGAAATATATCAACATATATATCTGTCAACTTTACAAGCAAATGGTATGATGTGATTAGCCCCGAAATAAATATTTGTAATTGTCAACATCTAGATGCATAGTTTAATAAATTGTATTTGCAATTATATTTATATATTCAAATTATTGTAAAATAAATAAATAAAATAAAGATTTTGTATCAGGAATTGTATGTAAAACAGACCATTTCCAAATGAATTTAAATTTATGATGTCAAGTAAATCAAATAAATTGTTGCATAAAGTTTAACAGATTTTTCTGTATAGTGTATGAGAGTTTTTGCAGTATCCCAGCATGCATTGCTGAAAGGTGTGGCATGAGTAAGGCTCAACTGTTTTGCTCTTTACTGTATTACAGTGAGTGACGGGCTGGATGTTAGACCGAAATACAGCGGAGTTCTGCACTGCATGAAAAGCGTCTGGCAGCAGGAGGGTCTCAGGGGCCTTTATCAAGGTGTCACCCCAAATATCTGGGGTGCTGGAGCATCATGGGGGCTTTACTTTTTCTTGTATGCATTTTTCTCCCTGTAATGAGCACTGTATAATGCATCCTGCATGGTGTATATTTTTGCATTATGTAAAGAGCTTATAATTTTTTGTGAAAATAGTGCATGCCTAAAGGGGTCATATGATGTGATGTGAAATTTTTCTTTCCTTTTTGGAGTGTTACAAGCTCTTGGTCCATGAAAAAGATCTGTTAAGTTGCAAAGACTAAAGTCTCAAATCCAAAAAGATATTCTTTATAAAAGTAAACATGTCTACGTCTCTATGTGGAAATATTTGCATAAAGCTGCCCAAATCTTCACGCAAAGAAAGAAGGTGTGGTTCCAGTAGCACAGTAAGTGTTGAAGCAGTCATGTCAGGGAGATGCTGTGTGTATCTAGGAGAAAGCAAATGCACTTTATTTGGCCTTCTGAAAGTAGATGCATTTAGGGATCTATAAGATTACTTACAACAGAACAGCAATGCATTTTATGGAAGACTGTTTAATGAACCTGAGAGAGGAGGTCATTCTGACTTTGCTACGACAATCTGGGGCTTCTGAATCAGCTACTGTAAGTATGTTTTGTTATTCATTTAAGTATTTGCTATTGAATGTTCAAATGCAGAGTTTTGCGCATCGTGTGTGTGAGAGGCAGAGAGACAAGGTAACACAGAGGAGTCAGCCGTCTTAACAATCGGTGGCTTGTGTACCTCAAACACATACGAGCTTCATGACTGTGTCTGTCACACCACTATGTTCCTCTTTCGAGCTTGAACTGATGGTAAAACTAATGACATTTTTAATTCTGCCTACATTTATGTTGAAAGATGAAGCTCGTGATTATGGAAAGGGGCGTTACATTTCCCATAAGTGCTTGCGGTGTTCGGCCAATCACAATGCACTCTGTCAGTTGGCCAATCAGAGCAGACTGTGTTTGTAGGAAACAGGGACTTTGTAGAAAACAACATGTTTGAGAGAAGGGGGGCAAAGAGGACCTACAATAATGTACAGTATTTGAAAAAATTATGTGTTTTTTTAACATTAAAGCATGTCAGCATATTCTGTTACATCAAATACACCAAATAATGATCTTTAAAAAAGCATCATATGGCCCCTTTAAGTTTTACTTTTAGTTGCAATGCTTTTCAGTACAGAATCAATTAGGTGTTTCGATATAAACATCACTTAAGTAATATAATTTTTTTTATTATTTGCAGCTACAATGCAATCAAAGCGCAAAGGAAAGAGGGCAGACAGACAGAGCTGAGTGCTACTGAACATCTGCTGTCAGCAGCAGGAGCAGGTCAGTATATCAACCCTTATTGTTTTATAACCAAGTGGGCACAACCATTAGCAGAGCCATCTATCACTAGACCAGCAGTCTTTGTCTTGATTAGTCCATCAAGTCACGATTTGTCCATTAATATCATATAAAAGCTTTTTGTGACATTAAACGGCATGTAAATGGATCGGAAGAATGGATATAATCTAAACTTCCAGAAAGAGCTCATGTTGAAGAGTATGTGTGTCATGTGCTTCTCTAATTGAATGAGGCACATCCTTCACTGGAATGACTCCGCGTGAGCCATTAAAGTCCAGTAATGACTCTTTTCATGTGGATCTTGGTTTTACAACAGCTGCCGTTCATTTACTTTATGTTTAATGTCACTGTTTTTAAGGGGCGGTGACGCTTTGCCTGACCAATCCCATCTGGGTCACCAAAACTCGTCTGGTTCTGCAGTACAGCGCCGATCCATCTAAGAAGCAGTACAAGGGGATGATGGATGCTCTTGTGAAAATCTACCGCCATGAAGGGATCGCAGGCCTCTATGGGGTACAAGTGGCTTTCTATGGCAACTTATAGGGAATGTTTCTTTTAACAGGAAATAGTTGAAGAAATTCCAAATTGTGCCAGTAGGAGGAGCACTTGTATAAGGAAATAAGGAGTGTGCACGGGAATGTTGTGTTGCATGTTGTGGAGTTTGTTTGTTTGCTTTATCTAGTTAAGTTAACTGTTATGATCCCTAGGGGTTTGTCCCGGGATTGCTTGGAACCTCCCATGGTGCACTGCAGTTCATGGCATATGAAGAGCTGAAGAGAGATTATAACAAATATAGAAAGATGCAACCAGATGCTAAACTGGTTAGTATGAGCACGACACACTTTGATAGTTTATAAAATGAACTAAATGTTTACTGCATATTGTGCCCTTTTAAAATGTGAAACATCACATTATGCAACAATAAACATTTCAAAATAGATATGCTGTTGTCACTTGACCTTGCATGTTTAATTTTAGGTGTCCAAATTGGCATCACTTTTCAAAGTGGTATTATGCTAAACAGCCTCATTCATCAGCTCATTAATGTAGTTTGTAGTTGCTCATGGTGCATTTTGTGCTCTGTTTTCTCTCTAGAATGCATTAGAATACATTACCATGGCAGCTTTGTCCAAAATATTTGCAGTGGCTATGACATACCCGTATCAGGTGGTCCGAGCCCGTCTGCAAGATCAGCACAACACGTATGATGGAGTGATAGATGTTGTCCAGAGAACGTTTCGGTAAGCATGAGATTTACATGCTAAACTCGAACCAAACACAATCATATGTTGGTGATCTAAATAACAAAAACAAAAAAAAACAGCTTCACTTTTATGCAATCGAACCTGCCTTAATGCCCTATAGACTTACATTTTAACTACATTAATGAAATGTGTATATACTGCAGTACCATTCAAATATATATGTTTTTATGAACTGAAGTCTCTTCTGCTTAACAAAGCTGCATTCATTTGATAAAAAAAATACAGTAAAATGTGCAATATTGTGAAATATTATTACAATAAAAGAACTGTTTTCTACTTGAATATATTTTAAAATATAATTTATTCCTATGATGCAAAGCTGAAGTTTTTTTTTGCTGTTTTTATTTTTGCTGAAACTTTAATGCTTTTTGTTCAGGAGTTGATGAATTGTACTGTTTATATTATACATTTGTAATACAATATTGTAATTCAATATATGAAGTGTTTGTATTTTATGTAATATTTTGCAATATTATTGTCGCAATAATCTTTACTGTCAGCTTTGATCAATTTAATGCAACCTTGGTAAATGAAAATATTATTAATTAAAATCTTAATTAAAATCTCCTAAACTTCTGAATGCAGTGTTCTAGAAAATGAGATGAAATGATAACATTAATTTTGATCAAAACAACCAGAGAGCCTATAACGGTTTAATATGTGCAAGATATAAAGCTGATCAGTCTTGAATTTTCACATGTGTTTTTTGGGAGTAGTCTTTAACTTGTGCTTTTCTCCTGGTGTTGGATCAGAAACGAGGGCCTGTTGGGTTTCTACAAAGGCATGGTGCCCAACCTGGTCCGAGTCACTCCGGCCTGCTGCATTACCTTCTTGGTCTATGAGAACGTTTCCCGCTTCCTCCTGGACCAGCACAAGTGAACTGAGAACGGGAATAACTGCAGCGAAGCCGTCCGTCAGAGAGCAGAGCTGGACCTGGGATGGGACGTCCTGTCAGTGACAGTGTTTAACAGCCATGGAGAAGTCAGAAATGTAAACCGAGAGAAATAAAACATCCTGGTCCTCTCTGGAGAACTGAAGTGCATGAGGGCACAGAGGTCAGAGTGTCATTTGTGTGTCTAACAGGAGACACTCGTCAAAAAACCAATACTTGTTTGGTTTCTCTACAACACTGGTGACATTATTGTGAACATGAGTGGTATATTATGTGTGGCTGTAAATTATATTCACATACAGGCTGTTTGTTTTATCTAATAGAAACTTTTTATCAAGAGATAGCAATGGGTTATGATAACAAGGGCTGGGCAATATCTGAAATATCCATATTTGTGAATAATTCACTGTCAGCTTGAAAATAAACAACTTTGTGACTATTCTAATAATTTTAATGTGCTTTTTATCCTCAGTTTCACAGTTGAAAAAAAAAATCCGTGTTTTTTTTTATTTTTATTTTTTTTAATTCCTCCATTTGGTATATTACCACTCAAACATTTGGGTTGGTATTAATATTTTAAAATGTTTTTTAAAGACATCTCACTAAGGCTGCATTTTATTGATTAGAAATACAGAAAAACCGTATACAATAAGTTATATTAATATTTAAATATATTGTAAAATGTAATTTATTCATGTTCATTTCCAGCATCATTACTCCAGTCTTCAGTGTCACATGATCTTCTGAAATCATTCTGATGTGCCGATTTGCTGCTGACAAAAACCCCCATTATTATAAAATGCTGAAAACATTTGTGTTGACAGTTTTGTGTTTCTGGATTCTTTGATGAATAGAAGGTTCAAAAGAACAGCACTTATTGAAATAGAAATCTACTGTAACATTATAAATGTCTTTTCTGCAATTTCAGACCAAATACATACATTTTGAGATCGATTGTATTGCAAATATTGTCAGAAGGCAGAAAATAGAGATATAATTGTTTTGGCTATATTGCCCAATGGTAATTCATCAGTGGTTTTATGAGTGTGTAATTCTTCTTCATGTTTACATCCAGGTTTCATTGACGCTGTATGTGTTCTGTGCAATGACTAAAAAAAAACCTCGGGTTTCACAAGCGCACACACAGATTCACTGAATCTGACATTTCTGGCTCATTGCTGACATTTGTGTTAATGAGCTCAAATTCATGGCGCTTAAAATTTGTTATGCTCATAGGTTAATAACTAATGCTCTTTGAAGAACCTGTACCCAAGATAGGAGTTCTTAAAAAAAATATATATATATATTTTACTGTTCCTGTCCAGACTCAAATTGTTAAACATAATTACTTACAAACGTACTTTTACTGTAGTTTTAAGAGTTTGTCACTCCAGTACGAGGTTAAGTGATTGTTTCAGCCCTTGTTTGTAGAGGTAGACATCAAGAGAGGGCTGTCGGACTTAAATATAGGCTACATAAATGTCACAAAATATCAAACCGAGTGGCATCTGCAAACAAATGCTGCCGAAGCGCTTCTAGAAATATATCAAGGTACAGTGGATGAAAAGTTTAGAGCCCTACTGATGATTAAGTCTAGAGTGTGTCCACCTTTGTGTGTGGGTCCATGTACATGCTGAATCGACAGGTAAAAAACAGCCTCAAGTCCAAATATTTATCACCAATTAACTGTTTGACAAACACTTCCTGCTTCGATGTCCAAATCTGAATTAAAAAAAATCTCAAACATGCTACGAAGTGCCGATCTGAATCAACCGAGTCGCGAACAGGCTCCGAAGTCCCGATCTGAATCAACCGAGTCGCGAACGTGCTCCGAAGTGCCGATCTGAATCAACCGAGTCGCGAACAGGCTCCGAAGTCCCGATCTGAATCAACCGAGTCGCGAACAGGCTCCGAAGTCCCGATCTGAATCAACCGAGTCGCGAACATGCTCCGAAGTGCCAATCCGAATCAACCGAGTCGCGAACATGCTCCGAAGTCCCGATTTGAATCAACCGAGTCGCGAACAGGCTCCGAAGTCCCGATCTGAATCAACCGAGTCGCGAACAGGCTCCGAAGTCCCGATCTGAATCAACCGAGTCGCGAACATGCTCCGAAGTCCCGATTTGAATCAACCGAGTCGCGAACAGGCTCCGAAGTCCCGATCTGAATCAACCGAGTCGCGAACAGGCTCCGAAGTCCCGATCTGAATCAACCGAGTCGCGAACATGCTCCGAAGTGCCAATCCGAATCAACCGAGTCGCGAACAGGCTCCGAAGTGCCGATCTGAATCAACCGAGTCGCGAACATGCTCCGAAGTCCCGATTTGAATCAACCGAGTCGCGAACAGGCTCCGAAGTCCCGATCTGAATCAACCGAGTCGCGAACAGGCTCCGAAGTCCCGATCTGAATCAACCGAGTCGCGAACATGCTCCGAAGTGCCGATCTGAATCAACCGAAATCAACCGAGTCGCAAACAGGCTCCGAACTGCCGATCTGAATCAACCAAGTCGCGAACAAAAAAAAAAAAAAAAAAAAAAAAAATATATATATATATATATATTCTAAGCAAACAACAATAGCCCATGTTTAGTAAACATTTTTTTATTGAGACTATAAAAAATAATTCTGCATCTATTTTTAGGCTACGCCACTGGTTGGAAGGAAATGAAAGTAAAAAAATAAATAAAATGTTTTTGGTTTCCCAAAGAACCTTTCAGTGAATAGTTCTTAAAAAAAAAAAAATATCTACACTTTACTCATCCAATGAACATTTAGTCCAGTAAACTCTTAAACATAAAAAGTTCTTTATTGGCATTTATGGTTCCTTTAACATCCATGGAATCTTTCCAGTCCTCAAAAGGTTCTTTTTTTATTTTATTTTTTTTAGATCAAGGGTTTCCTCCCTCTCCCCACTATCCCTCGTTCCTTTCTTTCTCACATTCTGCTGCCTTTTATCAGTCTCTATCAGTAAAATTTCCGAGAGCTACTGTCACTATATTTCCTTTTCATCAGGTGCAGGCAACACTTTTTTGGAACAGATATAAATTTCCATCCGACCAACAGTACTTTGTAAAATAATAATACAAAAATAAAAATAAAAAATAAAAAGTCATCAACGATAACATTATTTGGTCATAAGAGCCAAAGCACATTGTCCTGAGAAGAAGAGGGAAAAAAATCTTTACAAATACCTTTTTTTTTCATAAAAAAAACAGTATGTATAACAGATAAAATAATTATATTTGCTGCATTCTCCATTCTTATTTTCTGCAGTGTTTTAGTGTCTATCATGCTGCTCACCGTGTTTCTGCTAGTGTAGTTAAAATACCTTCATCATCTGTAGCTCTTGTAGGACTTTAAGTCTCTGAAAAGGGTTTGAATTAAGCTCTACATAATACCATACTCTTCATATGGTATTCATACCATACTCTTCGAGGATATAATGGCGAAAGATCATTATAAGTGAGCGCGAGTGCTTGTGGTGTGTACAGATCCACTGCTTTGATCCGCTGTAGGAACAATAAAATGGTCCCATTTGATCCATGTTCATCACACTATGAAAAAAAAGGTTATTTTTAGAACTGATCACTGAAAATTTGGATGCAAAAAGGATGCAAATTGGACTCTTCCATGGCATCTGTGAAAAACCCTAAAGAATATTTTGTGGAATCAAAAGTATGTTAAATGTTCTTCATGGAACCGTCAATGTCAATAAAAAAAAATATTTTAAGAGTAGTACAAAGCAATTCATCTTTAAAAAAAGAAAAAAAAGAAAATTGTAGTAGCACAGAAAGTGCTTGGTAGTTTCTGGAAGATTGTGAGGGACTCAGCTGCTCAGAGGAAGCTCTTCTATGATCACGCGGGAAACAGAATTCCAGCCGGTTGAAGCGTCTCCATGTGGATAGTCTCCGCAGGTTCCCACCCAGATCGCTACATCAACCAGGCCTTTCCGAACTCCTTCACATAAACCTTCAACTGAAACAAACAGACGGTGTGTCAGTCTGACCGTTTCTCATAACTCTGCTCTGGTACTCAGATGACCATCTCAGACTTCAAGCTGAACTTTATATTACAGGTCAAAACCGAGGGGAAAACAGCATGAGTCATTCTACACAAGGCTGCCTTTTGTGCTCCTTATTAACATGTGTTAGGCATAATGGTCAGACAGACAGTCATTATCGCAAAATAGACCCAAACACCAAATATCCTGATTCATCCTGAAAGGGTTTATTTAGCAAAATGACCAGTTCTCCAACATCTCCCTGCTTATTATTATTATACATATTTAAAATATTCTACAAATATAAATAAATAATTGCTGAATATATATATATATATATATATATATATATATATATATATATATATATATATATATATATATATATATATAAAATACATATTATAAAATATTTAAATTTTTCTAATGATTTAAGAAAAAATATAAAATTATATATACTGAAAAAATACATTATTTATTTTAAGTTATTTAAGAATGAATATAAACATTTAATTAAATAATTGACAGATAAATAATAATAATTATTCAATAAACTGTATATGTACAGCACATATTCCCTTTGATTTTCATGTGTGACGTGTCTTGACAAAAATAAAATAAAAGTCTAAAACAACATTCAAAAATAGTTTTTTTCACAATACCAAAAAAAGTGATCAAATGTAATGTATGATGTAAAGTTGTTATTTATTTTTTAAAAAGACAAGTAAAATTTGTTTTTTTGACACAGATTAAACATCAGCCTTGTTACTAAGATTTTAATAATTTCCACCTACTAAAAATAATGCATGACTCAAAAATAAAATCATTCTTTCAGCAGAACTCTGCAAGTAAATATCTCGCTTGCCAACATTTGTCCAACATTAATTTCTGCAAAATTATTAACACTAGAAGACTTATTTGTCTGATAGAATGTTACAAATCTTGCAAAAATGTACTTTAAAAATCTCCATTTCAAACTGGAGTTTCATAAAATGCCATAACAGGACTGATGTGTGCTGAGACACACTGTAAGGACTTGTTTTTGGCAGTCTCAGATTTCCAGTTCTGATGTCACTGTCTGAACGAGTGGTTTCTTGGCTCTTACCTGATGTGGTTCTGTGTATGTTGATGGTGGAGTTGAATTCTGGACTTCCCTGGTCCAGGTAAACGATGGACTCTATAGGCAGCGGAGCGGCACATTCTGCCCCATTAAAAGTGAAGTACCAGCGCTGACAACAAGCTGTCTTACACTTCAGCCTGAGTGAGCCGCTGAACAGCACACGGAGAGCACTGTCTGCATGCTTCTTAGTGAACGTACACTCCTGAGGACAGGAACACAGGAAGAGCTGATGAATCTGATGCCTTGTTTACAACACACCTGCTCGAAAGAAGCATATAAACCAAACATATCCTGCAGAAAAAATCCTGTGGTATGCTGATGCTCTGAGACAGTATTACCAAAGTGCTTTGAGTCTTATCATTGTTCTGAATGATTACCAAGTGGTTGCCACCACTATTACTTTTCCAAATATTATTATAATTACCTACACAATTGTATATAAATTGCACTCTTTTTTTTGACAAAGAGCTGCAGAAAATTTGTAAATATTGAAAATTACATTTATTTATTGAATTATTTTTATATGTATTTATTTTAATTTTAATAGAAATTTTAAACAGTTTTTCCTCACCTAAAAACAAGGTATTACCATGGTACTTTAAAGTTTATACATATATATAACGTCAACCTTACCAATAATTACAAAGAAACAGCAAAACCACACTGAATTAAATGTTACATTTTGAAATAGACAGACTGAAATTGTTTTATTTTGAAATGTACATTTTCTTTCTTGTAAAACATACTCCAATCAACTTTGTTTTATTTACAACTTCCAAAACTAATTTACAGTGTAACAGTGTTGTGACTGTTGACTACAAATAAAAATTGATTATAAATATGTAACAAAGATGGAAAAACACATTTGAAAAACTTATATATATATATATAATAACTACTTATTTTTACTTTCTAGATTTTCAAAAAACTATAGCTTAAATAAAAATAAAAGCTATATAAAATGTTTCGGAAATGAAAGAAAATGAATAAAACTGACAAAAGCACATGCTACAAAAATGACTTAATATGAAAACTGAAAATAATAAATAAAAGCTAATGCCAATTATTATGTATATAAATGATAAAGTAAGAAAGCATTGTTTTTTTGTTTTTTGGACATGCTTTCTAAAGCAGTATTCATAATTGTGACCTCACTGTAATTTTGCCCAGGTCGATGCCGTAGTTGAGAGAGTTCCAGGCACATTGCTTGTAGTTGGGTTTCCACGGCTCTTCAAACCTCTCCGTCACACATTCACCCTTCTCCCCTTTTGCACCATCCCGGCCCGGTATTCCAGGAGTACCTGGAATTCCATTCACTCCTGGATTTCCATCCCTTCCCTGGGTGCCTGCTGGACCTTGGAGGCAGCTGGAATACTGAAAACATGCAGGATTCAACAGGAGGTTTCTGGCATGATACTAAACAGCATATTTTGTAACTTGGAGTTCCTGAACAGTAGGTAACAACCTCATCCAAGTCAAGTCTAGTCAATGTAATGCATCTGGAATGAGCTATTATGGTGTGGTCTCTGGGAACTTATGAAAATACCATGCTATGCCTAATACTTAATGTTTTAGACAATGTAGCTAATGGGCATGGAGAAGTAGCCTACACTGTCTGTGACGCTGCATGCATTAAGCCTGGCTGGATGGAGACTGAATCATCTGTCCAATCAGTCTGTCATTATGTCATTTATTATCTGATCACACAGATGTTCACAGAGTTTCAGATAAACAAACAGCTTAAACGCGGATATGGCATTCTTTGACAGTATGATCATCTTAAAACATGCAGGGTTATACTAGTCGAGTACTAACCTGATTAACCATGCAAAATGCCAGTATGAATTACTAAAATGTTTGTGGGTGGTTTCCAGTGTGTTATTTAATTTGCAGGTTTGACTTTGGTTAAATCGAACTTTGTTTGCTAGGCTTGGTGTTAAAAATGATGGAACCAGGACTAAATGTAGTCTAACCTTTTCTACTTTCTTTCTTCTTGTTTTTTTGGTCTGGACCAAGACAACTGACCTACAAGTTCAGTTTTGCTAAATTAGCAATATTGCCAACCCAAGACAAAACTTTAGGCACAGTGACTATCGTAACAGACAATAAATAAATAAATATAATATATTATATTTTTATAAATACATAACAATAAATTTGTGTAGCCTGAACAAGAAATAACACTCATCATCAAACCACGCTATATTAGGCTATTTTTGTTAAATAACTAAACACTGCAACTTTTAAAATAAAAAATGAAGCTCAAATAAAAACAATACACTTTTGCATTGACTCTAAACAGAAGTTTAAAACTAAAGTTATGTAAATAAAAGCTTACTCGAAATATTATAATAGAAAATACATAGCCTAATGGCCTACTAAAAATTGTATAGGCTAGATGGCACCAACAGCTAAATATTTGCTTAATAATATGCACTAATAGTCAAAATATATGATGTTATGCATTCATTTAATCAACTACCAGAACCTGCAGAGCCTTTGTGAGCAGAAAAATGCATTTAAATGAACATTCAGTTGACTTATGCCAGTGCCACTGATGGCTGAGAAACTTCGCCAAAATGCCAGGTGGAACAACCAGCGAGCTCTGCGACCATGCAGAAAAAGGGCATGCATAATAGGCTATTTAAGAGTTTTTTTGTACAAATGTACGCGCATTAGCGAGCCAGTGACACACCAAACATTTACATATCAATAAGTGAAGGGCTTCTGAGCGCACGTGTCGAATATGAAGTGATTTTATCGCCTAACCAAACCTTGTCTGCGTGAACAATACATGGCTCTGGGCGCAGGGGGTCTGGCTTTAGTAAGCAGCTCCGTTGTCACCTGAGTCTCTTCTGCAAGAGTAATGCAGCTTCTAATTAGCATGCCTGCGAGCACAGAGCTGTGGAAATAAGGGCCCTTAAATAGGTAATAAATCTTCCCGATACAGGCCATGGGCAAGCCAGGAAGTGAAATGTATTCATATTTATAAGCTTGCAGTGCCGTGGCCGAGCTCAAGCCTTCAGTGCGCTTGGCTTTGCCTTGCTGGATGCACACAGCACCATTTTCCTCGGTGGCAAGTCTTGCCAGGTTCATTAGTGATGCTTCCCGACTGGTCTGAATGAGAAATTCTCCTCCATATAATCTACACACCGCGAGCAAATACAAAAGAATCACCGTGCCTGTTTTTCATTCCAGTGATAAATCTAGCAGCATGCTTACCTGATACAATCGTTTACAATAAAACACTTTTTTTGGAGATAGAGTAGCTCTGATCTAGGAGCTAAGACATTTTTCCCAGTCCATGATCAATAGAGCCCTGGATTAGTTTTTTGTCATTTCACTGATTATGGTTTATGATAAACCATCTTAACTCATTTGTCGTAGCCCGTAACCTTTCCTGAAATAAAGTCAGCACCTAGGCCCATTCAGCACCTTGTGGTTTATGCTAGGTCATGTTGGTGAGACAAAGCTTGTTAGAAATGTCATTTTGAGAGCACAAAGTATATATTTTTTTTAGCTTGTAACAATATACTTTATTATGCTATCCTTGATGATTTAGTTTCTTCTTTAAAACAAATTTGAAGAAATGTACTGTAGCATTATATCACTTGCTCAGCAATGGATCCCACTGCAGTGAATGGGTGCCGTCAGAATGAGAGTCCAAACAGCTGATTAAGAACATCACAATAATCCACCAGTAATCCACACCACTCCACTCCAGTCCATCATTTAATGTCTTTGATGAGAAAGACATTACATTTCTCCAAATCTGTTACAATGAAGAAACAAACTCATCTACATCTTGGATGACCAGATGGTGAGTACACTTTCAGACTAACCAAACAGACTCACCTGTTTTAGCAGAGTACCTGAAACACAATTCTAGCTAGTTTCCTGCAAAAGGCTTTGAAAGGAGTTTAAACAGCATTGTCACATCCTTTTTAGCAATCAATGCATTGTTACCGCTTGGTTAACTGGTCCCTGTGACTCATATTCTTCTTGCATCTGCGAAAATCAATCTGGCATTGTTCAATATTGGCAAAGGCTTTAGTCAATAAGAAAAACTTGCACTGTCTGCAGGAAATCACTGTTTTAATATTGATTCTTTTGAAGAGACAGAATCAGCTAGCATAACCAATTATCTTTTAGTCACTCATACTACATGGTTAAAACTGAAGTGTCTGATGTTATGACCTCTTTCAGACAGCTCAAAATAAAGTTTCTAGAACCTCTGAAAGAAGACAAAACTTCTTATTTAAAAAAGCTATGTGCAGAGGAGACCTCATTTATAACTGTTTTAGAGAAATAAGGTCTTGTGAGATAAAAAATAAAATCATATCTCTCCTGCAGAGATTCAAAATAGATCTCAAACTGTGCAAAGTGTGCAATAAAAAGTCTGTAATCTCAAAATCTTGAACATTAATCAGATTTATTCCAAAATGAGCTGAGCTGCTATGCACAGTCCTTTTTAGCTCCCTACTCTTTAAAGTCAACGCTTGCCTGGAATTTTATGAGAAACATCTGAATAATTAAGTAACACATAATTTAGTCTCAGAGCAATCAAGTTTCCTTTGGGTTTAAATGCAACACACACACACACTCACAAAGAAATATAAAGTTATCCTGCCCTTTGAAGTAAAAAGAGACAAAAATAATTCAATAAATACTTAGTCTTACTTTTTCCATGTAGTCAACATCCTTTTGGCGCAGACCTCTGGTTTTTAATTTTTCTGCTTTGTAACATGTAAATAATAAGCAGAAGATGACCAATACCCGTGTCTTCAAGTGTCCCATATTTTAGCTGAGCAGTTAGAGAAAACAGGGCTGCTTACATCTGTTGAGTTCTAGACAGGACTGAGAGAGAGAGAGAGAGAGAGAGAGAGATGTGGGAGGTGGAGAGAGGTGGGGCTGATGTGATCTCTCTAGGGACCAATTACTCCCAGACTGCTGGAGAAACTTCCCTCCACATGTAGAATCGGATTATAATGGGAACATAGAACAGGAACCAATACTTCTCATTTTCTTATCAGTGGTTTCTCAGTAGATTTTTGCACAGGTGAGAAGCCCTCTAACTTTTTATGCATCATAGAGCACTCTGAAAAACTTTTTTTGTTTTTTTGTCCAGGCTAAAAATGTTGCATTTAAAGGGATAGTTCACCACAGCTAACCATTCTGCCATTGTTTATGCTCCCTGATGACAGTCCAAGTCTGGAAAAAAAGAAAGTCACCCATGGAACATAAAAGTAAGTACTTTGCTGAGTTCACAGTGCTCTTTCCCATGCAGCAAAGGAAAAATCACAATAAAAGCACTGTATAAGTTGTCCTGTGCATTGCATTCATGAAATTAAGAGCAATATTATTTTGCAAAATAGATGACCCCCCCCCCCCCAAAAAAAAAACATAAAAGGAAACCATTTAGCCAAAAAAATAAATAAATATTTTTTATTATATTTTCTTACATTTAAATGCATGCTAATGTGGTTTGAGAGTTGTAGTGGAGAGGGGGATTTAAAATTCAGCTTTTTCCTTCCCTTTGCAGGGTTGATTTTTAAAGTATGCCGAGTATTTCTAATGCTCACAACATTTTTCAAAATGACTTTCTGGTTTTATTTCTTACTTTCTGACATTAGCTTTTCTTCTTTTGATGTGATTTGCTTGCTGCTTTTCTTTGATTATGGCAGATTTTTCACATATAGTAATTATCAAAAGTGTACCTTTTCACTACAAATTCAGCTTTTTAACATGATTTTGAGCAAATGGCTTCAACAGAAGCATATACCATAGATTAAAAACTTCATCTCACAGCAGGTCAGTCAAGTTACTGTTAAAAATCAATTCCCTATGGAGAAAATGAATGGACATGTTGCACTCTGTAGTGTTTTTGTTCTTTTTAAACACTATGAACTGTCAATATAGGAAATGATTGCATAAACACTCTTTAAAAAAAACCACTATTTCACCCTAAAATATAGGCTAAGCATACAGATTTGAAATGACACGAGGGTTAGTGAATAATGACAGAATTTACAGTTTTTGGGGCTTTTTTAAAATCTACACTTTAATCTTAAAACCTGCATATACTAGCCAACTGAGATGTTAGTTAGATTTCCCTTCAACTTTTCACATCTTAAACAAGTCCCCCATTCAATCTTCCAGTCTCCCTCCATTTTTCCTGAACGGCAGCCCCCTGGCGACATCCCAAGGCCGGAGCGGAAACCAAATCTGTGTGCTTACTGTACAGAGTGCCGTTTCTCTGTGACCGAGGTCTTCCTCTTTGCTGAATCGGCTCTTTCTCCTCGCATCACAGCCATCCATTCATTGCTCTGTCGAGACACTGTAAATATGAAGAGATTTGTATTTTTCAAATCATGGATTTAAGCTGCACTATAAAGTAAACTTTCTGCTGTGTGACTGGCCAGCTATTGCGGCCCCTGGACAAGGGCCTTCTAGTAATATTTTCTAAGAGTCATTGTTCATGTTGTATGTGGTGACTAATACATGCGCCCTGAAGGGTCTGTCAGGCTGTGGAGTGTTTGTTTTCAGGTCAAGTATTGAGCGATGAAGAGCGGTTCAGTGACAGTGGGTGGGTGGGCTCGGGGCTGGCTAGTCTTTCAAGAACAGGGCTGGTAACTTAAAGGTTGTAGGTCAAATCCTGCAAGGGCTGATTCATGGATTTATGTTTTAATGGACAGACAGAAATTCAGATAACAGAATCTACATACCGTGAATTTCTATTTCAGACAAAACCTTAAATGGCAGATTACTTGATATGTAAAACAGACATAATTATAATAATAATAATAATAATAATAGTGCAATCAGCTACCGTGCAAGTACTTAAAAAAAATGTATCATAAATATACTGTACTTGGAGCATATACGAAAGAAGTCTCTGTTCAACAAGGCTGAAGTAATTTAATCAAAAATAAAGTAAATGTAATAATATTTTGTGATATATTTTTACAAATTAAAATAACTTATTTATATTTGAATATACATTAAAATATAATTTATTCCTGTCATCAAAGCTGAATTTTCAGCATAACTACTCCTGTCTTCAGTGTCATTTGATCCATCAGAAATGTGAAATTCTAATGTGCAGATTTACTGCTTAGGAAACATTTCTGATTATTATTACTGTTGTAAATAGCTGTGCTACTTTATATGCATTGCATTCTTGCCACAGGAGTTAATTTATTTCAAAAATAAAATCTTACTGAACCCAAAATGTTGAATGATGTGTGATAAACTCAGTATATTCTCAGACGGCTATGACAGCACTGCACACCATACATCACTTTCACAATGAAGGATGCCACACGGGACACTGGATGCAGGAGAACTGATATCTGTCCCCATGGTTACCAACTTATGATGACACGTCCTAACAGAGACACTTAAAGAGAAGAATGAATCTTGACATCTGCATTTTCCCATCACTGCAGAAAGAAAGCAAATAGTCATCAGACACTGTCAAAAGCAGAGCATACCATTGTACTGAATAATTGCATAATAATGTACCATGGAATTTACATGGCATATTTTTAATATGATAATGACATGATATTCAATGACAACATACAAAACATGAATGTCTCAAAATACTGTGGTACATTCTTTGAAGTACCATGTATGTAAATTCCATCAATACTCTACTTCTTGATTGGAGGTAAAGAAGAAGAAAAAGCCACATATCCAATAATAATAATTATAATGATAATAATAATAATGATAATAATGATAATGATAGTGATATATTATCATGGTGCATGTAAAAATGAATAAATAATGAAATAAAAACCTATACATAATAATAACAAACATGGTATTATTCTGGTATATGTTAAAAATAATAATGATGATGAACCAAATAAAAACAATAATTAACATACATAATTATAAACATGTCATTAACATGTATATCTAAGAAAATATTAAAATAAAATCTAGAATAAACAAAATAATAAAAAAATGGACTTGAACACAATATTATTATGGTATATGCAAAATATGTATACAAATAAATAACAGGTACCATAAAAAAACATGGTATTATGATTGGACTTGACTGTGGAGGATACAGTAAATAACTGAAATGGAGGAGAGAATAAACACTGGGGGGCAACAGTGTCATGTGGTGTCCTCCTGGCAGCTGGCAGACTGCTGATTGGATGATATTCTCCTCCGGGTCTGTCCATGAAGAGCCCGGCTGCAAAAAGACAAGTGCTTGAAATGAGTCTCCCCTCGATGCTAATTACTCCTCGACTCACAGCTGCAGGATTTCTGCGAAATGATG
Organism: Carassius auratus; assembly: GCF_003368295.1. Classification (NCBI taxonomy): domain Eukaryota; kingdom Metazoa; phylum Chordata; class Actinopteri; order Cypriniformes; family Cyprinidae; genus Carassius; species Carassius auratus. Next base: position 22,152,320 of record NC_039283.1, read on the forward strand.
ATGGTTAAATAAAGCAACAAACTTTATTACATTAATACTCTCATGTGTAACGCCTCTTAACTGTGGTAAATTCACCATAATTTCTCATAACATAAAGCTTTTATAAAACTGCCAGCATTGATACAGAATGTGCAGTTACAAATGCCTCAATTGACATTTACATGATTTCATGGAATTACATATTGCTTAAAATTATTGTAATAATAGCACTCAATAGTAAAAAAAAACAACAAAAAAAACATGGCACATGTCCAATAAAATACAATTGGAAAAATAATATATATATTATATTATTATATTAAAAAAAATAATAATTAGCATTATAAGTGTAAAAAATTATAATGAAAAAATAAATGCAAAAAAAAAACACAATGCTATCATGGTATACAGTATGTAAATAATAATAATTATCATAAAAAATTACAATAAAAATGGCAAAATATGATTTTTACACTTACAGGTGTGTTAATCTAAATTTACAGGATTTCACAGAGTTGCATAATATTTGAAATATTTTTAATAATAATACTCAATATAAGATTTTTTTTATAAATAAAACAAGACACATATCCAATTAAAAATTAATAAATATATACATGATCTATAAAAATGAAACAAAAACACATGATAATTTTATATATAAATAATAATAATAATAAGTGGCATTATATTTACAGTTACAGGTGTGTTAATCAGCATTTACAGGATTTCACAAAGTTGCATAATATTTAAAATATTTGCATCATCATTTCAGGAAAATGAATGAATATTCATGCACAGTAGCAAAGCAGGATCTATCCTGAGGGCACTATAGACGAAGTTTGATGGCGGCAGTCTCACCTGAACTCCACACGAGTCTGACAGTCAAAGGAAAGCAGAGCAGGGACATGCTTTGTCTGACGCCCAGGGACTCGTACAAAAGAAGCCATTTCATGTGTCACATTGTCATCAAAGCAAGCCAATTTTTACTCTGGCTTTTTACCCCCGAAGATTCAGTGAGCAGATGGAAAAGTCATCCGGCGTGACAGACAGCTGAGAGAGAGACGAGAGGCCGGAGAATCTCAAGCAGGCTTCTGTCGCTGTGAGCGCGCGGCCCTAATACAACAGACGCCTTTCAGCAAACAGTCATTTCTCAAAGCCATTCACAAAGCACACAATCTCTCGCTTGAGTGCCGACATTACCGCAAAACTCCTCAACATCTTCACTTTGATGAAGGGAGGTTATTCCAGGAAAAGTTAGCCTGTCATTTACTCACTCAGCGGTGGCTCCAGATCTCAAGGACTTTCTTCAACAAAACAATGCATTTAACAGAATGTCCATGCTGCTAAGAAACGTTTTACACTAACACAGACAGAAAAAGCACCATGACTTGTGCAAATTTTTTTTTAAGTTATACGTTAAGTCCCCTTTATTTATATAGCACTTTATACAATAAGATTGTGTCTGAGCAGCTTTACAGAGATAAACAGAAAAACGATAATGCAAGAGGACAATAGTAATAAGTACCGTATTTTCAGGACTATAAGTCAAAAAAAATGTCATAGTTTGACTGGTCCTGCGACTTAAAGTCAGGTGCGACTTATTTATCAAAATTAATTTGACATGAACCGAGAGAAATGAACCAAGAGAAATGAAACAACAGAAAACATTACCGTCTCCAGCCACGAGAGGGCGCTCTAATGCTGCTCAGTGCTCCTGTAGTCTACACTGAAGACATAGAGCGCCCTCTCGCGGCTGTAGACGGTAATGTTTTCTCTTGGTTCTTGGTTCTGAATAAATGCGACTTTTAGTCCAGTGCGACTTATATATGTTTTTTTCCTCATCATGACGTATTTTTGGACTTATGCGAGTTATAGCCTACTCAGGTGCGACTTATAGTCTGAAATATACGGTAGTCAGTTCATCACCGATTTAGTTATATCATCTGGCTAATTTCAGTTCTCTTCAAATAGTCTGGGCGATTAAGTCAACAATATTGCCAGAAATCAAGTGTCCCCAACTAAGAAAGCCAAAGGAACCAAACTCCATCTGCTACAGAAATGGAAACAAAAAATAATAATAAATAACCTTTGGAGAAAAAAAAAAGAGGCTCAGTTGAGGGGCCAGTTCTCCTCTGGTCAAACAAAACCAGCTTGGGGCGGTTTAATGCCAGGGTGCAACCCAGGTCAGATTGAGCAGAGGACTCGTCTGGTTCTCGTAGCCCTTGCTGAGGAATTGTGCCGATGGCCGACGAGGTCTTTGCAGGGGATCTGTCTCTAGGGCTCATCTAGTTGACATGGTCTCTGTTGACATTCAGAAATCTCTAGGTGCTGATCCACCATCTAATATGAAAACAGACTGGATCTGGGTCTTACACATGAACTTTTTGTGAGGAATAGACTGGAAGTCATTATTTACTGGAAGTAGAGATACCACACGAACATATTATTTAAAGCTGCAGTCCATATGTTTTAGCCTCCGTCTCCATCTCTGTTTGAAACCTAAATGATTGCAATCATTTGCAGAATTATCTTTTTTACGTCAGTAAGATGTGATCAGGATTTGATATATTGAACAAACTGGCAGTAAATACATTTATAACAAAAAATATCTGTTTGAATATATATTTTACTTTATATTCTCTTAAGAAAGCAAAATTTTTTTTATGGTTTTCACAAAAGACATTAAAAAGCACAACTGTTTTCAACATTATTAATAACAAGAAATGTTTCTTGAGCAGCAAATCAGCATATTAAAATGATTTCTGATGGATCATGTGACACTGAAGACTGGAGTAATAATGCACAAGAATAAATTAAATTTTACAATATATTCAAATAGAAATCAGCTACTTAAAATTGTAATAATATTTTGCAATATTAGTGTTTTAGTGTATTTTTCATTAAATAAAGCAGCCTTGATGAGCAATAATGACTTCTTAAAAAAAAAAAACTTTTGAATGGTAGCATAAATGTATTTTTAAAGGAAACTGCAGTTTCAATAATACTAACACTAATATGCAAAAAAAAAAAAAATAATAATTATAGGAATTTATTTTAACATTGTATACATACATTATAATTTTTCCCCCGATAATACATTTTTGCCACTTAAAAACATACACATGTGAAAAATAAGTGTAAAGCATAAACATATACCATACAAAAGGATGCATAATCAACCATAAACCTAATCTAAAATCTTTAAATGCCAAATTGTAATTTGTGAAAATCAAATGTGATTTTGCATAAATCTCGCTATCTTGGTCATGTAGACTGCTTCTATGGTACTTTTCTGAGTTTGACAGTTCCTGCTTTCATTGTAAGTAAACGAGCAGCATGTAGGTTCTGCAAAATATCCTTTTCGATTTTGACCAGTTCACCCTAAGAATTCCTTGCACTAGAGTTTTGCTAAAGTTTGTCTGTTTGTATCTGCATGAGTTGCCAGTCTCAGTAAGCATATTGCTAGATTTGTCTGAGCTCTGCAGACTCTCTGATGGAATGAGTGTTCAGGACGAGCTGAACGAGTCTCCGAGGGACACCCTGGTCCAAAGAGACTTCTGCATTCGGGGCAGAAAATAGCATCTTGTCGTGCAAATCGACACTCCATCTATTCTTGCTGCAGTCAGATTTTATCTAAAGAGTGTCCGTTATCTAAAGAGTGTCCCCAGCCAAAATGTTAAGTAAGGTGTGATTGACCTGAGCTTGTCTGTTACCCTGCAACATTTAGTGTCAGATGAAAATGTCAGTTTCAGATACATATCCCTCCATCTCGGAAATCTATAAAATATTTCAATCATACTAACTCAGAGAGCCGTTTTCGTTAAGGATGTTTGGACTATCAAGCACGATTTATGTAAATTATATTCATATTTCATGCATGATAAGCACCATTACCTTGATAATTGCTGCAGTCATGAGAGCGATGCAGATGGCAATGCTTGGAACCAAGGAAAATGTTCCGCAACTGCTTCCCGACTTTGTTTTATTCTGTGCTTTAAGTGGGCCAGTTCGCACCAGTACTCAGTACCGCCACATCCAAATATAGCTCTTGAGCATACGGCCAATTCTCGTGCGCCCAGAACGTGCTTTTAGTGTACCGGTACGTTCATTTGTACATCTGTTTTAATAGAGGTTTTAATCCTTTGCCTGCGCTGCTGCTTTTCAGAGCGCCCTTCACAACGCACACTTCCTAATTCTTCCTAGCTCGCAGTATGGAACATGAATCATTTGAATCAGTTCGGGAGATCGGAGTGGGATCGCGAATCATTTGAATCAGTTCGGGGAACGCGAATCATTTGAATCAGTTCGGGAGTTCGTAGCGGGTTCGCGAATCATTTGAGTCAGTTTGGGGATTGCGACTCATTTGATTCAGTTTGGGAGTTCAGAGCGGCTTTGCGGATCATTTGAATCAGTTCAAGAGTTCGTAGCGGGTTTGCGAATCATTTGAGTCAGTTTGGGGATCGCGACTCATTTGAGTCAGTTTGGGAGTTCGGAGCGGCTTTGCGGATCATTTGAATCAATTCGAGAGTTCGTAGCGGGTTTGCGAATAATTTGAGTCAATTCGGGAGTTCACAGCGGGTTCGCGAATCATTTGAGTCAGTTTGGTGATCACGAATCCCTTGAGTCAGTTCGGGAGTTTGTAGCGGGTTCGCGAATCATTTGAGTCAGTTTGGGGATCGCGAATCATTTGAATCAGTTCGGGGAACGCGAATCATTTGAATCAGTTCTGGAGTTCGTAGCGGGTTCGCGAATCATTTGAGTCAGTTCGGGGATCGCGACTCATTTGAATCAGTTCGGTATGGGGCGCCGTTTGTAAAGCTGCTCACGCTGAAAATAACAGCAACATTTTGTCACATTTAGTTTCAAACAATGTTTAAAAAACTGGTATGAATTTTTGACGGTCACTTTTTATCACATTTACAACAATATTTGTCAACTTAAAGATATTTTAAATAGTTAAATCTAAATATTAAATGTTAAATCTAAATATTAAATGTTACACCTAAATGTTAAATATTAATCTAAATGTTAAATCTAAATGTAAATGTTAAATCTAAATCTAAATGTTAAATCTAAATCTAAATGTTAAATCTAAATCTAAATGTTAAATCTGAATGGTAAACCTAAATGTAAATGTTAAATCTAAATGTTAAAATCTAAATGTTAAATCTAAATCTAAATGTTAAATCTAAATGTTAAATCTAAATCTAAACATTAAATTTAAATCTAAATGTTAAATGTAAATGTTAAATCTAAATATAAATGTAAATGTTAAATCTAAATATAAATGTTAAATCTAAATGTTAAATCTAAATCTAAATATTACATGTAAATGTTGAATCTAAATCTAAATCTAAATGTTAAATCTAAATGTTAAATCTAAATCTAAATCTAAATGTTGAATCTAAATGTTTCGGGTGAAACTAAATATTTAACTAATATGCAAATTAAAAATGCAGACAACCGGAAGTGCCAAAATAAAAGCTCGAGGAGGTAAGTGTGTGTTTATAGCATCGTGTCAAATAAGAAACGAATAAAAACCATCTCATCCCAGGAAACTGACTCTTGGACATGGTTTATCGTAATAATAACTACCTAAAATAATAAACACGTTTGGAGAAACTGTATTTGAAGAGAAGATTAGTGTCATTTTAATGAAAAGTGCGGGACTTATGATGACCTGTAGCCATAATAGCCAGCCACAAGGGGTCTCACTTTGACTGAATGTTATGTCCTTCACACAGTCTGTGGTCCTCACTCATCATGCTCATCGTCACGCTGTCATCACTCTCTGTCGTGTTCGCATGCTAAAAGCCTATATCACCTCCCGCCCCTGACCAGGTACGGTAACTGTTCACGTTACTGTCGTTCAAAATGTCCAACGAATCGGCGTTAGCCGAGAGCATCGGCAGAGCCGTCCTGGCGGCTATTCAAAATGTTTCAACAATGACAACAACCGCCTCGGGGCCACCACAGGCCACCTCAGTAAGTATGTTTTCCAAATCACGTAGCATTGGATTGTTGTTAAGGCTAACTTAACTAAACTAGCTAACGGTAGCCAGTAGAGATTTGCTACTAGCACCAAATGCACTTTATGTGTAGCACATTTGTTTCTGTAAACGTAAAACTCACACCGGTTAAGGTAAGTGACGTAGTGGGAGGAACTCATGAGTAAATGTGAGTTTAAGATTATGTGTAGATTTTCTGAGCTGCAAAGCATGATAAATTATATAATTTAGCGTTACTGCTAACGGAGGCTACTTGTCACCCCTCAGGCCCACAAATGACACTGTAAATTGTTGTTAAAATGGAAATCTGCCTCTGTCCTCAGTCAGACATCTCTCCTTGGCTAAACTTAACGTTACCTGCTGGCCTTTACTCACAAGATAAAACTGTTCTCTGCTTGGCTAGAGAGCGAGAAATGCTAATGGAGGACAGAGGCAGTCACAATGATAAAACATTTAATTTAATGTGAATAAGGTACCAGAATCAGAGTGCATACTGTAAAAAAAAAAAAACATAAAATGTATCTCTCTGTTTCCTTTGCCAATCTCAACCCTGCTTTGATTGCTGGGCATATAAGCATTAAAAGCAATTGAAATATAATGTTGCTAATATTTTGCTAATGTCTATTCAGGCTCCCACCACTTACAATTACACACCGGGGCCAGCCACACCCACCACCTCCACTGGGGACATCATACCGCTCGGTATACTTGCATACTCATGTAACCTAGCTGGCTGTTTGTTGTTTTTTTGATTTGTGAGGTGTAATGTTACATTAGCAAAATATTAGCAATTGGACATTTTGAACGACAGTAACGTGAACAGTTACCGTACCTGGTCAGGGGCGGGAGGTGATATAGGCTTTTAGCATGCGAACACGACAGAGAGTGATGACAGCGTGACGATGAGCATGATGAGTGAGGACCACAGACTGTGTGAAGGACATAACATTCAGTCAAAGTGAGACCCCTTGTGGCTGGCTATTATGGCTACAGGTCATCATAAGTCCCGCACTTTTCATTAAAATGACACTAATCTTCTCTTCAAATACAGTTTCTCCAAACGTGTTTATTATTTTAGGTAGTTATTATTACGATAAACCATGTCCAAGAGTCAGTTTCCTGGGATGAGATGGTTTTTATTCGTTTCTTATTTGACACGATGCTATAAACACACACTTACCTCCTCGAGCTTTTATTTTGGCACTTCCGGTTGTCGGCATTTTTAATTTGCATATTAGTTAAATATTTAGTTTCACCCGAAACATTTAGATTCAACATTTAGATTTAGATTTAGATTTAACATTTAGATTTAACATTTAGATTTAGATTTAGATTCAACATTTACATGTAATATTTAGATTTAGATTTAACATTTAGATTTAACATTTATATTTAGATTTAACATTTACATTTATATTTAGATTTAACATTTACATTTAACATTTAGATTTAAATTTAATGTTTAGATTTAGATTTAACATTTAGATTTAACATTTAGATTTAACATTTACATTTAGGTTTACCATTCAGATTTAACATTTAGATTTAGATTTAACATTTAGATTTAGATTTAACATTTAGATTTAGATTTAACATTTACATTTAGATTTAACATTTAGATTAATATTTAACATTTAGGTGTAACATTTAATATTTAGATTTAACATTTAATATTTAGATTTAACTATTTAAAATATCTTTAAGTTGACAAATATTGTTGTAAATGTGATAAAAAGTGACCGTCAAAAATTCATACCAGTTTTTTAAACATTGTTTGAAGCTAAATGTGACAAAATGTTGCTGTTATTTTCAGCGTGAGCAGCTTTACAAACGGCGCCCCATAGTTCGGGAGTTAGGAGTGGGTTCGCGAATCATTTGAGTCAGTTTGGGAGTTTGAATGCAGTAATGCAGTAGCTCTTTCTAAGGCTATTTTTCAAAATTATTTTGCACATTTTATTTATGTTCAGTAGTTCTTTCTCAAGCTCAAGCAAATCCACAAACTAATAAAAGGATGTATATGTTGACTGCTGTATATAAAACCCCTTCAATATAGTCGTTGTTACCTCAGGGGATGAGGGGAGTCATAAAAAAAAAAAACAGAAGAGGAAAGAAAAGAAAATGGCTATAATAGAGTACCGGCACCTCTTTCAGGCCACTTAAAGCACTGGTTTTATTGGAATCCGAGACCTTCTGGAAGCTCCTGACGTCATTCATTTTACAATAGAGAGACTGAAAGGATTCTTGTGAAAACGATTCGCTTTACTCTGTAGGCTGAAAATGAAACATTCTACATTTTTAATTCATCCCCAATGTAGCGGATCAGAGTACATACCAGACTACAACTTCGCAGCTTTCAATTCAAAGCTTTCAATCTCCGATATATTGCAAACAAATTTAATTACACGGCTCATCAAAAAAAGAGCCATCATCAGCAGATTCAATATATTCTGGCCCCCAAAACAGACCTCTGCTGAGTAATTACCCAGCAAGGTAATTGCAGGGCAGTGACACTCAGGTTTTTTTTCGTTATGCAATAGGTTGCTTGGGAAATGACTGTTTTTGCTTGGCGTCTTCCTTCTATTGTTGTTGATTCCATAGCTGCTATGTTGTGTTTACTTTTATGATGGCAGATCCCATCAGGAGCATTTAAAAGAGCGCTATTGCAACCCAAGTCACATGGGCGGCACTTCTGTCTGCATGCTGGCAAACACATTAGCTTTATAAGCGCCCTGCCGGTTCGGTTCGCTGAGGAAATATACCTGTAGTTTTAAAATCAGCTAATCAGTGGGCTGACTGAACAACTACACAACTATTCATAGCATTATTATACAATTAAATAACAATTAAAAAGACTAGTCTTTATAATTAGGCTGGTTTCAAGCTCTAGATGGGTTTCTTAAAGGGTGTGTGCATAAATCAAAGGAATGAAACTGTCATTGATTCATTTGAACTAATAAAAAGAACAGCATGTTTTCTGTAGAAATGTGAGTGACTGTCAAATTTGATACAACTTCTAAGGCCTCTAATCATCAATATGATCAACACTTTGCTGAATAGCCTGTTGCACATAATCTGCTATGTGCCTTCTGTTGTCTGATTGATACTTTATGGTAAGTAAGAGCGCAATTGCAAAAGCATCAATGTTCAGCTCATGCTTCATACGTCTTTTTGTATCAAATATGATCCATAAGGTTTTTGAGGAATGTTTATTTGTTTATTTATCTTAATCAATACTGTATTGCGCTGCATTATAGCCCCCCCCCTCCCCCCATAATACAGATCTTTGATTATAAATCTAAGCATTTAAATATCATCTTTTTACTGTGAGATAGAGAGCGACAACTGATATTTATGTGCATTTTATGTAAGCAGTCTGTTACACTGTAATAAACATTCCATTGTTTCACATTACATGCATCAGAATTTCATCGTACTTTTTTAGCATCTGCATGAAATTGCATATTTTTGGTGTTTTTTTTCACCACTTTTTTTTCCTTCTTACTGTAGATCCAGATTCTCATTAAAACAGAAAAGCTTGATGTATCAAATATGATCCTCAACAAAAAAAAAACACACATGCTGAATTTACAATTTTGTCTAAAAGTTGTGCTATGCAAACCAAATCAAAGCACAGTATAAAACAAAGACATTTTTTTTACTAAAAGACAATAAAAGCCAAAAAAAATAAATAAATAAATAAACCCTAAAGGAATATTTGACCATTGAAACCAATCACATTACCAAGCCAGGAAGTGTGCCAGATACATATGTGTGTCGGAGGCCAGAGATGTCGACTCTGAAAATGTGATGGGTTTTTGATTCGCTCATGTTCTGTACCTCATCACCTCAGATCTAATGGGACGCTGTCACCTGCATCAGGCTTCAGAGGCTCCCTCTTTATAATGACATCTCCAGACAGAAGCAGACGGCTGTGAAAGGACTCAAAAGACCTTACAGTTGGGAGAACGTCTTGTGTATATATGATTTTTGTTTTGAATGCATAGTTTACCCATCATTTATTCATCCTCATATCATTTCAAACCTGTATACTTTTACTGTATACTGAACACAAAAGAGAATAATTTGAAAAATGTTGCCACATAATTTTGGTTCCCTTTGGCTTTCATTGTATTATAGTCCATATGATGGAAGTCAATGGGACCCGAAACTGTTTGGTCATCAAAAATTCTTCTTAAATATCTTATTTGTTTTCAACAGAAGAAAGACTCTCATACAGGTTTGGAGCTTGAGGGTAAGTAAATGATAACAGAATTGTCACTTATTTGGTAAACTATGCCTTAAACATAATTCAGTGAAATTAATGTTTCAAATAAGAAAAATAAATAAATATATACACATACAACCTTATCTGTCTGCTGCATTTGATGTCACGGCTCATGATGGTCCTTACAGTAGAACTGAGCGTGCTCTTGTGTCATCAGCCAATCAGAGTTGACATTTCCTGTGTTATTAATCACATGAGGGCCTATAACCAAACATTAAATCATTTTGTTGCCATCTTCAATATTCACTTTAGTCACCATCACCATGATTACAGACAGTAACTGATTATTGATGGATTATGTAATCATTAAGTACTTGTAATTAGATTAATGCTCATAATCAAAATGGCAGTGAATTATTCATAATTGATTGTTTCTCTGTAAATGTTCTTTTATCTTTTGAATTCTAAAAAGTCTGTGTCACATGCCATTTAGTTTTGACTATTCACAATATAGACTGGCCATATACGTGTCATGTAAATACACTTGTGATCCTTGTTTCTAAAAATGGGGACAGAAGTCCAGAAGTCAATTAGACTATAATAATTATGCAAGTTTACGATGGAATACACTACACAAATTTTTCTAATTTTAAAAGATTTTAAAAACACCAGGCATCATACACTAAGTAAAACCAAAGGCAATGCACTTCATCCATCTTTCATTCCTCTGCAACATTTCATTGTTGGTCTAACACTGTTGTCTTTGAGAACTGCTGCTCTCATCCTCAATTTGAGCTCATTCTCTTTTAATTCACAGGATTTTATTTACAAAGGACTGGACAAATTGTGCTTTCAGCTCCTCTGTTGTATGCTGCGCCATTTGGTCAACCTCAGCTTTGTTTATACGCCCGTCACCAGCTGTAAACCTGTCTTGCTCACTCCATTACCGTTCCCCATCAATAACTGATCACATCTCAATTCTGGAAGGACTTAACGACATCCAGTTTGAAGCTCCACAGAGTAGAAGCCCCAGGATCTGTTTGGTCCTCCGCTTTCATGTTGCATGTAGCTTTCAAATACTGTTAGTGTTCAAGTTCCCATGCAAGCACATCATCATGCACAATCATGCTGGACTAATGTTGCAATCCACATGCTATCCACCCTAAAAAGTATGCAGGATTTGAATTAAAAAACATACTTTTCACCAAACCATGATATATGTACAAAAAAAGGGACACAACCATTAAAACTGTCTGTAGTTAAGACAATTTATGTAATCAGTCCAACATACATTCATAATACTAGCACAGCTGTGAGGATTTCAAGAAATAATCCAGCAAATGTAGAAAAGCAAATTACTTTTTATTCGTAAATGGCATGTACAAATGGATATTTACATAAGCTTTTATTTTACAAATTTCTCACAAAAATATAACTCTTTTCAAAAAAGTTTAAATATCTGTACGTTTGATATGAATGCATTTATAAGAGTGATGGACCCATCTGAAGGAGCCAGTGTCTAAAAGCGATCTAAACCTTTGACAGTGTTTGATATTTTGTGTCACTAATAGGAATAGTGCGAGCCAAACACAGCACGAAGATGCCGCTCAACACTTACCCGCTGAAGGAACAAAAACATCTGTATAAATATACAAACTGTTGATGAAAAGACATTATGGGCAGCGGCACAGAGAACTCAAACATAGCACTGATGCTATATCTGATTATATTTGGCAGGTATGTGCAAAAGTGAATTTTTGTTGAACAACTAAACCATCACTAACTGTAGTTGATAAATAAATTAATTTTTTTTTAACCCATTCCCCCACCAGTGAAATATCATACAAGGCACTATTATGAGTTATGAAACAGAGCGTTTAGATGCAGGAAACCTGCGAATAGCCAGTTTGATGTGATGCTAAAGTGAGCAAATTGGCAATATTAAATATAAATTAAGAAAATATGAAGTATAACCCAATTAAAAAGAACTCACTTAAGTTGTTTCCCTTAATATAAAGGTGAAGTCTGTAATTTATATATTACTCAACAGAATTGAAAAAAATAAATAAATAGTGACTGTTTTCCACTTTTATGGGCCGTTCACACAGGACACATTTCAATTTGCACTGTTTTTGTTTGTATTTATGTATGGCCAAACTATAAACTGAAAAAAATGTGGTGTAGAATTGGCTTAAATCAGAAATTGCTAGTACATTTTTACAAATAATTCTAAATAAACCACAAGCAACACATTTAAATAAAAATTAAATTTTAGTAGGAAGTAGAAAGACTAAAAAAAAAAAAAATTATATACTTGAGTTATTAAAATGTAAAACAATCTAAATAAAACATTTAAAGGGGTCATATGATGTAAAGTTGCAAAGACTAAAGCTGCAAAGACTAAAGTCTCAAACCCAAAGAGATATTCTTTATAGAAGTTAAGAGTCAACCACACCCCCGTTAAATTACTTGTTTTAACACACCCCCACGTCTACAACACGATGTGGGAAGATTTGCATAATGGCGCCCAAATGTCCACGGAAAGAAAGAAGGCGTAACTTTGATTCTCGCTGATGCCATTGGTACCATGTTGTGGAGACGTCGTTTCATTGTGAAAGCGAAACTACTTTGTTTGGTCTTCCAAAAGAGGACACAACTAGAAATCAGTGGTTTAGTTGTATTAAGAACACTGTTCTGGAACAGTTCATCCCAAATATTCAATGTGCAGCACATTTAATGGAGGACTGTTTCCTGATCCAGGGAGAGAAGACTATAATGTCGGCTGATCTGACTCACAGATGTAAGTACGTTTAAATATGTAAAGGCCACTGATGATTCAAACACGAGTTTTGAGCAATGTAGAGTAAAGCTTGTTGTTTGTCGTTTCTCCAATCACAAATGCAGACATGGTTTTGTTTATGAGGCGCGATGCAACACAATGCGTAAAAAACACAGTATAAGTCATTATATCAGTAAATTATGTCCCCACTGGATTTAACAAATGGCTCGTTTGTAATGGGTATTATTGGTTTTGTCTTGTGGCACCAGTGTTCTAACACGCATCACAATATGTTAAGGGGTGTTACATTTCCATCACATGCTTGAGGTATTCAGCCAATCACAACCCACTGGATAGCTGGTCAATCAAAGAATATTTCACTTTTCAGAATGATGAGCTTTGTAAAAATCTATGCGTTTCAGAAAGGCAGGGAATAGAGGAGCAACAATAATGTAAATTACGTAGAAAATAATGTTTTTTTTTTTTAAACCTTAAACTATATAAACACATTGCATTACACCAAATACACAACATAATGTTCTTTTTAGCAACGTCAAATGACCCCTTTAAAGGCAAGTGTGAACAAACATACACAACAATGGCGGAGTACATGGTACTGTTGTTGCTTCTTCAGCAAAGTGTGGATTTACCAATATTACAACCAACAGTGGAGATGCATCATATTCATCATATAATTCTTCTCTACAGGTAATGTTTACCAATAAGGTGGCAGCGCCAACTACTGGCCTGGCATATGCAATACAGTGTTTTTGGACGTTTTTCAACGGACATGTGTAAACACGAATTGTTTTGAAAACGTTGTCAAGTTTACGTTTAACTTTTTTAAAGACACAAGGGAAAACCTTTTCCGATTTTTGACTACATCGTTGTGATGTAAACGTAGGCTTAGTTACACTGTTTAACGCTAGAATGTGTTTCTGTCTGAACTGCCCTTCACACGCCTTCCACCGACATTGGAGTCTGAAGTTGACATGTCAGGATGCTCGATTAAAGAGTATTGAGAAAAGCACCACAAAGCCACAGTGTCACACTCTTCAGGAAGTCACCAACAAATGACTTACAGTCAGAGAAACTATTTTAATATTGAAAAAATTACAAACTTCACCTTTAAGGAATAGTTCACAATTTGTTAAATTGTTAAAAACTATTTTTAATACCAATCATTCTTTATTAAAACACTTGAGTGTTGATATTCCATGAGGAAGTTTACGCTTGAATGGAGAGCATCATCCACTAGGAATGGTCATATTCCTTAAGCGACTTGTTAAGCGCACTGCGATGACGAGACGATGTGCACAATCTGAAGGGGCATTCACACATACAGCCATTTCATCACACGATGAGATGAGCTGTGAATAAAAATAAGCTTGTTTGACAATCAGTTTTCTTGACGATACAAATGAGCATTCTGCAGAAGAAAGAAATTGAATATAAATCGCAGCAGCACTCATGAAGTAAATGAACGATTATCAATGAACGAATGAACTTTAAATGCTCATGATTTCTTACAATATTTTCCATGCATCATTTTTTTGAGCCGAGAAATCATAGAGAACATTAACTTCACCGTTCTGTTTACAGTATCTTACCAGAGATGGATCACGCTATCACATCAAATGTCTTCACTCCTTCTGGTAGTCACAGTATCATATTGACTTGCATAAAGTTAAACGTTGCTCAACATTTCAATGCAACAAATCCCTGTATGTGTGAACGCCCCTGGAATGGCTTCAAATCATTTGCTCCACATGAATCTCACATTGTAAAAGGACACCTAACTTTTTGTTTTTGTTTTCTTTTAAATACAAAATCAGCACTCTCAGAGTGAGATGTAGATAATATATAATTCTCCACTCGAACGGTGAAGAATATGACGTTTTCCTGTAAATCTGTGCACAGCTTTGAGCTGCTGTGTCAGTACCACACCCCAAACTGTGCTTGAAAGTTGCTTCGAAGAGACAAGTAATATAACAACAAAAAAGTGACAGTCCTGACAGCATCAAACCATTGTGCAAACCGTATTGAGATTGGGATCGAAGCGGACGACCTTTCCCTCGATGGATTTAGAATTGGTGTTGTACATGGGATTTTCGAATGTAGCCTGTCCGTTATTGTTTTCATGCACAGAGCAGCCGCTGTACTCCGCTTTATCAGACTTCCTGCGATCAAATGAGAAGAAATAGAGCATCAGGAATCAGATTGTCTAATCTTTTTCCATCAGTAATTTCTCTGCTGAAATTGCACCCACCTCTGTTTGTAGAGATAAAACCCGAAGCCTGCAAATATCAGGGCAAAGAAAGGCACAAGAATTGCGATGGCCACAGAGCTGCTGTTGGTTCTGGGTGGAATCTCCGGGCTCCTGGTTGGCTCTATTATGTTCAGACCTGAATGATGCATGATGGGAAATAATCATTTCTAATAGAGCTACATCAATCTAGGAGATAGGACTGAAAAAACAAAACAAAAACAGCTCATGTCAAGTGTCAAAGTAGGATAAATGTTCAAATAAAACAGGAGTACAAAGAGATCTGATTAATCTAAAGATACATGCAAGTGTGATTTATGTTATTACATAAATGAGTTATGCAAGATATTATTATGAAAGAGATATGAAAGATCTGCTCTTGCTATAATAAGATTTTGCAATTCTTTAGTTATTTAATAGTATAATCTGGTGCCATACACTGCATACATGATATTGTATTATGATGTTATGTTTTGTTTTATGTTATATGTTCTGTTGTTTTATAATACTGTGTTATATTATATAACTGTGACCAAATAAGGAATAATAAGTTGCAAAAAACTAATTACAATACATTCAGGATTTTATATTCAATTAGAGAACAATCAATAACTACTTGTTTTTCCCCTGAAATGTTGTTAATCTTCACCACACAAAATTTGAAGAAATATTAGCTGTAGGTTTACCACTGATCCACTAATATTTTTTTCCAATAAAATTTCTAAGGTATTTTAACAAAACCCTTTATTTTGTGACACAGTGATCAAAATGAGAGAACAGTAACCACATGAATACAACAAAAATTTTGGAGGGTTACAGCTGTCAGAAATTAGTAGGAATTCTAAAGGCGCCTGTTTTGAGTGACTTTAGCACATCTGCAGTCGCAGGACAGCTCTAGTTTCTCACACTGCACAGACCCAAATAAATGAAACTTTCTCCCATCACTAAAGTGAACATTGGACCAGTTCTCCTCTCTCTACATAACACGCTCCTCTGCAAGGATAGCCTAACATTTTCGACTTCTCTTTAACAAGACGAGACAGATCTATACCCTGTTCAGCACTGAACTGGCGAGCAATTCCAGCTGCAGTGCTGAACCGATTCCCCATTGAGAGTCTCTATATTGTCCTGTCATCTCTTTCTTCTTATGTGTATGTCCACCCTTTTTGGTGGACTTGAAATAGTGTCATTGTAAAGCTGCAATTTTCTAGAAATCAGAATGACTACCTTTTCTTAGAGTGGCTGAAAGGGTCATCGCTTTAGCCTTAGAGCAGCCCACCATTGGAAATTTTAGGAATGCTGCCAGTTAAATAGTGTTTGTCTTATAATTAAGGAAATTAGCACCAGGTGCCATTGCTTCTTTGGCTGAACATAAAATCATAACTTATGATTCAATAGGACATTTCTTAAATGTAGCATACCTTGTCTCTGTAGTCCAAACGGGCCGTAGTCTCTACTTTGTATGAAGCCTTGAAATAAGTATGTGTTTCCTTCATGGTCAGCAGAGACCTCGAGGAGAAGAACAACACAGAGATGAACATGTTCTCTCAAATTCTGAAAAGAGCAGATGTTCTGTGCAGTATAACAGGAAATTGCTCTCTACTGCTTTCTGAATACATGTTTTCTTTTATTGAAAAGTTTAAAAATAGCTAGAGATGTGTTTTGTGAATGAGTACAGTCTATGTTCTTTTTCATAATTTTAATCATACAGTATATTCAACCCATGGTACAAAATGTTATTGTTTTCTTTAGTAATAAGAACAAAAATGGGCGGAGGGGTAGCAAAACCATGAGCCACGCAGCTTGTTGTTAGTTAGAAACTCTAAATCCCATTCTAGTCCACTTACAAAGCCGTCCATGATCAAGGTGTCCTCAGTGATCTTGCTGT
Source organism: Carassius auratus (assembly GCF_003368295.1). Lineage (NCBI taxonomy): Eukaryota > Metazoa > Chordata > Actinopteri > Cypriniformes > Cyprinidae > Carassius > Carassius auratus. Next base: position 22,169,468 of record NC_039283.1, read on the forward strand.
ACGTGCTCTTCACCAGAGCTCTCATGTGATCCAGCCGCAGCGTCAGACGAGCGTCTCGACTCTTGTAAACACCTGCGTTCAGATCACAAAACATTAAACATCTTGTGTTGCTTTTACTTGCATGCAGTGGCCACTTCATTGAGTACACCGGCTCATTAATGCAACTGTACTTGGTTTAAAATTTACAATAACAAAATTCTACTTGTAAGTGGTCACAGGTGTGTACACATTGGCTACTTTAAAACAGATTTGAAATGAAGCTCATCTAATTAGAAGTCTGAACTGTCCGCTTTATAATTTTAGTTTATTAGTTTTGTCTTTATCTTTCAGCTCAAGTGTTTCATAACATGAAGATTTTGCATTTATGTCATTCATTTGTTATGAATAATTGATATTCTGGATTGTGTCCAGGTTCCAAAAAAAAAAAAGAGAAAAATTAAATTAGATGATTTATACATTTTTAATTCACCAAATCATCCAAAACAGCCATTACCAAATGGTTATTAAATATATATATAAACTACTTTTTTATGCATTAGATTTATGTTTTTTTTAAAGAAATCAATATTTTTATTCAGCAAGGATGCATAAAATTGATCAAACTGAAGTGACAGTTAAAGCATTTATAACGTTACAGTAGATTTATATATCAAATGGGTTCTGTTCTTTAAAAAAAATGCTTATTTATTGCTTATTTTATGTCTTGGTGAGCATAAGAGACTTTCAAAAACATAAAAAATTCTTACCACCCTAGTGAAAAATAAATACTAAAATGTTTTGCAAATATATTTATTTATGCTTAGTATACTACAAATACATTTACCTATTTATGTACTTAAAAATACCCTGCAATTGTACGTTTGGTATAATAATCTGGTATACTTAAAGTCTGCTAAATTGGAACAACTAATTTTTTACTTGATGCAGTGCTGACGTCCAACTAAAGAACTTATATTCTGAAGTATATTTAATTGTGCTAAAGTGAAACTACAAGTATAGGTAAATCTGAAATATCCTGCATTTAAAGACTGATATTATTCAAATGTCATACAGTGACATTAAAACACATTTTAGGCTTAATATTAAGAAATAGTAGGCGTAGAAATAGAAGTAGTTCCTTAAATAAAGTTGAAATAAATTTTTTTATATCAGTAAATCTCAAACAATATGTCTGGAAATATGTTAATAGATTTTAACTAAACTTATTATGAAATAAATGTGTAAAATAACACATAGCATAACATGTTTTAAATATGTTACTTTTTTACTACGACAAACCCAATTTTTTAAACAGCGGTCAGTTCGATGATGGTGTACTTAAAAAAGATTTGGTTATACTGCTCTTTTTAATGCATATTTACTCTTCCATAAACTTGTGAATATTGTGGCTCTTGCTGTCTTTAAAGGGGTCATCGGATGCCAATTTTCCACAAGTTGGTATGATTCTTCAGGGCCTTCATGAAATGTCTGTAACATACTTTGGTTAAAATTCCTCAATGGAAACCGTTCAGATCGTCCGGTGTATGTCTATTTAAATGATAATGGACTATTGGCTCACACAGCCCCTCTCTTCTGTGGAGCATGTCGACACAAGACGCATGAATTCCTGCCTTCCTTGAATTTCATCCAATATCCCCTTTAAGAGAAACTGAGCACTAAAGGCACATCTTGTATAAACAGTAACTGACATTCAACTCCTGACATGAGCTGTTCTGTCTAACAGGTGAGCTTACACAAAGCAGAGGTTTGCTTACAGCAGGTTTCTGCACTGCTAGAAGTGTTCATGTCATGAGCTGTACTGTGCATTATGACTTCTTACCTGACAACAGCAGTTCTGAGTGCCTGTTAGTTAAAGTCGCATTGACTTTCCCCGTAGTCGCATTTAAGCTAGTGATTGTCAAAATCATAGGCTGCTTCACTCCTTTATACTCAAACGAGCCTTTCCACACATACGTGGGCGCAAACACGTCATCAGGAACTGCAACGAGAAGATTTAATGTGGCAGAAGAGGTTAAGAAGCCATTTACACTGCGTTAGGTGCAATTAACACCTCCAACTATTTTCAGAGGATCTCACTCTGAATGACCCCAGAGATCATTCTTTACTTTATCAGTCACATCGACAACGTTAATAAAGCAATACGCTGTACTAGAGACTCTAAAACTGATCCAAGCTGTAAAACTTGCTATATAAAGTTGTTATATTTCTTGCCTACAGTTAAATAATGAACTATCTAATATCAGAATTAACAACAACAACAACAATATATGTGGATTTATAAATATATAATCAGATTTGTGTAATCATTTCTTGTTTAGCATAATAAATATTTTTGAAATTATTAAATGTTATTAAATACATTTTCTCTGTAGTGCAAATGGCAATAGTCTCTACCTTGCATAAAAACATCTGTTATGAAAAATTAACTTTTATAAATAACTTTTTTTTTTTTTTATAAACTTTTAATTCACTGGATGATTGCCAGCCAGTTATTATACATACACTCTAAAGAATGCTGGGTTTTTGTTGGGACCCAAGTTTGGGTCAAATATGGACTAACCCAGCTGTTGGATTAAATTATTAAATTTCATTTTTTTACTCAAAAGTTGGGTTAGTCCATATTTAACCCAACCCAATTGGGTTGAAACAACTAGTGTAAAATACCATGATCATAACATAAAATCACTCATACTGTGATCTAGTAAATATGTATTTATTTATCATCATACAACTGAATTAAATACATACATCATTTTTGCTGACTTCCCAGTAAAAATAACTATTGTGATACATTTACCATGATATAAATTCACTCATACTGTGATCTGATACATATTTATTAATGATTACATATTTTTATTATTGTTGCCATTTCAGTTTTATGAAAAGCAGTCAGCCACCTGTGAATTTGTCAGGCGCTATGCATCATTCATCAGATATAAAATTCATATAGAACTGAACTGATGTTTGTAATCACCATCCAATCTTAATTTTATAAAAATAAATGAATGATATTGCAAGTGTTTTTCTATCTGTCTTTTCGCCAAATGCACATCATTTACTCTCAATCCACTTTTTCTGAACCTGTATGAAAGAAGATATTTTGAAGAACGCTGTTGACGGTTGGTAGCCACTGACTTTCACAGTATTTCTTTCTCAATACTATGGAAGTCAATGGCTACCATCAACTGTTTGGCTACACACATTCTTCAAAATGTCTTCTTTTGTGCTCAACAACTGAAGGAAATTCATACAGGTTTAAAACAACCGATTTAAATGAAGGTTGAAATTACAACAGAAATTTTGAGTGAACTATCCCTTTAATACACAATAATGGAAATAGGCATGTCCAAGCAGTGATTATTATTAATTTTACATTATTTTTGCAGCATTGTGAGACTCACCGTTGACTTTGGGACTCAGTGTTCCTTGAACAGGTGTTACGACTTTTTCAGTTGTTTTTGAGCCAGCTGAAAAGAAAAATGCATATCACTGCGACAACGAGTCACTGCATCTGAAATGGGTTTAAGAAAATCATTTCACACATGACTTTCCACATCATGCAAAGGAAACGGCATCAGTCGGTTTCTGCATCCACGAGACACACGGAGGAAAAGTCGCAGGCCACAAAGTTCAGGCGGAAAACACACATCTGAATTCTGCACTGTGTGCTGTACTGATGGTGTGTTGCATGCTTACCTCTACAAACGGGCACTTTCCCAGTCCAGGATCCATCCGGCCGGCACGCGCGGTGCTCCGAGCCCCCAGTGAGAATGAAACCAGGCTGGCAGGAATAGAGCAGCGTGTAGCCAAAGGAGGGCAGGTCCATGCCCAGCACGTTGGCATGCGCAGGGGTCTTTGGTTGTTTACAGGAGTGGGCTGCATTAGGAGATATGCCAAGCAGTAAGCTCTAATGTTCTGATGCATGGGGAAATCTCAGAAAAAAAACATACCCATTTTATTTCTCATCCCAAAAAATAAAATAAAATAAAATATACTATAGCAAGTATCGTCATACAGTTTTTGTTTTGCTATTATTCATTTAATTTTAAACAGTCGGAATATTTTAATATATTTTAAAACATTATTATATACTATATAATAATGTAATATGTAACAATATTTAGAATAATTAATAAAAAAAATAGAATTAAAAAATGTGTATACTAATACTAATTATACCTTTTTTTTTTACACAGAGTAACACTTACTAGAGCTTGTCCATTCACGTGATTTACTGCACGTCTGGTAAAGCAATATTTTTCATTTTCACACGGAATGACATGAATATGGAAAAGGAAAACTCCTGGAGGGTAAAAATCAAAGTTGTACCATGACATGAAAAATGGATGACTTGCCAAGAAAACAAGAAAACAAAATAACATGACATCTGGAAAAAGATGAAGTACAATGCACACACACACACACACACAAAATGTTGTGGGGGACTCACGGATGCATTCTGGTTGAGTGCCACTCCAGGTCAAATCTTGCTGGCACGTCCGTGTGGTGGAGCCCAGTAACAAGTGACCGGTCTGACAGTGGAACTTCACTGTACTGCCCACCTGAGGCACAGAGATAAGCCTGTCAGAGCGCACACACACTCGAAACAAACACACACCTCCCCTCTCACACTCAAACACACTGCTGGCCAAAATATATTTGATATCAGGACTGTTCAGGATTCAGGATTTAAGAATCATCTCATGTTGATGACGATGTGATGAGTTTGAACTGAACTACAGTAAAGGTAAAGTCCATAAGAAAAGGAGGAAGTAGGCATATAATTCCAGATATAATGGCTACAAAATATTAACATTTTTTATTCAAATCAGCTGAAAAAAAAAGTCAGAACCATTCATAAATCTGGGATCGGTAAGATATTTATCTATTATACTTATATGTATAACAAAGACTTTTAACTTCAACAAGGCTGCATTTAGCGATCAGAAATACAGTAAAATAGCAACATTGTGAAACATTATTACCATTTAAAATATTTGAAAAAATATGTTTAAATGTTATCTATTCCCGTGATGCAAAGCTAAATCAGTGTCACATGATCCTTCAGAAATCATTCTAATATTTTTATGAAAAATGTGTTATACATTATTTCAGGATTATTTGTTAAACAGAAATCTATTTGAAATAAAAATATTTTGTAGCATTATACAAATGACTAACTTTTATTTAATTTATTGCATCCTTGTGGAATGAACCAAAATGTTTTTAATGAGAGTGCATATAATATAATATGATATACTATATAATATAATAGAATATCATAGAATATAAAAATCTAATTTAATAATTGTCTTGAATATATTTACATACAAACAAATCAATATCGAACTAAAAGTATTAATAAAATAAATTAAAAACACTGTCAACAAAAAAATCAACTAATACTAATCTCAAGTGTATATTTTTAAGCACATTCTGCATCTGTTTAGAAGCTCAATTAAATAAAAATTAAAAAAGCATTCTCTCATTTCATGAGAGCCGCACACACTCCTCTCATTTACTATACCTGAGGACCCGTATATACTTTAGTCTTACTTATTTCTGTTTTTTTCACTTATTATTTGTTTGTTTTTGTGTTGCGAGGGAAACCGGCCTTCATGTGAAGGAAGTCCTGTATAAACAGAAGAGATCATTCTCAGCGTTCAAGCCGAACATGCAAATGTTGAGGAGGGGAAGCGGAGTCTGTGAGTCCTGCTGAGATGAAAGACTCACAACTCTGGAACATTAGATTTCATTCCACCACACACTTCTGAAGGAATCGGTGACGACAGCAGCCCGTCTGACACAAACAAGACGCGGAGAGCCCTGTGTTCACACAGAGCCAGCCGAGAGGACCGGCTTTTATTTGGCCTTCAAAGAGCTCATTCCTCAAGGCGTGAGTGATCCAAAGCAAACTCAACAGACAAACGCTTTTCATACTAGACCTGTCGACCACAGATGCTGGCGCTAACGGCCGTCTTTTGAGATCATTGCCATTGGCAGTGCATAACTGACGGCTCCAAAATCTATTTGACAGTTTTGCCAATGGATAATGCATACTTGTTGTTGTCATTCATACTTTAAATTAAATTAAATTAAATTAAATTAAATTAAATTAAATTAAATTAAAAAATTAAATAAAATAAAATAAAATGTATACTTTTTTTGTGGTTAAAGAAAATAATATATATGTTTTTTTTTTTTTTTTTTTTTTAACATTCGAATTTAACATTCGTGCCAATAAGTATAGTGTTTCAGACTGACCAATTCTACCGCCGATCCTATGTTATGGTGGGCAAAGTTGGCAATGGATGTCAGGTTAAATGCCCAATTCATTTTTCATTTCTCTTGCCCCTCTGAGGAGGAAACAGTGGAGTCTGAAGAGCCATTAAAGCAGAGGCGTTCGGGCAGATATAGTGAGTGTTTGAAGAGTAAAATCTCCCCAGACATTTAGCGCCGAAGGCGAAAGACAGTCGCACATCCTGAAACTGCCAAGGGTGCTTCAAACAGCATTTGACTGAATCAACTTGACAATAAATCAATTGTGCTTATAAAGACAGGGCAGTCCAGAAAGATGGAAATACCTCACTAGAGACCCCAGTTGACACGTACTCAAATGAAGGGTCTTTCTGATGTGGCATTAACGCCTTCAAATCATAATGTCATTGGGGGAGCAAATCTCCTTTTGTCTCAGCAATGACAGAAAATATGATTTTCAATTCTTCATAAGCACATTGTGCCATTTGAAAAGGCCGTTTTTGCACTTGAAGATAAAAGTGGGCTACAACTGACAGAAATGGGCCTTTTGAATTCTCATCATGATGGCTTTGGTACGAGAGTTCTAGACAATCTGAGAGCATCACTCGCAGCTCAATTCCTCCTCACCTTAAAGCCCAGACTGCTGTTCAGAGAGCCGTACTCCGGAGTGCCAGGATTTTCGCACGTCGTCCGAGTCGGTTCTGCGGTATAAAACAGAACGACACATTGTTATCTTTATAATTGGATTAGGAAAAGCAGATGCAGTCGTTGATGTAATGGCAGTGACCTGTAGTAGCGGGTCATAATGTTCACAATTTCATCGTAGATCAAAGCTGGAGGGGATATTAGGGTCATTACTGGTTTAGCAGTGTGCCCTGATGAGGTTCTAATATTCTTTTGAGAACAGAACAGAAGATGGTGTACCTATGCAGCGAGGCTGTGTGCCGCTCCACGTGCCGTCTGCTTGACAGGTGCGTGTCGAGGAGCCCACCAGCACGTAGGGGGCGCTGCAGCTGTACGTGACCTCGGCTTTGAAGATGAAGCTCTGACCTTCTCGTCTGACGTGCGGAGGTGACCCGGGGTCACCGCAGAACTTGGCTGTAAAAGTTGTTCACGTGAAATTTGCCATTAGAAACCTATTTGATTTACAAACATCCACTTTTCTGAATGAGATATGTTTTTAATTAGAGAAAAGGTTAATTTTATTATCTGTTAACGAATTGAAATGTTTTAGTTTTCTCTATACCAGGCTTATTATTGCTGACTTTAAAACACATTTTATTTAAATAAAATAAAATAAAATACATTTATGGTATATAAAATAAAACAATAAAATAAAATAAAAATTACATTTAATGAAAATATTAGATTAAAAATGTAAACTAAATGAAAATAAGAAATGTTGAGTTGGCAACTAACTAAAATAAGTTTGTTCTAGTTGTCTCAACTATTATTGTTAACCTAAACTAAAAACATTTTTGTAAAATAAAATAAAATAAAATAAAATAAAATAAAATAAAATAAAATAAAATAAAATAAAATAAAATAAAATAAAAAAGTATTGTGAAAAAAAAATCTTGCAAAATATTATATATATATATATATATATATTTTTTTTTTCATAACAATTTTGTGTGATCATAATAAAATAAAAATGCCTATGCTAGTTTTGTAGTTGTAAAAAAGAAAAATAAAGTAAAATAAAATGAAATAAAATAATAAAACATTTATAAAATGAATTAAATAAATTAAAAATTTTAGCAACACTTGTGGCAGGAAAAGGTTAATTTTTTTTATTTTAATAAGCCATTTTTTATTAAATGCATCTAACAAGCATTTGATAACCAGGATTCTGTTTCTGATTATTTGTTCTCACAAAATGTTTTGCTTCTGAAACCCTCAAGCCTGATCCCATCACAGCCCCTGTCAAGGAGAATCCGGTCTGATCGCCCTGTTTTCTGAATGATTTATCTGCGAGTAACCCGTCGTGACCCTCAAAACAAACTCCTGAGCAGGAGACATATACTGCTTAAAAATACATGCTGGTTCAAATTCAGCACACAGTCAATTATTAACCAGGCAGGTCTTCAGTTCTGGAGGAAATCTCTGTGTCGGATTTTGAGCTCAAAAGCATTTTCTTGTACATACACACCCATGCACTTTTATTATTCAGCTGCAATACGCTGCAAATCGAATGTAAGCAGCTAGACAGTGATTGGCAGACTTCAGAAAGAACAGAAAACAGCTTTGAGAGCGCATTACACTGACTATTTCCACAGTTGATATGTCATAATTTCAGCAGGGCAAAGGTGTTAACATACTGTATAAATTGCAGCAAAGCTCTGCAGGCTACATGGTATTTAAAGATCACAAATCGAAAGGCGAATTTTGGTGCCCCATGAGTGCAGAGGTTGGCTCACCTGAATGTAAATCGGAGTAATTATCACTCTTTAAAAATGAAGCCGAAGGCCAAAGTGGGCACGGCGGCTGACACGCTCTGTGATGAATAATTCACAGGGTGGGATGAGAAAGCCTGAGCCCACCGGCTCTAAATGTGTGACCACATGGACTCTGTCCAGAACAATGCTTAATCAAATGCAGCAGATTGCATTGCACAGCATCTGTACAGCAACGTTTAATACACATCAACTCCGACGGACGTCAGCCGCCGGTGCGGTTAAACGGGTCTAAAGCAGTTTTAAACGGCAGATCAGTCAGTCTGTGTCCGCAGGGATCTGGCTTTCTTGGCAGTGCTTTGATACATAAAGTCTCTGCAGCCTGCTGTGATAAAACAAGATCACCCTGCTGCATTTTCCACAAGATACCTGAAGGAGAACTGTCAAGGTATCTGCCCTTCAAAAGCGTTATTCACATCCATATACGTGATTTTGATCATTAATACTCACTTAGTTCCAAATACAGTGAGTTTTTGGACAGTACTCTTAGACTTGCATGCATTGCATTATTGAGAATGTTTTTTTTTTTTTAATTGAAATTAAATATAAATGAAATTAAATAATAAATCTAAGTACAACAAACACACAAACAAATCAATAAATAACACTCAACTCAACATTATTTCTAAATCACTTTAAAAAAAAACAGAGCAGACCACAGTGCTGTACAAAATGAACATAAAAAAAATAAATAAAAACTTGTTCCAGTACTGAGAATCTTTTGTGTTTGTAATAAAATAAAGCAAACTGAAAAAAATTACAAAATAAATAAGTGTCAAAATGAAACAAAATATAATTTTAGCAGTCAGTACTGAGAATGTTTTGTGTTCATTCAATTTGTTATATTGTTATAAAATAATATAAAAAGGAAAATAAATTAAATTAAAATAATAATTTTATAATAATGATGTAAAAAATAGCAACATTTGAGCTAGTACTGAGAAATGTAATAAAAAAAAAATAAATAAAAAAAATAAATAATTAATAAATAAATTAATTAATTAAAATAAAAATCTTTGAGCAACACCAATACTGAGAAAATGCAATTCAGCTGCCGATCTGTCATTATGGGGGGCAAAGTTGGCATTGGATGTCATACATAATAAAATATCAAAGCAAATAAGATTTATTTTAAAGAAAAATATAAACACACTTTAATGCAATTTGTATTTTGACCATTCATTTGACCATTGAATATTCTTTGCATTTAAAGTGTTACAGGCCAATGATGGATAATGATGCAAATATGCACAACACATAAACACTTACTAGCATTATATATTCCACATGCAACGGCAGGTCTCGCAGGCCAAAGATGGCACCGCGACAATAGAATCTGTGATGTTTTTACAGTGCAGGCAGCCCATTCTCTGATCTGGCTGCTGGGTTTTTTCTTTCTTTCACAGAAAAAATGATTTAAACAGCTCTAGGCTAGAGCAAGTTATGCATAATAATCAGAACTGGAGAGCCCAGTCAGGCCCCGTGTCAGAAAAAGAGTTCCTTGATGAATAATACAATGCTTTGGAGATGCAACAAACAGCACACAACAAAAAGGAAATCTGAATTTCACACCGCAGCTCGGTGCAGATGGGCAAACGTACAGTACATCGCTGCACTGGTATTTACAGTGTGCTAGCCACGTTAACCTGATTAAATATAGACATTAAGTATTCAGATGAGCAGATTCCATGATTTAATATTCAGCACTTTCCATGAATACAGTACACTTTGGGGTTAGAAAATTATTAGAGGTGCAAATACAACATTCCTTGGTTGCTGTTACATACTGTATGTGAGATAAACTATAAAATTAACCAAGCACAAGTATTCTGAGAAAACTTTTTACTTAAAGTGTATAAAAAAGGAAAAAAAAGAAATAAACTAATTTGCATATTATGTCAGTCAAAACATTAGACTCTTTTGAATACATATTTTTTTCTCTCTAATGCTGACCAACGTTACACTAATTTGATCAAAGATACAAAAAACGAATATTGTGAAATATTATAATTTTAAATGAATGTTTTCTATTTGAATATATTTTAAAATGTAATTATATAAAATAATTGCATATAATTATACATCTGTATAAAATGTAAATAAATTAATAAAAACATTGAACAAATCATTTTTCTGTCATTTAAGGAATAAGTTTATGAATACGTACAAACCAAAATTTTTTCACTAAATATAATATATAAATAAAAATAAAATACATAATATATGCATTTAAATATTTATAAATGTTAAAATAATTGTTTAATTAAAAAATAAATAAAATAAAAATAAAGACATAAATAAGGGTTTTAAATTTGTCCCAAAAAGTATAACAATAAAAATAAATATTTACTCAGATCAATTACAGTACCAACATTCTGCACCTCATTTCACATATGATTTATTGAAAACTAAGAAAATAAAAAAGTTTCAGTTCTTATTTTATACCCTATTCATTTGAAATTGCCACACAGTGTTGAGCTGAATCTACAGGATGATGCTTTAATTTCTGAGCTGCCGTTTTGCCATTAAGCAAGAGACTTGTGCTGCATGCCATTTGTTGTTTCTCTCCATTCTGAATGTAATGAAAGCATCGGTGCCATCTGAATGGCGAGAAATGTCATGAAGTCGTCAGAAAATGAAATGCTAATTACACTCTCCCCCAGCTGACTCTGTTCTTTTGAGGAGGAGATTGCTTTTCTTTATGGATCAGAGAGGATTGTTGGTTATGGATGATGAAAGCAAGCATGTTTGCTTTTATGAAAGACAGGATTGTGCAAAAAGCTCTCACAAATAAAAGCTGATAAGCATGTTGGTATCAGAGTTATTCAGCGTGTAACTTTGAGCTGGTGAAAATGCTTTAAAAAAAGAAATTTTAATCTCATTTCATACCTCATTTGCATCTGACTTGCAACAACATTCTAAATATTTTAGATTCTTGACCCTTTCCAATTCCCACTGCAAATGAGTTATACAAAAATAGGTTGACACATCTCTATCCACTGTATGTACACACCCACACACATATTAATGTTAAAGGTTAAAATAAGCAACAGAGCTGACAAAATTGATATTATCTGAGAGCTGAGACTCTGTTTCCTATCAAAAGTAACAAAGTGCAAAGCTCTCTGTGATATTCAATAGGATGCAAGCTATACAAATAATGTGAAGTGTAGGAAAACCTTGGACCTGGCAACCCTGAACTACGGATCAAATAGAAACTGTCAACGGCACTATTTTTTTGTGATTAACATTGTCTATGCATTACTATCGTGTTAACTTTGACAGTCCTATATTGAGACATTTAAAGTACTTTTATCACATGCCCTTTTTGCATGAAATTGCACGTGTGTGTGAAAATACACCAGAAATATTAACGCATGCTTGTCATTTAAAGTACTGCTTCATTTGACACACTACCATTTGGAATGCCTTACTTATCTTACTTTTTTAGGATTAACAGTAGATGAAATGGGACTGTGCATTTTCACTTTATCAGCATTTGCATCTATTTCATATGCACCATAATATCTGGACAGCTTTCTGTTCTCATTCATAATAACAAGAAAAGTTTTTGCATCAGTATGCAAAATATGTCCCTATCACCTGACAGATATCACTGAGAATAAAATGACTTTGGAGGCCAGAGATTTGGAAGGAGGGAGTATTACTGAAGTTAACAAAACTGCTGAAATCATCTAAAGCACCTCTGAATGAATATAATCAACACTGAAAACTAAAACCAAGCATTTTTAGTTTTATTTGGTGCACTATAGCAGTTTCTCACTGGACAACAGAGAATATAAGTGTGAAACTATTTTTTAATAAAGTACTCAAACAAAGATTGAACATCTAGAGTAAAAAAAGAAAATAAAAAAAGATCTATTTCAGACTCATCAAGTTGGTGCAAATTACAGCTTACATAGGAGTTAAGTATTATATGTAGCTACATATTGTTGAACTTATTATTAATTTAACCAGTGTTTAAATAATTAACAGTTTCAAATTGCATACTGTTAACAAAATCACTGTTAAAACATTTGCAGTTTGCCTACTGCCTACAAAGCATAATTACATCAAAACAGTGAATAACCGTACAAAACGAATTACGATTTTGTAATACATATGTTGAGGTCTCCCGTCTGTCAACTGATCTGCATCTTCTTAACAGAGCAAATTCACGATTTTAACAAATGAGATTTGAGCAATATGACAGAGGGGAAGATTATTGGTGATAAATGGTTTAAATGTCAACCTCTTCCTCACATTAACATTCATATGACTTCAGAAGACTTCAAATTAAACTGTGTTTTTAGTGTTTTGTTCTCTTTGAAGCTTAACAGAATAAATCAAATACCGCCTTTACTGTATGGGTAAGAGGAGCCCAGACAAGAGGAAGAAAGGTTTAAAACAGAACATAATTGTTATTTTATGGGGGTCTACTGCTTGCAGGTAAAAGCATCATGAGACTCACGTAGGCACAGAGGAACTTCTCCGCTCCAGGAGCCGTTGCCGACACATGTGAGGACGGCGGGGAAGGACAGTTCGTATCCCATCAGGCAACGGTAGCTCACGCTGGTGCCCCACTCGAACACAGAGCCCTCCACCTCACCGTTAGACACCCCGGGCGGAGGAGCGCAGGTCACCGCTGGAAGAGACAAACACACGGACAGGGAATTCATTAAGAATGCGTGAAAGCACAGCAACAGAGTCATTCATTTGCTGGTGTTTTTTCACAGCGCGATTCAATAAAGGATTTATGCAAATTAGGTAATGCCACAAATGTGGTCGCAAAATTGAGGTTGTTTGGTCGATCTGATCTTTTTTTAAAGGCTTGTTATTTGTGTTATTTCAGTGTCAGGTGACACTGAATCCTGATCTGTATTTTGAAGCCCTCTGGCCAAGCTTTAATATTTTGTAGACTGTCTTGAAAGCCTATCACTGAAGTAAAGGTTTTTTTTTCTCTAGCTTTTCTACCGTGAAGGACTATGTTCCACTTCAACATCATTTTATAAAGCACAAACACTATATTCAATACAACATTTATGATCACTCCAGCGGCTTCAAGTGTTATTTACAAAGGGTGACTAAAACAGGGTTTTTACAGCACTTTTGCTTGTTTTCAAGGTGTTAAGAGGTGTGGAAGAGGCTGGTTAAAAACAACATTAGTTGGAAACTGTAGCGCAGGCATCAGGACATCATCTTTATTTGAACTTTCAGGGCAGACTTCACTGCCGTTTTGTGGATGGATCGAGTGTTAAATCCATGCAAATGTTTATTTTTTACAAATAACTAGGATATAACTAGGATTTTTTACAAATATGCTAGGATTTCCTGCATTGGCGAAATCAGCAGAAGACAGCAAACATCTGCAGGGCCATTCAAAAGATGTTTTAAATTGCAAATCTCGAATGGCAGAAAAAAAGGACGCGGAGTGAGCATATGAAAAACTCGTGAGCTGATATTCTGACAGTGTTGCAGAGCAGTCGGTGGGGAGCAGCTGCGGTTTGGACGGTGCATGAATAAATTATGAGATGTTTTGGAAAGTGAGTACCCCCAAAAAAAACTCTAAAAAGGATGTGCGGGAGTCACAATCCTATTGTTAATATGTAAATCTTCCACAATCCTGTTGTTAATGTGTAAATCTGCATACTAATAAATTAGAATTAAAGGTCAATTAAATGTCCATTAGTTCATCACACTGACCAGCCAGCAGCTTTCATTAAAGGAAAAGTTTTTACTTAACTTGTAATGTCATTAACCTTTCTTACATGGAACACAAAACGACATTTGAAAAAGGCCCACAAAAAACATTTTCTATAGGTTTAGGAAAATGTGTTATTATTCATGGCATTCCAAATGAGTCTTACAGTCCTTTTTTCAGTGGGGTTCTGCTTTTGCTTTTCTAATCGGTAGTTGTATTCTATATTCCTTCAATTATTAGTTATTTTACACACACACACACACACACACTTTACATGACAACAATGCAGTCAAAAATTAGTTTTCACATATCCGCAATAGTGACCAAAAACGCTGTATTACATATGCCAGGCCAGTAGTTGGCGTTGTCACTTTGTTAGTATTCAGTACCTGTAGGGAAGTGACGATTATATCATAATCAACACTTTGCTGAAGAAGCGTCAGCAAACTCTCGAGCAGCAACAACAAAGTCATGTACTCCGCCATTGTTGTGTATGTTTTTTCGCGCTTGCCTTTAAAATTGACACATTCTGCACATTTACCTAAAACAGACGCTCATGATGGCACCGTTTTCAAAGATTCTCATATTGGGTGTTTACACGGAAATGATTATAATGGCGCTTTGAAACCCGTTTTCAAAAATATGGGTTCTCAGTCCCCAAAACGCTGTTGTTGTGTAAACGAACAGTCAAAACGCATTAAAAAGATTTCCATTTTTTGCTGAAAATGTGTTTTGTGTTTAAATCCCACAAAAACTGCATTTTCAAAAGTTCCAGGAACTATGGGAAAGTTGCTATACTGTATGTGGTGACGAATCTCCCAAATTGGAAACATTGCTACTTCTACAGCCATTTTTGGAGCTCAACAGCCCCTTTCAAACTGAATTTCCTTCAAAAATCCTCCTTTTGGGCTCCACAGAAGAAAATAAAGTCATATGTGTTTGGAGCAACATGAGGTCGAGTAAATTATGACATACTTCATTTTAAATGGTAAAGGGTAAAGCGCTCCTCTAAGCTTTGTGCTTCATGCAATTCTCTCCAGTAGGAAAACATGCCTTTCACAGCTGCCTCGCTGATCTGGAGGTGCTGGAAACATCCTGTGAGCTGCTCCTAGCTTTGGAGATTAAGTATGAAGGCAGGACAGAATATCCCTCCACAGGAAAGCTCGCTGGCTCATACTGCCGCTGCTTCAGTAAGTATGAGGCGCTGGGAGTGATGACTCCAGACTCCAGCAGCAAGGTTGGAGAGTTTGGCAAGCTCTCTAACCCAATCAAAATCAAAAGTGGTGGGATAAAGCAAGCGCAGCCGCTTTCTTCGGTAATGACCTGGTTGATTGAAAGCCTTCACATATAGGATGGAGGATGCATAATGTATAATAAATGAGGATAGCGCCTGTTCAAGGTGTGTGGAGTCCGCTTTAAGCAGACACATGCATGATGATGAATCTCACGGCTCAGGGGTCGGGTTTAATGAAACATGGAAGCTAACAAGGTTAAAACCTGAAATGCTAAATGTTCACGTCTCTCAGAAGGGTGTTGAATATTCAATTCACTGCTATTAAATAGATTTATGCAACCTAACTTAATTATTAAAGCAACACATGCAATAAGCCTTGTTAGTTGATGTTTCAGTTAACAGTCAGTATCTAGTGAAATGTTTCAAGTACACACAATGTACCTTATGCATACAGATTATTTCACATACCTTATACAAAACAGCTTCAATGATGGAATGACATGTTTAGTGCATAAAACCTCCTATCCTAGTTTATAAAAATAGTTCACCCAAAATTGAAAATTGTTAATATTATACCTAAGCATTCAGAGCAACCATGGCTATGCATGTGTCTGTAGTTTATTTGATTTATGCACAATATGTCAAGTCATCTGAACTCATACAATGCATCTGTCTATTAAAAAAACTCTGAGATAAAGTTTTGCAATTACCTTAATTTTTCATTCCATGGCACACAGAAAAAAAAAAAATAATTGCCTGACAAACTCATTCAGAGTACAAGGTCAGAATTGCAAGATGTAAAATCAGAATTTGGAGAAAAAAAGTCAAAATTGTAATATATAAAAACTTGCAGTTGTCAGAAGCCAAGCTTTTTAATAGATGTCTATGTACAAATGCAATGAGAAAACACCCTAAAATCTTGTAAAAATAAAAAGATAGTGCTGAAAAATGAATGTAATTTGCAGTGTCAATAATTAGCATTCTTGCTGGACACGAATATAAACTTTGTTAATCTGATTGACCGTAAATGTCAACATGTCCTGGCTTGACCAGTGGTGTGAGTTTAGGGCAGGACTGCCAGCTTATCTCCAGCTCTAAAAGACTTAAACCACAGCGGTCTCTTGCAGCTGTGTGCTCTACAGGACATGTTCTGCATCATGTTTGAGTAAGATTTGCAGTCGCTCTGCATGTGTTGCACGTAGAAATGCCCATCGCTCAAGCAGGTCCCTAAGGCTGTCCACGTCTCAGTGTGGATGACAGAACCGCGCATCACTGCTGCTCATCTGCACGACTGACCCCGAGGTGAACAGCAGTGTTGCCAAGTATAAAGCGTTTCCTCCAAAACACCACCTTTATTCCCCGCCAAGGTGCTTTCACAAGACATCCCAATCTTCTTCTGACTAACATTAACCTTTTCCCCCAGCAGCTGCTTACCGTTGTGTTGTTAACTGATCTGAGAGAACATCAGCTTGAAGTTTCTCTGTAAACACATCAGAAAAGTACTTGTATTTAACTAACATGTAGACAGACTAGAAAAGCAAAAAAATCTCTGGTAACACAAAGGGAAACAGACTCAAATATCTCATATGAAACACTAAGGCATTATCATTAACGACTAAAATCAACACTAAACTAATAACAAGAGACATGCTTGAGAAACAGACTCACCAGCTCCTCTCACCCGAGTCTTTAATGAGACACCTGTGCTTGTTTGTCTTTTACAAGTTTTGACAGTTCATGGAGAAAGAAACCTTCAAGTGCTGTTTTACAAATCGGCTTCTGTCTGGTGTCTTCCTGCATATGCACATATATTCAACTAAAACTGTCATCCACACAAACAAACAAATGTTTCCTTTCCTCAAACAAGAACTGAACGCAAGACATTAACCTAAAAAACCCTGATGCCAAAAATATTTCTCACTATCAGGCCTGAGGGAAAGGGTCCCACCCATGAAAAATTAGTCCTGGGCCTTGTGAATCTGAGCAAAGGTCCTTCAGAGCATAAATGGACATATTTATATTCCCTATAGAAATTTATATGACTTTTCCAGGCCTGGAAATCACATTTTTAAAATCCTGTGATACTCCAGTGTGTGTGAAGGACTGACACGCTAATCTTAAATAGGTCACTGGACACTGACAGTCTTCAGATGCACTGTGTGCAGATGCTGAAAAGAAGAGCAATGAAGGAGAAACGGAGTGCGAGATGAGCCCTCGGGCACAAATACCTCATGGCAGACTTCACCATCGACTGACTGGAGGCGAGCCTGAGGGTCTTTTCCGGCCACACATCATTCACAGGCTATCATCCATCAACGCTTGGCCCAAGAAATGACTTTCTAATGATTTGGCATTACGGGCTATTAGGACGCTACATTGATGTTTCTCTGCAGGATCTCACCGAACAATTTGCTCTCTGTTTGTTTGTTTGTAATGGCCATCATTTTCATGTACAATACGCAATGCAGATTTCGGTCCATCTTTATATTTAGGGTCCCTAATACCTGTGTACTTACATAGTAACCAGATGTGAACATAGTATGTAACCACAGTGTAAGTACACATTGGTAAATAGTATCTACAGCTGTAATATTTGTGTAAATACACACATGTAACAATCCACTGAATGGTATGAGTAAGTACAAATGTATAACACGACAATGGTAACAACACTTTTTGGTAATGAAAGTACAAATGGGTTACAGGACTAACAGCAGAGAAAGTGTTACACTGTACATTAGATTTACCATGTAATTACCTTGAAGTTACACAGCAGCGGCTGTAAGTTGGGTGTACATATAAATTGTGGTTGGTGTCCAGAATGTTACATTTTATATTAAGTGGACAGTTCTTGAGGAGTTACCGCGTAAGTACACTGGTATTACAATGGTGCAACTCTAACTCGAGAGCCAACTCGTCCTACTTTATATATCCAGAAACCTACCCATCTCCACCCTCTGGATCCCATTTCCACTCCCAAACCTACCCATTTCTACCCCCTGGAAACCATATCCACACCTAAACCTACCCCATCTCCACTCCCTGGATCCAATTTCCACGCCTAAACCTACAAATCTCTACCTCCTGGAACCAATTTCCACCCCTAAACCTACCCATCTCCACCCCCTGGAACCCATTTCAACCCCTAAACCTACCCATCTCCACTCACTTGATCCCATTTCCACCCCTAAACCTACCCCATCTCCACTCCCTGGATTCAATTTCCACCCCTAAACCTACCCATCTCTACCCCCTGGAACCCATTTCCACCCCTAAACCTACCCATCTCCACCCGCTGGAACCCATTTCCACCCCTAAACCTACCCATCTCCACTCCCTGGATCCCATTTCCACCCCTAAACCTACCCATCTCTACCCTCTGGATCTCATTTTTACCCCTAAACCTACCCATCTCTACTCCCTGGATCCCATTTCCACCCCTAAACCTACCCATCTCCACTCCCTGGATCCCATTCCCACCCCTAAACCTACCCATCTCCACGCACTTGATCCCATTTCCACCCCTAAACCTAACCCATCTCCACTCCCTGGATCCAATTTCCACCCCTAAACCTACCCATCTCTACCCCCTGGAACCCATTTCCACCCCTAAACCTACCCATCTCTACCCTCTGGATCTCATTTCTACCCCTAAACCTACCCATCTCTACCCCCTGGATCCCATTTCCACCCCTAAACCTACCCATCTCCACTCCCTGGATCCCATTTCCACCCCTAAACCTACCCATCTCTACCCTCTGGATCTCATTTTTACCCCTAAACCTACCCATCTCTACTCCCTGGATCCCATTTCCACCCCTAAACCTACCCATCTCCACTCCCTGGATCCCATTCCCACCCCTAAACCTACCCATCTCCACGCACTTGATCCCATTTCCACCCCTAAACCTAACCCATCTCCACTCCCTGGATCCAATTTCCACCCCTAAACCTACCCATCTCTACCCCCTGGAACCCATTTCCACCCCTAAACCTACCCATCTCCACTCCCTGGAACCCATTTCCACCCCTAAACCTACCCATCTCCACCCCCTGGAACCCATTTCCACCCCTAAACCTACCCATCTCCACTCCCTGGAACCCATTTCCACCCCTAAACCTACCCATCTCCACCCCCTGGATCCCATTTCCACCCCTTAACATACCCATCTCCACCCCCTGGATCCCATTTCCACCCCTTAACATACCCATCTCCACCCCCTGGAACCCATTTCCACCTCTAAACCTCCCATCTCTACCCCCGGATCCTATTTCCATCCATAAGTAAGAAGTAAAAAAAATGTGTTGTAACCAATGTCCTGTTACACATTTGTACTTACACAAACCATCCTGATGGTTGTTACATGTGTGTAGTTACAGAAATATTACAGCTGTAGATACTATGTATCAATGTGCAATTGCACTGTGGTTACACACTACATACACATTTAGTTACTACGCAAGTACACATGTATTAGGGAAACAACATTAAGTGGGACCCAGATTTCTTTAGCTAACAAGACAGTATTGAGTGTGAAAAAAAAGGTCTAAATGATATGGATTGTAAATAATTATGCTCATATCCATCAAGGACTAATATTATAATGAGGATGGTAAGGTCTTAAAAAAACATCAACCATTTCAAGCAACAACTGTCAATAGTGTTTTAGCACTAATGAGAACGCCGGAGGAAGGATTGTGGTGTGCCAAAGAAAATCTGATATTTGCTCAAAAAAAGGAAAAAAAAGAATAAAGGTTGAAAGGAGAGCACTGAATGCCACTGACAGAAATAACGCTTATCGCTAAGCCAAGATTGAATCAATGCTGAATACTGCGGAACGGTTCCAGTGATGGAAAGACCTGTGAAATATACAAAGGTATTAAATGGAACACCTGGCATTATTTAATTATTTAATTTAGGGGAGAACAGCTGGCAATGATTAAATTTTTTTCCACATTGCATGTGTCACAATAGCTCAATACCTAAAAAATAGCAAAATGTCCAATACAAGGGATTTCTAAACAGGGTCCAGGGACCAAGGTGACCGCTAAGAAGGGGTTTCGGGTCTGTGAAAAATTTAAAATATTTTTTCAGGGCAATGAATCATTTTATTCTATCGACAGTCCTAATATTTAACAGCAAGAAATACAAATCTCCATATGATTTTGAATAAATAATATTAGTTGCTGTTTTTACAATAATAAATAATAAAAAAATATTATGTATGAATGAATGAATAATACAGTAGTTGTCGCTGTTGTAATAACAAATACTGTATTTGATAATAATTTTTTTTTAAATTGATTTTTATATTTATAATAACAATGCCCAGTTATGTTATTATTTATTTATTTAAATATTTATTTAATATAAAATTATAAATTTGGCGGTCCATGATATCTTTTTATCGGACAAAAAACAACAACATTTTTTTAAAAATAACAAAATAAATAAACAGTTTATATACTGTATACAGTATATATGTAAAGTGTATACTCATGTATATATATAACTACAAAACCTCAAAAAGTTTGAAAACTTATGAAAATAAAATGTAAAAAATTTTGAAAAACAAAGATATTCTGATCATTTATAGTACAGTTATCAATGACCGTTCCTGCAAGAGGGTGCTCAAAGAGAGCATTGTTAAATATTCATAAATCTCCTAACTCTCTCTCCTGACGTGTGAGAAAAAGTTGCAGTTAACTCTTAGTCTTTGATGCCTTCCCTCAGAAACAAAGGCCTGTTTACAATCCAAGAGGCCTTGGCAACTACAGAGCAACATCTGTTTGTTTGTGGCACTCGATGCCTCGGCATGCCACCAAAAAAGTCTCAGTATCATAATTTCAAGAAAGAAAAAAGGCCTTCAAACTCTGTACCTTGGCAGGTGGGTAAGGAGCCGCTCCAGGTGCCGTTGTGTGTGCAGGTGCGGATTACGAAGCCCCCATTCTCCATCACATAACCGGGCTGGCAGGAATACGTCACATTCTGGCCGATGGTGAAGTCCTCGCCGAACCTCAGGCCGTTGGCAGGTCCGCCTGGATCCCCACAGCTGATCACTATTAGAGCAGAAGTAAGACAGCATTTGGAAGGAAGCGCATTATGGAAATGTATGTCTTGAATCAGCGACACCATTATCTGTGTGGGTGTATATGAAGAGTCTAAACACACAACATCATTAAATAGTTTATGGATTCAAGACAGTCCCCTCGGAACTAAAACTAAACAAACAATTTTTCTGGATGTTTCTGCTACAGTTCTGCCTGTCACACTGATAATGGTCAAGCCTCGGGTAAGATGCTACAGTTGAAGAATGCTACATTTTGTCATCGTACAGAACAACATCTTTAGTTTAACAACACTTAAGACTATCGAAGCATTATGATATGTGCTGCATTACCCCATTGTATTTAAAATAATACTATAATTGCAATAATATTCAGTAGTGAATAATCAATAATTGTTATATGCATCAGAGGTGTTTTTCCAAAGCAAGAATGTCTTACTATTAATAATGTTTTTTTCTAAGTATTAAACCTCAAAATGTAACTCATCTTCATGATTTGGGGTCAATAATTAGAAATTAATACTATTTTTATTCACCAAAAAAGCTTTGCATCAAATGAATAAATTGCATTTTAAAATATTTTTACATTTTTGCAAGAATAAGAAACTTTAAAATATATAAAAAGTCATATCAACCCCAATCTTTTGAACAATAGTGTATCAGATTTTATTCGATTAATCTGCTATTGTTTTTTATTCTTTATTCAAAAGTCTACTGCTTTCAAAATTATATATCTATTATACTTTTTATGATTTAAGTAATTAGCTTGATCAACTTGATCCTTTACTAAATCCTTTACAAACTGAAATTGCATGAACTGGAATGGTATTAAAGCCAATGGTTACATGGCATATTAAAAAGATAAATTATTGTGAGTTTTACAATGCATGTAAACACTGTGCATTTGGGGTGGGACTTCCTGTTCGACCAATCAATGACAAATGTGGGGAGTGTTTAATTATATTCATCATTTGTGCCAATCTGAACTGACTTCACCTTTAACATCCACAGTTTATCTTGTCACATCAACAAAGAGCATCTAATGTCATGTGAAATTCACCGTAGTCCCGCAGCACTCCCCTGCTCATTATTCTCTCACTACCCCAACATCAATCTTACATTATCTGTCAGCGTGAGATTGATTCTGCCTGTCATCTCATCCTACTATTACTAAGACAGCGGCAGGAATAAATCTCATTCCATTAATGAGTTTGCTCATTAGGTGAGCAGGGTCCACATCTGAACAACAACAACTGCATGATAAGATGGTTAGGCTAATTACAAATGGGCGTCTTGTTATTAAGGGAACTCTTTCCTGTTCGAATCCCAACATTTATTGAGAAACGCAGTTCGGGGGAAAAACAAAACAGATGAAGGAAGACTTGAACACTGCCAACATGTTTGAGTTTTTCCAGGATGTAAGACAACAGTTTGGGTACGTACGGGTGCAGTTGGGCTCGCTGCCAGACCAGGTCCCGTTCGCCAGGCACTGACGGGAGGGAGAACCTGAGAGCTGGTATCCATCCACACACGAGTAGACTATGGAGTGAGAGAAGGTGGTGCCATGAACACGTAAAATGTGCCCATTAGCAGGAGTCCCAGGATTCCCACATTGAACCGCTATTGGATGAAAAAGAAGCACATGTCTAGCTAGGTCATTCCTTTCATCTAGGACTTTATGAGCATGACAATGTTTGTGATTACAGGAAGTACACTATAAAAAAAGATTACTGGAGTTTATAAGCAAATAATAATTTAATTAAATGTGCTACTTGCCATTTGTATCATTATTATTATTATTTAAGAAAGTTATTAGCAATTTCTAAATTATTATTATTTTTCCCAGTGTATTTGCATAAAATGGCAATACAATATGGCAAGAAAAATTGCTTTGGTCAAGTGTTGTTGTTATCGTTAACTAAAACTATTAAAAAATATGTCTGTTTATTGAAATAAAATGAAAATAAAATAAAAAATAAATATTAGATTCAGTAAGATAAGACAAGGTCAAAGTACTAAAATTACCAAATTCAAGTAATACAAAACTTTATTAAAACAAACTGAAATATAAAAAATAAATATGTATAATATAATATTGGCTAAAAATTGGCAAAACAAAATTTCAGAAAATCTGCTTCAGTTTAGTGTTGTTGTTGTTAGCTATAACTAAAACTAATACAAATAATTTTTTGTTAAATGAAATGTGATTAAAATAAAATATAAATATTACATGATAAAAAACAAATGAAAATGATAAAATACAAATATGACTTAAAATGAAATAAAAACAAGGCTTAAAGAAATAAAAAAAGAAAATACTGAAACTTTTAACTAAAATAATAATAATAATAATAAAGATGTTTAGTTTGAGGACCAATTCTCACTATTAACTAACTGTTAAGATTTTTGCCTCAAAAATTATTAAATGTTCCTAAGTTATAGTTGTTAAGTTTAGGAATGAGGTAGGTTTAAAGGATCTAAAATGGTCATGCAGAATAAGGCATTGATATGTGCTTTAGAAGTATAGTACTAAGAAACAGCCAAAATTCTAGTAATATGCATGCTAATAAGCAACTCGTGTACATAATGAGAATTGGTCCTTAAACTAAAGTGGGTTGCACTTTATTTTACAGTATGTTATACTTACATGTACATATAGTGTACTCACAGTGTATTTATATAAGAAAGTTCTGGTAATACAAGGTAACTGCATGGGGTAGGGTTAGGTTTAGGGGTAGGTTCAGGGTTAGTACCTAGTTACTACATAGTATATGTAATTACTATAATAAGTACATAGTATTTACATGAGAAACAGAACTGTAAAATAAAGTGCTACCCTAAAGTGTTACCAAAAATTAACTAAACATAAATAAAAATCTTAAGATACTCCAAAATATGAACAAATACTATATTAGTACTTTATTAAGCACAACTTGATTGTTCTGTATTAATTTGGATTGATTTTGAAGAGCCTGGGATGTGTTAGTCTCAGCCTCAGATGTCACGCTCACGGACCGATGCCTAAACGTCTGATGCATATCGGACACAAAAGTGGAAACACTTCAGGAATGTCGAAGTCGTCATCGGATTGGTTGAATTTTACAACCGTGTGTGTCACGTTCTTTAACTTTCCACCTGGAAACAAAGATAACGCAGCACAAAACCCACTCACGAAGAAGAAAGCCACCGTGTTTTCAACTGTGACGTCAAACGCTTGTCAGGATCAACTAAACACTGGATTTTCAAAAGTATGTGAAATATTTAACGTTCACAGCATAGAATCTTTCAAATACATCCGAGGGTTTTACACATTAGTCGTTTAATGTTGCAAAATTTCCACATCTCGAAACGCATTGATGATAAACGAAACGAGCTGTTATTAGTTGTTTAGACATGTCAGTCAAATGGCCTCATAGGCGGGCCTTGGCCAAAGAAAGCTGTCATGAATTCCAGACCTTCAGTCTGAAGTCTGGTTACGCGAGACTAGGGATGTGCTTACTGGGATGTTTTTAAGATCCTAATAGATTTATTTTAGTTTTCTCCCCTCACGTATGCGTTGAGTGGGGTTAAACTGCAGGAGATGTTGGTGTTTGTTCAGCCTGGAAAATCACAGGGGGGCATGATGGGATTTAATGCAAGACAAGCTGTTAGACCAGAGCCACGTAGCAAAAACATTCAAGCTTGAGAAATTTCCGCCTCCTGGGACCTGCGCGCTAACAATCTGTAAATCTGTTTTATAGCCCAGCATGGCGCTGGACCGAAATAACCTATCACCCTCGAGATGACACGGACAATGCCTCAGACTAAAAGAGCTGAAAAAGAGCAGAATAAACACTGCCATTTCCTCAAAAGCCTCTGGTGCAAGGTCGTCTTTTGTGTGAATTACAGAATGCATAAATGCCATGACACTGGCACAAATGTTTGACGAGAGAAAATACTTCTCATTTGATGCATATCAGTGTCTCGGTGTGTACTCGCGCCGCTCCTCGCTGTGGTGCACATTCATTATTCATGGCGTCTAAAGTGGTTACTTACGTTTGCAGGTGGGCTGACGGCCCGACCAAGTGCTGTTGGGAAAGCAGATCCGTTCTGCCGAGCCGTAGAGGGTGTGACCCGTGGCGCAGGTGAAGCGCACTTTGGCGTGCTGCTGAAAGCTGCCCTCCTCTCGGGTGGCATGGGCTGGCGTGCCCGGATCCCCGCAGGCACCCCTTTTATCACCTGTGGGAGACAAGCGCACATATATTCTAGATACTATACTATTCTGCATAGCATATACAGATTTTTCCAGCTAAGCGAGCACATGTATTTTTCTACTTGGATAGATGCAAACTGCTCCAAAAAAAAGAAAAAGTTTAAAAGTAAAAGTTGACAGTAAGTTGCTGGATGTATGTGCAACCCATGGGAGACTGAAACTGCAGACTTGGTCAATATGTAAGACATAACGTACAGTTAGTCAGCCATTATTACCACATAAACTCAAAGCTGAGGGGTCCTGCATCACCCTGGAGGGGTTCATTTCATCATAATGGCCAGCTGAGTCTACACTATCTTGCTTATTAGATGGCAACACGTACTAAATAAATAAATAGATGGATATAAAATATTGAGTTGAAATAATTATTTTCATATAGCAAACAGTTTTTCTCGTTTAATAAACCTCACAAATGTTCTGTATTTTACAAGTTATTTATGTTTTAATTATGCATTTGCCGGTGGGTTCACGAAATAAACCATTTTAAATATATTCTCTGTAAACAACTCTTAATAGACTGCAAAATTTTGCTAGTAAGTACATTTATCTTATTTTAGGGATGCTTTGATATTTTAAGTGGAAACCCCAATGAATACTATTATTCAGCAAGGACACATCAAGCAGATCAAAAGTGATAAAGACTTTTATGTTGATAAAAGATTCAAATAAATGCGGTAGTATTTATCAAAGAATCCTGAAAAATATTATGATTTCCACAAAAATATTATGAGCAGCACAACTTTTTTCAAAATTGATAATAAATTACATTTATGGACCAATATGGTAAATATGGACCAAAAACACCTTGTTGAATCTATGCCACGAAGAATTCAGGCACTTCTGAAGACACAACCCGGTACTAGAAAGGTGTACCTAATAAAGTGTGTGTCTGTGTGTGTGTGTATGTATATATATTCAGAGGGGCTAGCTAGAAATAATTGGTTTAGGTCATTACCATGTAATCTAGACAGTCATTCGTAATGTAAAATGCACCAATAACCCTTTCCTCACCTTTCAGACTGAAACTCTAAACTAAAGTTTGATCACAGATGTGACTACAGGGATTCAATGGATTAATGAAAGACCTTTTGACAGCAAAACAGATCTGCTCAGTGATGTATTAGATATTATAAATACACGCGGGACCAGCACTGCCCTCAGATCAGTTGAGAGCTTCATTTGGCCACAGAGGAGTTTTCCAGCGAGCCGAACTGCCACCGCTCGGATAAAGAGCAGTTACAGATCTCAAAGGAACACTTCTTCTGTTCTCTGAGCTGTCACTCACCATGCCGTTTCAGAAGATTTGAAAAGAGGAACTTTTGTGCCTGAAAATACTATTTGAATGAGCTTAAACAATCTTTTTGCTCACCTGCATTGTACGATAAGATAGAGAAATGAACTATGACAGCCGACAGAAAAAATCAAAACCAATAACAGCTTTTTATTACTGGAAAAATCGACTAATTCTTGCATTTCACCTCTGCTCGTTTCCTAGACTAGCTTTTCTAATAAACCTGTAGACTATAAACATTACTGGCTCTGTGACGAATTGCTTCTGTTACTCTATTGTGAGTCACTTTGGATAAAAGCATCCGCTGAAAGCAGAAATAATTAATAGCTCTGCAAAAAATAAATAAGTTTGAACTTCTTGCTGCACTTACCTGCTTTCATGTCTAAACTCGCATGACTTAATTTCTTCCATGAAACAGAAAAGATGATGCTTTGAAGAATGTTCATACCGCTCATTTCTTCATAAATGTGAATGGATGTTGTCCAAGTCTTCTGAAGACGTTTGTGTGACAAACAGACTAAAATTTAGCTCTGAAATCTTATTTCTGTACATTTGACATGTTTTAGGAAATGACATTGATCTAAAGTGACAGTGAAGACTTTTATACTGATACAAAAGAGCAGCAAATCAGCATATTAGAATGATTTCTGAAGGATCATGTGACACTGAAGACTGGAGTGATGATGCTGAAAATTCAGCTTTAATCACAGAAATAAATTGCATTTAATTTCATAAAAGACCCATGAAAATACAATGCCATTCTGAAGTGCATAAACCAGGCGAAATTCTCAAGAGGAACAATTAGATGCCTTTATATGTTGTTACTGGCGAGAAGACCAATTTGCAGACACCTTTCCAAATGACAGTGTGATATGCAACAGGCTATCAATTATCATCTAGCGGCTGAAGTCATTAGCAGAAGCCATTGGCATAAATAATTATGGTAAAATATTAATTGAACAGAGCCGGATGGCACACGTCGCAGACACTCCGAGCAACGAACCCTGTTCGAGTCAGCCGATGACCCGAAAATCAAATCCTTTTTAATTACGTGTACGAGCACCCCGAGGCCAATCAGAAAGCCCAGACTCAGCAAACGGCCCGGGAATCCGAGGGAATGAATAACTAGTGTTTAAAACAAGCCGTAGGGCAACCGTCCTCTGGTTCCTTTGCACTGCTGCTTAACCAGGTCTTTGTCCATATTTACATCAACAGTAAAACAGCAGCACTTCATGACATCGTCCTGTTTTTCTGATAAATACCTTTGCTTTAGTTCATTAGAAATCCGGGACATTTCTTTTTCTACTGCACAGCACAGAAAATGAGAGGTAGACTGAACTCATCTGACATCATTCCAAGCGTGCTGATGTAGTGTAGAGAAAGAAAGACACATGCACGGAGAGAAAGAGACGGAACCTATTCACAGCCGTTTGTTCAAATATCCAAGCCCCATAAAAAAGAAGGTGTCACAAAGGAGAAAGGGCCGACTTTTCTTCCTCATTAACCTCAATTGGTTTGACGTCCTGCCTTTGTTGGCATGCTGTGAACAGACAGGTCTCCTAAAAGATCTACGAGCTGTGTGTGTGTGTGTGTGTGTGTGTGTGTGTGTGTGTGTGCTTATATGATCAAAATTAGAGTCTTCTATAAAGGTGAAGCTGTTGAATGCTATGAAACGGTTCTAGTTTCCAATAATTGGCACAGCAGTGATATGTGAATTTGAGTTAAAGGACACCCACCAGTAGCTTCGCAGGGTTTAATAAGGCTGCGAAGTTCGTTACATAAGAACTCCAATTCACCTGGCAGTGCAGAACACTATTGATTTAGCTTGCTATCCATATTTCATCATGCTGAACTGGTAGTATTATCTTTTAGTCTTCAGTGGAATTCATTTTACCACATAACGTGAGACAGAAACAACAAAAACTCCCACGAACGAAAGCAGGCGCTGCAGGGGACGTGAAGTTTTCTTATCTTAAACAAAAGCATACAGCTGGAAATGCTTTAAAATGAAGCCATTTTATATTTTTAGCGGAAAGACACGACATAATTATGAATGATTATAATTCAACACACTTATAAAATATCACATATCCTATTACACTGGCATTATGCCTGTGGAGAAAATTTAAAGCATATTAAATAATAATTATATATAATAATAATTAAATAATTAATAAAAATATTAAATAAAAAAAATTGTGAAGTGATGTAAAAAAAAAAACATACATTAATATACATTAAAATTAGTATTATGTGTGTGTGTGTGTGTGTGTGTGTGTCTATTAGGGATGTGTATGTGAGACGAGATGTGAGATGTGTCTTAGTTGCTTTCAGGGGGTTAACTAGAATTAAATGGATGCAAAAACAACAAAAACACCATGAAATCAGACAAAAAACATAAAAACATTGTTATTATAATTATTACTGATTATAATTAAACACATCAGTATTAGAATGATTTCTGAAGCATCATGCAACAATGAAGACTGTAGTAATGACTCTTTAATTCCTAAAATGTATTCAATTATAATTATCAAACAATATATAGATTTAATTATCTAGTCAACGTTTATGTTTTATTGTATTTTTGATTAAATAAATGTAGGCTTGATGAGCATAAAATACTTCTTTAAAAACGTGAAAAAAAAAAAGAAAAAAAAAATCTGAACATTTAAGAAATATATATATATATATATATAAACCTCTTTTTTTCCTATAAATTGTTTCCCAATAATATTAACTTTATGCCAAAAATATGGGAGTTTTGTTTTATTGTATTTTTTCCAGATGGGTTAACTAGAATTAAATTAATGCAAAAATATCAAAAACTCCAATGAAAGCAGGCACTGCATGAGAAGTGGGGTTTTCTTATCTCAAACAAAAACATGGAGCTGAAAACGCTTTAAAATGAAGCCAAGATACAACTGGCTAACTTTATTAAACCTACAGTGTCATACGCCTTCTAAAATTTCCAGCAATTGAGATGCTAGATTCCTGACGAATGTCCCAGAAATCCAGAACACAGTCTCAACATCAAACCTCCCGAGGAGCGCCGAGCATGTTCACACAGAATAAAGAAGCAATGCTAGAAAGACACAGAGAGCCCTGAGGAAAGTGTTCTTTCTCAAAGGTTGCTCTTTTCTATGCTCAGGAGGATTTGAGATATGCTTCATTTAGGTATCAACTTCATCTCTGATGTTCCTTATGAACATTCCTTAGTAAAAAAAAAAAAAAAAAAAGACAAAACAACTTGCTGTACAGTATAATTAAAATGACTGCAATTAGCATAGTTTAGATTAATCCCAAATTATAATGAAAATGCAAATTCTAAATAATATCTATGAGCACTATGATAACTAGATACAATAATTTGATGATGACATACAATGTTAAACAGAATGTAGTAAACGATACATTCAGTTTCACATACTATTTACAAAAAAGCACTATGAGAAAGCCAGTATAGAGTATAGTGTGCAGTTCTGTAGTCAAAAAGAGAAAAAAAGCAGACAGTGGGAGAAGGATTGAGATAAGAAGAGAAGGAATGAAAAAAAAAGAGGAAAAACTGCCAGCTCATGCTGTTTTTGGGTCAGTGGTTGATGCAGCACATGCAGCGCTGCATACATACAGATGAGCACAGAGATGAGTGTGTGATTCTTACAAACTTTTTAAGAGTGTAAATGCATAATTTTCATTTTCTGAGGATGTTTGGCTCATTGTGTGTGCATAATATGATTTCTATTCTTTCTAAAAAAAAAAAAGTATTTTATAAACACTGTGGCTGCTTTTATTTAATTAAGAATACAGTAAAACAGAAATTTTGTGAAACCTCACAATTTAAAATAGTTGTTTTCTATTTGAATGTATTTTAAAATGTAATTTATTCCCGTGATCAAAGCTGAATTTTCAGCATCATTTCTCCTTCAGTCTTCAGTGTCACATGATCCTTCAGAAATCATTCTAATATGCTGATTTGCTGCTCTTTTGTATCAGTATAAAAGTCTTCACTGTCACTTTAGATCAATGTCATTTCCTAAAACAAATAAAAATTCTTATATGTTGATTTGCTTCTCAAAAATTATTATTATTATACATACCAAAAACATTCTTTGACGAAAGTTCAAAAGAACAACATTTATTTGAAATGGAAATCTTTTTTGACATTATAAATGTATTTTCAGTCACCTTTATATTTATATATATATGTACACTTTCCTAAAGGATTATTAGGAACATCTGTTCAATTTCTCATGAATGAAATTATCTAATCAACCAATCACATGGCAGTTGCTTCAATGCGTTTAGGGATGTGGTCCTGGTCAAGACAATCTCCTGAACTCCAAACTGAATGTCAGAATGGGAAAGAAATGTGATTTAAGCAATTTTGAGCGTGGCATGGTTGTTGGTGCCAGACAGGCCGGTCTGAGTATTTCACAATCTGCTCAGTTACTGGGATTTTCACGCACAACCTATTCTAGGGTTTACAAAGAATGGTGTGAAAAGGGAAAAACATCCAGTATGTGGCAGTCCTGTGGGTAAAAATGCCTTGTTGATGCTAGAGGTCAGAGGAGAATGGGCCGACTGATTCAAGCTGATAGAAGAGCAACTTTGACCCTTTGAAAGAGGCTACAATTTGCACGAGCTCACCAAAATTGGACAGTTTGAGATACGATTTCTTTTGAGACAATCAGATGGTAGAGTCAGAATTTGGCGTAAACAGAATGAGAACATGGATCCATCATGCCTTGTTACCACTGTGGAGGCTGCTGGTGGTGGTGTAATGGTGTGGGGATGTTTTCTTGGCACATTTTAGGTCCCTTAGTGCCAGTTGGGCATCGTTTAAATTCCACGGCCTACCTGAGCATTGTTTCTGACCATGTCCATCCCTTTATGACCACCATGTACCGATCCTCCGATGGCTACTTCCAGCAGGATAATCCACCATGTCACAAAGCTCAAATCATTTCAAATTGGTTTCTTGAACATGACAATGAGTTCACTTTACTCAAATGGCCTCCACAGTCACCAGATCTCAACCCAATAGAGCATCTTTGGGATGTGGTGGAACGGGAGCTTCGTGCCCTGGATGTGCATCCCACAAATCTCCATCAACTGCAAGATGCTATCCTATCAATATAGGCCAACATTTCTAAAGAATGCTTTCAGCACCTTGTTGAATCAATGCCATGCAGAATTAAGGCAGTTCTGAAGGCGAAAGATGGTCAAACACAGTGTTAGTATGGTGTTCCTAATAATCCTTTAGGTGAGTGTACATGACATCAGGATAGTTGAAATATAGTTGTCTGGACTGCTTTTATGAAGCTTCAACTGTGTATTTTTGATCTTTTTCAAGATATGAATGTGAACTGTAGGAAAAGTCTCATATTTGGCATGATATCAGTGTAAGTAATAATGAGTGTTTCATTTGTGCATGAAATATTTCTTTAAAGAAGACAAATCTGTGCAAGTTAGCTCGAATCAAACAGACAGCTTGTCAGTAAGAAGAGATGGTATAATGCAGCCGCAGAGACAGAAGTCATTATTCAGTTGAACTTTATTAACTCATTTTAGACTGACACATAATGACAGGAAATAAGAACCGAGGAAAAGATGAGCTTCATTCAACAATGTGCTCATTCAAATGTATGAGTTCTCTTCAAACACGAGTCGAGGTCTGAACAAGCAGATACAAGGACTTTTGCATTATATGAATAAAGCAATAAGCCACAAGGAGCCAAGGGAATTACTGTGATTTTACCAAGGGAAAGGAAGAAGCTTTTATGAAACAGAGAAAGCTGCATTAGAATGTAAGATTTGGTTTGTTTTTTTCTATTAGCAGGTCTATTTTGAGTCTATTTTGGGGTGTTTTTAAACACAACGTATAGCAGAGCATCTAAAACCTACTCAACTTTGCTAAAATTACCGTAATGCACTGCCTTTCATTGTTAATTTCTTCATCATATTAATTTGAGCTATTTCAAAGCGCTTCACAGCCTACAAACATGCAGCAAGAGAACCAGAAAAACAACCATCACTTGGCAAGCTAAATATGACAAATAACAGGATAAAATTATGATTTCAAATTATTTGTAATATTACTTTTTATATCTACAGAAAGCACACTCTCTCTGTCTTTTGTCCACAAACACAGAGTCTTCTTGTCAGTGCTGCGTCGCTACTTAATTCAATCTTTAAAAATATCAACATTGCCAGTGTGTGCCACTGAGAAATGTAGTTAAAATAATAATGCTACTTTTTGTAGAGAAGTTATATACACTGCTGAGAGCCACAGTAATCACACACACACACACACACACACACACACACACACACTCTCTCTCTCTCTCTCTCTCTCTCTCTCTCTACTGCATAGAAACATCTCAAACCTCCATTACTACATTACTAGTGCTAAATGACACGCTGGAGTTAGTAATGGAAGTCTGAGGGACTCTTTCAAATTAGCAACAATAGCTTCAGCTACAGCTACAAAAATTACAAAATAGTTTTAGGAACAAAAACTAAAAAAAAACAAAAAAAAACGAAATGTCTAAAGATATAGCTCCCTGGTATGAGCAGAATAATTGACAGTGGACCTTCAAATGATTGAAAAATAAACATCTGCAGTCAACACTCGGGAGCCAATTATTCCATACATGAAAGAGCAGTATAACAAGCAATGTGATAAAATAAACTGTTGCATGATAATAATAATAATAATAATAATATATTTTATTAATAAAAATAATACTAATGATCAAAACAACAATGCAAACAAAAACTAAATAATTATTAATAATAATGATTCAAAATAATTATATTGAATTTATTATTATTATTAACAATACAAAAACAACAATAATAATTAGTATTATTATTAATAAGCAACATTGTATTTATAATAATTAAACATTAATAATTATAGTGATTTATGTATTTAATTATTATGAGATAATAATAATAATAATAATAATAATAATAATAATAATAATAATAATGAAAATAACCTCAATACAAACAAAAAATATTAATACAAAAATAATTATATTTATAATAAAATTAGGGCCGGGACTCGATTAAAAAAATTAATCTAATTAATTAGAGGCTTTGTAATTAATTAATCGAAATTAATCGCATTTTAATCGCATATTAATATTTGACCTGAGAACAGTGAGAAGTAATTTTTTTCACATGGATTTATAGTATACCATTGAATAATGACTGGATACATAAGCTTAAGCAACAAAATATTATTTATTTTTGTTCAACCAAGTCTAGCCGACCAGTGCAATTTTTGCCATGACGTGTAGCAATAGCATATTTAGAAACAATTTAGAAATAGTACATTTCAGAAATTCAGGAAGCTTATAGGTGCTGGAACCTTCTGTAAA